>NC_090652.1:325577810-325922810 GCF_040937935.1 Hyperolius riggenbachi
ACACACACTCATCCTTCCACTGGGCATGCGCACACTCATCCTTCCACCAGGGATACACACACTCATCCTTCCACTGGGCATGTGCACACTCATCCTTCCACCAGGGATACACACTCTTCCTTCCACCAGGGATACACACACTCTGCCTTCCACTGGGCATGCGCACACTCATCCTTCCACCAGGGATACACACACTCATCCTTCCACTGGGCATGCGCACACTCATCCTTCCACTGGGCATACGCACACTCATCCTTCCACTGGGCATGCGCACACTCATCCTTCCACCAGGGATACACACTCATCCTTCCACTGGGCATGCGCACACTCATCCTTCCACCAGGGATACACACTCATCCTTCCACTGGGCATGCGCACACTCATCCTTCCACTGGGCATGTGCACACTCATCCTTCCACTGGGCATGCGCACACTCATCCTTCCACTGGGCATGTGCACACTCATCCTTCCACTGGGCATGTGCACACTCATCCTTCCACCAGGGATACACACTCATCCTTCCACTGGGCATGCGCACACTCATCCTTCCACTGGGCATGTGCACACTCATCCTTCCACCAGGGATACACACTCATCCTTCCACTGGGAATGCGCACACTCATCCTTCCACTGGGCATGCGCACACTCATCCTTCCACTGGGCATGCGCACACTCATCCTTCCACCAGGGATACACACTCATCCTTCCACTGGGCATGCGCACACTCATCCTTCCACCAGGGACACACACTCATCCTTCCACTGGGCATGCGCACACTCTGCCTTCCACTGGGCATGCGCACACTCATCCTTCCACCAGGGATACACACTCATCCTTCCACTGGGCATGCGCACACTCATCCTTCCACCAGGGATACACACTCATCCTTCCACTGGGCATGCGCACACTCATCCTTCCACTGGGCATGCGCACACTCATCCTTCCAACAGGGATACACACTCATCCTTCCACTGGGCATGCGCACACTCATCCTTCCACTGGGCATGTGCACACTCATCCTTCCACCAGGGATACACACTCATCCTTCCACTGGGCATGTGCACACTCATCCTTCCACTGGGCATGTGCACACTCATCCTTCCACCAGGGATACACACTCATCCTTCCACTGGGCATGCGCACACTCATCCTTCCACTGGGCATGTGCACACTCATCCTTCCACCAGGGATACACACTCATCCTTCCACTGGGCATGCGCACACTCATCCTTCCACCAGGGATACACACTCATCCTTCCACTGGGCATGCACACACTCATCCTTCCACTGGGCATGTGCACACTCATCCTTCCACCAGGGATACACACTCATCCTTCCACTGGGCATGTGCACACTCATCCTTCCACCAGGGATACACACTCATCCTTCCACTGGGCATGTGCACACTCATCCTTCCACCAGGGATACACACTCATCCTTCCACTGGGCATGTGCACACTCATCCTTCCACTGGGCATGTGCACACTCATCCTTCCACCAGGGATACACACTCATCCTTCCACTGGGCATGCGCACACTCATCCTTCCACTGGGCATGCGCACACTCATCCTTCCACTGGGCATGCGCACACTCATCCTTCCACCAGGCATGCGCACACTCATCCTTCCACTGGGCATGCACACACTCATCCTTCCACCAGGCATGCGCACACTCATCCTTCCACTGGGCATGCACACACTCATCCTTCCACCAGGCATGCGCACACTCATCCTTCCACTGGGCATGCGCACACTCATCCTTCCACTGGGCATGTGCACACTCATCCTTCCACTGGGCATGCGCACACTCATCCTTCCACTGGGCATGCGCACACTCATCCTTCCACTGGGCATGCGCACACTCATCCTTCCACTGGGCATGTGCACACTCATCCTTCCACTGGGCATGCGCACACTCATCCTTCCACTGGGCATGTGCACACTCATCCTTCCACTGGGCATGCGCACACTCATCCTTCCACCAGGCATGCGCACACTCATCCTTCCACTGGGCATGCACACACTCATCCTTCCACCAGGCATGCGCACACTCATCCTTCCACTGGGCATGCACACACTCATCCTTCCACCAGGCATGCGCACACTCATCCTTCCACTGGGCATGCACACACTCATCCTTCCACCAGGCATGCGCACACTCATCCTTCCACTGGGCATGCGCACACTCATCCTTCCACTGGGCATGTGCACACTCATCCTTCCACTGGGCATGCGCACACTCATCCTTCCACCAGGGATACACACTCATCCTTCCATCAGGGATACACACTCATCCTTCCATCAGGCATGTGCACACTCCTTCCACTGGGCATGCGCACACTCATCCTTCCACTGGGCATGTGCACACTCATCCTTCCACTGGGCATGCGCACACTCATCCTTCCACCAGGGATACACACTCATCCTTCCACTGGGCATGCGCACACTCATCCTTCCACTGGGCATGTGCACACTCATCCTTCCACTGGGCATGTGCACACTCATCCTTCCATCGGGCATGTGCACACTCCTCCTACCACTGGGCATGTGCACATTCCTCCTTCCATCAGGCATGTGCACACTCATCCTTCCACTGGGCATGTGCACACTCCTTCCATCAGGCATGCACACACTCGTCCTTCCACTGGGCATGTGCACACTCCTCCTTCCATCAGGCATGCACACACTCGTCCTTCCACTGGGCATGTGCACACTTGCCCTTCCATCAGGCATGTGCACACTCCTCCTTCCATCAGGCATGTGCACACTCTTCCTCCCACCAGGAATACACACTCATCCTTCCACCAGACATGTACACACTCATCCTTCCACCAGTCATGTGCACACTTGTGCTTCCATTAGGCTTGTATGGTTCTGTTTTTCACACCATAAGGCTCACTCAGGAGTTTCTGTGGGGTTTGAATGTCAGTATATGAGGAGATCCAAGGAACCAAGCCAGCTGATGGCTGGAGTAGCAGCTTTCTAGAAGATCACAGCTGGAGCCATCACAACACACATCCTGCACCACTGACCATTACCTTCCCAAATATGCTGATCCTGTTGGGGTCGATGTAAGGCTCCCGTGTTAACCACCTGTCACATGAGAAACAGAAACATGCCATGAAAAAGACACATAAACCACAGAGGCACCAGAAGGGAAGGAACATGAGATGGTTACACACAGAGCCCGAAGGTCCAGAATCCGTACATGTATACTGAGGAGGCTGGAGGATGGTGCCACCACTCCTATCATAGTGCCCATTACTGGCACCTCATATCACACAGGGGTATCTGGAGGATGGTGCCACCACTCCTATCATAGTGCCCATTACTGGCCCCTCATATCACACAGGGGTATCTGGAGGATAGTGCCACCACTCCTATCATAGTGCCCATTACTGGCACCTCATATCACACAGGGGTATCTGGAGGATGGTGCCAGGACTCCTGTCATAGTGCCCATTACTGGCCCCTCATATCACACAGGGGTATCTGGAGGATAGTGCCACCACTCCTATCATAGTGCCCATTACTGGCACCTCATATCACACAGGGGTATCTGGAGGATGCTGCCACCACTCCTATCATAGTGCCCATTACTGGCCCCTCATATCACACAGGGGTATCTGGAGGATGGTGCCACCACTCCTATCATAGTGCCCATTACTGGCACCTCATATCACACAGGGGTATCTGGAGGATGGTGCCAGGATTCCTGTCATAGTGCCCATTACTGGCACCTCATATCACACAGGGGTATCTGGAGGATGGTGTCACCACTCCTATCATAGTGCCCATTACTGGCACCTCATATCACACAGGGGTATCTGGAGGATGGTGCCAGGATTCCTGTCATAGTGCCCATTACTGGCACCTCATATCACACAGGGGTATCTGGAGGATGGTGTCACCACTCCTATCATAGTGCCCATTACTGGCCCCTCATATCACACAGGGGTATCTGGAGGATGGTGCCAGGATTCCTGTCATAGTGCCTATTACTGGCACCTCATATCACACAGGGGTATCTGGAGGATGGTGTCACCACTCCTATCATAGTGCCCATTACTGGCACCTCATATCACACAGGGGTATCTGGAGGATGGTGCCACCACTCCTATCATAGTGCCCATTACTGGCACCTCATATCACACAGGGGTATCTGGAGGATGGTGCCACCACTCCTATCATAGTGCCCATTACTGGCACCTCATATCACACAAGGGTATCTGGAGGATGGTGTCACTCACCACTCCTATCATAGTGCCCATTACTGGCACCTCATATCACACAGGGGTATCTGGAGGATGGTGTCACCACTCCTATCATAGTGCCCATTACTGGCACCTCATATCACACAGGGGTATCTGGAGGGTGGTGCCACCACTCCTATCATAGTGCCCATTACTGGCACCTCATATCACACAGGGGTATCTAGAGGATGGTGCCACCACTCCTATCATAGTGCCCATTACTGGCACCTCATATCACACAGGGGTATCTGGAGGATGGTGTCACTCACCACTCCTATCATAGTGCCCATTACTGGCACCTCATATCACACAGGGGTATCTGGAGGATGGTGTCACCACTCCTATCATAGTGCCCATTACTGGCACCTCATATCACACAGGGGTATCTGGAGGATGGTGCCACCACTCCTATCATAGTGCCCATTACTGGCACCTCATATCACACAGGGGTATCTGGAGGATGGTGTCACCACTCCTATCATAGTGCCCATTACTGGCACCTCATATCACACAGGGGTATCTGGAGGATGGTGTCACCACTCCTATCATAGTGCCCATTACTGGCACCTCATATCACACAGGGGTATCTGGAGAATGGTGCCACCACTCCTATCATACTGCCCATTACTGGCACCTCATATCACACAGGGGTATCTGGAGGATGGTGCCACCACTCCTATCATAGTGCCCATTACTAGCACCTCATATCACACTGGGGTATCTGGAGGATGGTGTCACTCACCACTCCTATCATAGTGCCCATTACTGGCACCTCATATCACACAGGGGTATCTGGAGGATGGTGCCACCACTCCTATCATAGTGCCCATTACTGGCACCTCATATCACACAGGGGTATCTGGAGGATGGTGTCACCACTCCTATCATAGTGCCCATTACTGGCACCTCATATCACACAGGGGTATCTGGAGGATGGTGCCACCACTCCTATCATATAGCCCATTACTGGCACCTCATATCACACAGGGGTATCTGGAGGATGGTGTCACCACTTCTATCATAGTGCCCATTACTGGCACCTCATATCACACAGGGGTATCTGGAGGATGGTGTCACCACTCCTATCATAGTGCCCATTACTGGCACCTCATATCACACAGGGGTATCTGGAGGATGGTGTCACCACTCCTATCATAGAGCCCATTACTGGCACCTCATATCACACAGGGGTATCTGGAGGATGGTGCCACCACTCCTATCATAGTGCCCATTACTGGCACCTCATATCACACAGGGGTATCTGGAGGATGGTGTCACTCACCACTCCTATCATAGTGCCCATTACTGGCACCTCATATCACACAGGGGTATCTGGAGGATGGTGTCACCACTCCTATCATAGTGCCCATTACTGGCACCTCATATCACACAGGGGTATCTGGAGGATGGTGCCACCACTCCTATCATAGTGCCCATTACTGGCACCTCATATCACACAGGGGTATCTGGAGGATGGTGTCACCACTTCTGTCATAGTGCCCATTACTGGCACCTCATATCACACAGGGGTATCTGGAGGATGGTGCCACCACTCCTATCATAGTGCCCATTACTGGCACCTCATATCACACAGGGGTATCTGGAGGATGGTGTCACCACTCCTATCATAGTGCCCATTACTGGCACCTCATATCACACATGGGTATCTGGAGGATGCTGCCACCACTACTATCATAGTGCCCATTACTGGCCCCTCATATCACACAGGGGTATCTGGAGGATGGTGCCACCACTCCTATCATAGTGCCCATTACTGGCACCTCATATCACACAGGGGTATCTGGAGGATGCTGCCACCACTCCTATCATAGTGCCCATTACTGGCACCTCATATCACACAGGGGTATCTGGAGGATGGTGTCACCACTCCTATCATAGTGCCCATTACTGGCACCTCATATCACACAGGGGTATCTGGAGGATGGTGTCACCACTCCTATCATAGTGCCCATTACTGGCCCCTCATATCACACAGGGGTATCTGGAGGATGGTGCCACCACTCCTATCATAGTGCCCATTACTGGCACCTCATATCACACAGGGGTATCTGGAGGATGCTGCCACCACTCCTATCATAGTGCCCATTACTGGCACCTCATATCACACAGGGGTATCTGGAGGATGGTGTCACCACTCCTATCATAGTGCCCATTACTGGCCCCTCATATCACACAGGGGTATCTGGAGGATGGTGTCACCACTCCTATCATAGTGCCCATTACTGGCATCTCATATCACACAGGGGTATCTGGAGGATGGTGCCACCACTCCTATCATAGTGCCCATTACTGGCACCTCATATCACACAGGGGTATCTGGAGGATGGTGCCACCACTCCTATCATAGTGCCCATTACTGGCATCTCATATCACACAGGGGTATCTGGAGGATGGTGCCACCACTCCTATCATAGTGCCCATTACTGGCACCTCATATCACACAGGGGTATCTGGAGGATGGTGTCACTCACCACTCCTATTATACTGCCCATTACTGGCACCTCATATCACACAGGGGTATCTGGAGGATGGTGCCACCACTCCTATCATAGTGCCCATTACTGGCACCTCATATCACACAGGGGTATCTGGAGGATGGTGTCACCACTCCTATCATAGTGCCCATTACTGGCACCTCATATCACACAGGGGTATCTGGAGGATGGTGTCACCACTCCTATCATAGTGCCCATTACTGGCACCTCATATCACACAGGGGTATCTGGAGAATGGTGCCACCACTCCTATCATACTGCCCATTACTGGCACCTCATATCACACAGGGGTATCTGGAGGATGGTGCCACCACTCCTATCATAGTGCCCATTACTGGCACCTCATATCACACAGGGGTATCTGGAGGATGGTGTCACCACTCCTATCATAATGCCCATTACTGGCACCTCATATCACACAGGGGTATCTGGAGGATGGTGTCACCACTCCTATCATAGTGCCCATTACTGGCACCTCATATCACACAGGGGTATCTGGAGGATGGTGTCACCACTCCTATCATAGTGCCCATTACTGGCACCTCATATCACACAGGGGTATCTGGAGGATGGTGTCACCACTCCTATCATAGTGCCCATTACTGGCACCTCATATCACACAGGGGTATCTGGAGGATGGTGTCACCACTCCTATCATAGTGCCCATTTCTGGCCCCTCATATCACACAGGGGTATCTGGAGGATGGTGTCACCACTCCTATCATAGTGCCCATTACTGGCACCTCATATCACACACGGGTATCTGGAGGATGGTGTCACCACTCCTATCATAGTGCCCATTACTGGCACCTCATATCACACAGGGGTATCTGGAGGATGGTGTCACCACTCCTATCATAGTGCCCATTACTGGCACCTCATATCACACAGGGGTATCTGGAGGATGGTGTCACCACTCCTATCATAGTGCCCATTTCTGGCACCTCATATCACACAGGGGTATCTGGAGGATGGTGTCACCACTCCTATCATAGTGCCCATTACTGGCACCTCATATCACACAGGGGTATCTGGAGGATGGTGTCACCACTCCTATCATAGTGCCCATTACTGGCACCTCATATCACACAGGGGTATCTGGAGGATGGTGCCACCACTCCTATCATAGTGCCCATTACTGGCACCTCATATCACACAGGGGTATCTGGAGGATGGTGTCACCACTCCTATCATAGTGCCCATTACTGGCACCTCATATCACACAGGGGTATCTGGAGGATGGTGTCACCACTCCTATCATAGTGCCCATTACTGGCACCTCATATCACACAGGGGTATCTGGAGGATGGTGCCACCACTCCTATCATAGTGCCCATTACTGGCACCTCATATCACACAGGGGTATCTGGAGGATGGTGTCACCACTCCTATCATAGTGCCCATTACTGGCACCTCATATCACACAGGGGTATCTGGAGGATGTTGTCACCACTCCTATCATAGTGCCCATTACTGGCACCTCATATCACACAGGGGTATCTGGAGGATGGTGCCACCACTCCTATCATAGTGCCCATTACTGGCACCTCATATCACACAGGGGTATCTGGAGGATGGTGCCACCACTCCTATCATAGTGCCCATTACTGGCACCTCATATCACACAGGGGTATCTGGAGGATGCTGCCACCACTCCTATCATAGTGCCCATTACTGGCACCTCATATCACACAGGGGTATCTGGAGGATGCTGCCACCACTCCTATCATAGTGCCCATTACTGGCACCTCATATCACACGGGGGTATCTGGAGGATGGTGCCACCACTCCTATCATAGTGCCCATTACTGGCACCTCATATCACACAGGGGTATCTGGAGGATGGTGTCACCACTCCTATCATAGTGCCCATTACTGGCACCTCATATCACACAGGGGTATCTGGAGGATGGTGTCACCACTCCTATCATAGTGCCCATTACTGGCACCTCATATCACACAGGGGTATCTGGAGGATGGTGCCACCACTCCTATCATAGTGCCCATTACTGGCACCTCATATCACACAGGGGTATCTGGAGGATGGTGTCACCACTCCTATCATAGTGCCCATTACTGGCACCTCATATCACACAGGGGTATCTGGAGGATGGTGTCACCACTCCTATCATAGTGCCTATTACTGGCACCTCATATCACACAGGGGTATCTGGAGGATGTTGTCACCACTCCTATCATAGTGCCCATTACTGGCACCTCATATCACACAGGGGTATCTGGAGGATGGTGCCACCACTCCTATCATAGTGCCCATTACTGGCACCTCATATCACACAGGGGTATCTGGAGGATGGTGCCACCACTCCTATCATAGTGCCCATTACTGGCACCTCATATCACACAGGGGTATCTGGAGGATGCTGCCACCACTCCTATCATAGTGCCCATTACTGGCACCTCATATCACACAGGGGTATCTGGAGGATGGTGTCACCACTCCTATCATAGTGCCCATTACTGGCACCTCATATCACACAGGGGTATCTGGAGGATGGTGTCACCACTCCTATCATAGTGCCCATTACTGGCACCTCATATCACACAGGGGTATCTGGAGGATGGTGTCACCACTCCTATCATAGTGCCCATTACTGGCACCTCATATCACACTGGGGTATCTGGAGGATGGTGTCACCACTTCTATCATAGTGCCCATTAGTGGCACCTCATATCACACAGGGGTATCTGGAGGATGGTGTCACCACTCCTATCATAGTGCCCATTACTGGCACCTCATATCACACAGGGGTATCTGGAGGATGGTGTCACCACTCCTATCATAGTGCCCATTACTGGCACCTCATATCACACAGGGGTATCTGGAGGATGGTGTCACCACTCCTATCATAGTGCCCATTACTGGCACCTCATATCACACAGGGGTATCTGGAGGATGGTGCCACCACTCCTATCATAGTGCCCATTACTGGCACCTCATATCACACAGGGGTATCTGGAGGATGGTGCCACCACTCCTATCATAGTGCCCATTACTGGCACCTCATATCACACAGGGGTATCTGGAGGATGGTGTCACCACTCCTATCATAGTGCCCATTACTGGCGCGTACGTACAAAAAGGGCGCCTGGACAAAAAGGGCGCGGGGTGTAAACTCTAAATAATAATTAATCATTAATAGGGTTTATAAATATAGTGTGCTATATTTCGTTTACAAATAATGTTTAACAAAATTATAAATCATTAAATAATGTCTATGAAATCGGAAATTGTGAAAACGTTAATCTTCCCTGTTTCAAAAGTTAAACTTATAATTACGTTTATAAAAAAACCAATAATATATGTTTAATTGTTATAATTGTATATTATTGTGAATAACCGTCATTTATGGTTTGTTCTTATAATAAAATCTGAAAATATTGTTTATAAAGATGATATAAATATAACTACGTTCGTAATAAGTGTTGTAATACATTAGTAATTATTACTAAAATTTTACTAAAACTATACCTAAGCCTACTCTTACACAGAACCCTACCTGTACCTATCCCTAACCCCTAGACTCCCCTGTTGGTGCCTAAACCTAAGACCCCCCTGTTGGTGCCTAAACCTAAGACCCCCCTGTTGGTGCCTAAACCTAAGACCCCCCTGTTGGTGCCTAAACCTAAGACCCCCCTGTTGGTGCCTAAACCTAAGACCCCCCTGTTGGTGCCTAAGTAACCCTCCCTGTACCTACCCCTAACCCCTAGACCCCCCTCTTGGTGCCTAAACCTAAGACCCCCCTGTTGGTGCCTAAACCTAAGACCCCCCTGTTGGTGCCTAAACCTAAGACCCCCCTGTTGGTGCCTAAACCTAAGACCCCCCTGTTAATGCCTAAACCTAAGACCCCCCTGTTAATGCCTAAACCTAAGACCCCCCTGTTGGTGCCTAAACCTAAGACCCCCCTGTTGGTGCCTAAACCTAAGACCCCCCTTTATTATGTGGATAATTATGTTTTACTAATTGTGGATTAAAAAAATATTTTGCAATTTACGTTACGTACTGATCGCTTTATTTTGTGAATAATAATGTTTTACAAACAGTAAGGGATAAAACTTTAAATAATGTTTTAATTATTTAAATAAGATAAATATGTTTAGTATTTTCATAAACGTTATTCGGCACGGGTGCATTTTATAAACGTAAATCACCACAAGTTCAGTTATAAATCATTAAACAGCTCCGGGCGCCGTTTGTAAACTTTATTTAGCTCCTGGCGCCGTTTATAAACTTTATTTAGCTCCGGCGCCCTTTTTTCCTACCCGGCGCCCATTAAACGCTATTTATTATGGGAGTGAATGGCGGCGCCCTTTTTGTCCACTAGCGGCATGCGCCCTTTTTTCCCAGCTCCATTACTGGCACCTCATATCACACAGGGGTATCTGGAGGATGGTGTCACCACTCCTATCATAGTGCCCATTACTGGCACCTCATATCACACAGGGGTATCTGGAGGATGGTGTCACCACTCCTATCATAGTGCCCATTACTGGCACCTCATATCACACAGGGGTATCTGGAGGATGGTGCCACCACTCCTATCATAGTGCCCATTACTGGCACCTCATATCACACAGGGGTATCTGGAGGATGGTGTCACCACTCCTATCATAGTGCCCATTACTGGCACCTCATATCACACAGGGGTATCTGGAGGATGGTGTCACCACTCCTATCATAGTGCCCATTTCTGGCCCCTCATATCACACAGGGGTATCTGGAGGATGGTGGCACCACTCCTATCATAGTGCCCATTACTGGCACCTCATATCACACAGGGGTATCTGGAGGATGGTGACACCACTCCTATCATAGTGCCCATTACTGGCACCTCATATCACACAGGGGTATCTGGAGGATGCTGCCACCACTCCTATCATAGTGCCCATTACTGGCACCTCATATCACACAGGGGTATCTGGAGGATAGGGTCACCACTCCTATCATAGTGCCCATTACTGGCACCTCATATCACACTGGGGTATCTGGAGGATGGTGCCACCACTCCTATCATAGTGCCCATTACTGGCACCTCATATCACACAGGGGTATCTGGAGGATGGTGTCACCACTCCTGTCATACTGCCCATTACTGGCACCTCATATCACACAGGGGTATCTGGAGGATGGTGCCCCCACTCCTATCATAGTGCCCATTACTGGCACCTCATATCACACAGGGGTATCTGGAGGATGCTGCCACCACTCCTATCATAGTGCCCATTACTGGCACCTCATATCACACAGGGGTATCTGGAGGATGGTGTCACCACTTCTATCATAGTGCCCATTACTGGCCCCTCATATCACACAGGGGTATCTGGAGGATGGTGCCACCACTCCTATCATAGTGCCCATTACTGGCACCTCATATCACACAGGGGTATCTGGAGGATGGTGTCACCACTCCTATCATAGTGCCCATTACTGGCACCTCATATCACACGGGTATCTGGAGGATGGTGTCACCACTCCTATCATAGTGCCCATTACTGGCACCTCATATCACACAGGGGTATCTGGAGGATGGTGTCACCACTCCTATCATAGTGCCCATTACTGGCACCTCATATCACACAGGGGTATCTGGAGGATGGTGTCACCACTCCTATCATAGTGCCCATTACTGGCACCTCATATCACACAGGGGTATCTGGAGGATGGTGTCACCACTCCTATCATAGTGCCCATTACTGGCACCTCATATCACACAGGGGTATCTGGAGGATGGTGTCACCACTCCTATCATAGTGCCCATTACTGGCACCTCATATCACACAGGGGTATCTGGAGGATGGTGTCACCACTCCTATCATAGTGCCCATTACTGGCACCTCATATCACACAGGGGTATCTGGAGGATGGTGTCACCACTCCTATCATAGTGCCCATTACTGGCACCTCATATCACACAGGGGTATCTGGAGGATGGTGCCACCACTCCTATCATAGTGCCCATTACTGGCACCTCATATCACACAGGGGTATCTGGAGGATGGTGTCACCACTCCTATCATAGTGCCCATTACTGGCACCTCATATCACACAGGGGTATCTGGAGGATGGTGTCACCACTCCTATCATAGTGCCCATTACTGGCACCTCATATCACACAGGGGTATCTGGAGGATGGTGCCACCACTCCTATCATAGTGCCCATTACTGGCACCTCATATCACACAGGGGTATCTGGAGGATGGTGTCACCACTCCTATCATAGTGCCCATTACTGGCACCTCATATCACACAGGGGTATCTGGAGGATGGTGTCACCACTCCTATCATAGTGTATATTACTGGCACCTCATATCACACAGGGGTATCTGGAGGATGTTGTCACCACTCCTATCATAGTGCCCATTACTGGCACCTCATATCACACAGGGGTATCTGGAGGATGGTGCCACCACTCCTATCATAGTGCCCATTACTGGCACCTCATATCACACAGGGGTATCTGGAGGATGCTGCCACCACTCCTATCATAGTGCCCATTACTGGCACCTCATATCACACAGGGGTATCTGGAGGATGGTGTCACCACTCCTATCATAGTGCCCATTACTGGCACCTCATATCACACTGGGGTATCTGGAGGATGGTGCCACCACTCCTATCATAGTGCCCATTACTGGCACCTCATATCACACAGGGGTATCTGGAGGATGGTGTCACCACTCCTGTCATACTGCCCATTACTGGCACCTCATATCACACAGGGGTATCTGGAGGATGGTGTCACTCACCACTCCTATCATAGTGCCCATTACTGGCACCTCATATCACACAGGGGTATCTGGAGGATGGTGTCACCACTCCTATCATAGTGCCCATTACTGGCACCTCATATCACACAGGGGTATCTGGAGGATGGTGTCACCACTCCTATCATAGTGCCCATTACTGGCACCTCATATCACACAGGGGTATCTGGAGGATGGTGCCACCACTCCTATCATAGTGCCCATTACTGGCACCTCATATCACACGGGTATCTGGAGGATGGTGTCACCACTCCTATCATAGTGCCCATTACTGGCACCTCATATCACACAGGGGTATCTGGAGGATGGTGTCACCACTCCTATCATAGTGCCCATTACTGGCACCTCATATCACACAGGGGTATCTGGAGGATGGTGTCACCACTCCTATCATAGTGCCCATTACTGGCACCTCATATCACACAGGGGTATCTGGAGGATGGTGTCACCACTCCTATCATAGTGCCCATTACTGGCACCTCATATCACACAGGGGTATCTGGAGGATGGTGTCACCACTCCTATCATAGTGCCCATTACTGGCACCTCATATCACACAGGGGTATCTGGAGGATGGTGTCACCACTCCTATCATAGTGCCCATTACTGGCACCTCATATCACACAGGGGTATCTGGAGGATGGTGTCACCACTCCTATCATAGTGCCCATTACTGGCACCTCATATCACACAGGGGTATCTGGAGGATGGTGCCACCACTCCTATCATAGTGCCCATTACTGGCACCTCATATCACACAGGGGTATCTGGAGGATGGTGTCACCACTCCTATCATAGTGCCCATTACTGGCACCTCATATCACACAGGGGTATCTGGAGGATGGTGTCACCACTCCTATCATAGTGCCCATTACTGGCACCTCATATCACACAGGGGTATCTGGAGGATGGTGCCACCACTCCTATCATAGTGCCCATTACTGGCACCTCATATCACACAGGGGTATCTGGAGGATGGTGTCACCACTCCTATCATAGTGCCCATTACTGGCACCTCATATCACACAGGGGTATCTGGAGGATGGTGTCACCACTCCTATCATAGTGCCTATTACTGGCACCTCATATCACACAGGGGTATCTGGAGGATGTTGTCACCACTCCTATCATAGTGCCCATTACTGGCACTTCATATCACACAGGGGTATCTGGAGGATGGTGCCACCACTCCTATCATAGTGCCCATTACTGGCACCTCATATCACACAGGGGTATCTGGAGGATGCTGCCACCACTCCTATCATAGTGCCCATTACTGGCACCTCATATCACACAGGGGTATCTGGAGGATGGTGTCACCACTCCTATCATAGTGCCCATTACTGGCACCTCATATCACACTGGGGTATCTGGAGGATGGTGCCACCACTCCTATCATAGTGCCCATTACTGGCACCTCATATCACACAGGGGTATCTGGAGGATGGTGTCACCACTCCTGTCATACTGCCCATTACTGGCACCTCATATCACACAGGGGTATCTGGAGGATGGTGCCACCACTCCTATCATAGTGCCCATTACTGGCACCTCATATCACACAGGGGTATCTGGAGGATGGTGTCACTCACCACTCCTATCATAGTGCCCATTACTGGCACCTCATATCACACAGGGGTATCTGGAGGATGGTGTCACCACTCCTATCATAGTGCCCATTACTGGCACCTCATATCACACAGGGGTATCTGGAGGATGGTGTCACCACTCCTATCATAGTGCCTATTACTGGCACCTCATATCACACAGGGGTATCTGGAGGATGTTGTCACCACTCCTATCATAGTGCCCATTACTGGCACCTCATATCACACAGGGGTATCTGGAGGATAGTGTCACCACTCCTATCATAGTGCCCATTACTGGCACCTCATATCACACTGGGGTATCTGGAGGATGGTGCCACCACTCCTATCATAGTGCCCATTACTGGCACCTCATATCACACAGGGGTATCTGGAGGATGGTGTCACCACTCCTGTCATACTGCCCATTACTGGCACCTCATATCACACAGGGGTATCTGGAGGATGGTGCCACCACTCCTATCATAGTGCCCATTACTGGCACCTCATATCACACAGGGGTATCTGGAGGATGGTGTCACTCACCACTCCTATCATAGTGCCCATTACTGGCACCTCATATCACACAGGGGTATCTGGAGGATGGTGTCACTCACCACTCCTATCATAGTGCCCATTACTGGCACCTCATATCACACAGGGGTATCTGGAGGATGGTGTCACCACTCCTATCATAGTGCCCATTACTGGCACCTCATATCACACAGGGGTATCTGGAGGATGGTGTCACCACTCCTATCATAGTGCCTATTACTGGCACCTCATATCACACAGGGGTATCTGGAGGATGTTGTCACCACTCCTATCATAGTGCCCATTACTGGCACCTCATATCACACAGGGGTATCTGGAGGATAGTGTCACCACTCCTATCATAGTGCCCATTACTGGCACCTCATATCACACTGGGGTATCTGGAGGATGGTGCCACCACTCCTATCATAGTGCCCATTACTGGCACCTCATATCACACAGGGGTATCTGGAGGATGGTGTCACCACTCCTGTCATACTGCCCATTACTGGCACCTCATATCACACAGGGGTATCTGGAGGATGGTGCCACCACTCCTATCATAGTGCCCATTACTGGCACCTCATATCACACAGGGGTATCTGGAGGATGGTGTCACTCACCACTCCTATCATAGTGCCCATTACTGGCACCTCATATCACACAGGGGTATCTGGAGGATGGTGTCACCACTCCTATCATAGTGCCCATTACTGGCACCTCATATCACACAGGGGTATCTGGAGGATGGTGCCACCACTCCTATCATAGTGCCCATTACTGGCACCTCATATCACACAGGGGTATCTGGAGGATGGTGCCACCACTCCTATCATAGTGCCCATTACTGGCACCTCATATCACACAGGGGTATCTGGAGGATGGTGTCACCACTCCTATCATAGTGCCCATTACTGGCACCTCATATCACACAGGGGTATCTGGAGGATGGTGTCACCACTCCTATCATAGTGCCTATTACTGGCACCTCATATCACACAGGGGTATCTGGAGGATGTTGTCACCACTCCTATCATAGTGCCCATTACTGGCACTTCATATCACACAGGGGTATCTGGAGGATGGTGCCACCACTCCTATCATAGTGCCCATTACTGGCACCTCATATCACACAGGGGTATCTGGAGGATGCTGCCACCACTCCTATCATAGTGCCCATTACTGGCACCTCATATCACACAGGGGTATCTGGAGGATAGTGTCACCACTCCTATCATAGTGCCCATTACTGGCACCTCATATCACACTGGGGTATCTGGAGGATGGTGCCACCACTCCTATCATAGTGCCCATTACTGGCACCTCATATCACACAGGGGTATCTGGAGGATGGTGTCACCACTCCTGTCATACTGCCCATTACTGGCACCTCATATCACACAGGGGTATCTGGAGGATGGTGTCACCACTCCTGTCATACTGCCCATTACTGGCACCTCATATCACACAGGGGTATCTGGAGGATGGTGCCACCACTCCTATCATAGTGCCCATTACTGGCACCTCATATCACACAGGGGTATCTGGAGGATGGTGTCACTCACCACTCCTATCATACTGCCCATTACTGGCACCTCATATCACACAGGGGTATCTGGAGGATGGTGCCACCACTCCTATCATAGTGCCCATTACTGGCACCTCATATCACACAGGGGTATCTGGAGGATGGTGTCACTCACCACTCCTATCATAGTGCCCATTACTGGCACCTCATATCACACAGAGGTATCTGGAGGATAGTGCCACCACTCCTATCATAGTGCCCATTACTGGCACCTCATATCACACAGGGGTATCTGGAGGATGGTGCCACCACTCCTATCATAGTGCCCAGTACTGGCACCTCATATCACACAGGGGTATCTGGAGGATGGTGCCACCACTCCTATCATAGTGCCCATTACTGGCACCTCATATCACACAGGGGTATCTGGAGGATGGTGCCACCACTCCTATCATAGTGCCCATTACTGGCACCTCATATCACACAGGGGTATCTGCAGGATAGTGCCACCACTCCTATCATAGTGCCCATTACTGGCACCTCATATCACACAGGGGTATCTGGAGGATGGTGTCACTCACCACTCCTATCATAGTGCCCATTACTGGCACCTCATATCACACAGAGGTATCTGGAGGATAGTGCCACCACTCCTATCATAGTGCCCATTACTGGCACCTCATATCACACAGGGGTATCTGGAGGATGGTGCCACCACTCCTATCATAGTGCCCAGTACTGGCACCTCATATCACACAGGGGTATCTGGAGGATGGTGCCACCACTCCTATCATAGTGCCCATTACTGGCACCTCATATCACACAGGGGTATCTGGAGGATGGTGCCACCACTCCTATCATAGTGCCCATTACTGGCACCTCATATCACACAGGGGTATCTGGAGGATGGTGTCACCACTCCTATCATAGTGCCCATTACTGGCACCTCATATCACACAGGGGTATCTGGAGGATGGTGTCACCACTCCTATCATAGTGCCTATTACTGGCACCTCATATCACACAGGGGTATCTGGAGGATGTTGTCACCACTCCTATCATAGTGCCCATTACTGGCACTTCATATCACACAGGGGTATCTGGAGGATGGTGCCACCACTCCTATCATAGTGCCCATTACTGGCACCTCATATCACACAGGGGTATCTGGAGGATGCTGCCACCACTCCTATCATAGTGCCCATTACTGGCACCTCATATCACACAGGGGTATCTGGAGGATAGTGTCACCACTCCTATCATAGTGCCCATTACTGGCACCTCATATCACACTGGGGTATCTGGAGGATGGTGCCACCACTCCTATCATAGTGCCCATTACTGGCACCTCATATCACACAGGGGTATCTGGAGGATGGTGTCACCACTCCTGTCATACTGCCCATTACTGGCACCTCATATCACACAGGGGTATCTGGAGGATGGTGTCACCACTCCTGTCATACTGCCCATTACTGGCACCTCATATCACACAGGGGTATCTGGAGGATGGTGCCACCACTCCTATCATAGTGCCCATTACTGGCACCTCATATCACACAGGGGTATCTGGAGGATGGTGTCACTCACCACTCCTATCATACTGCCCATTACTGGCACCTCATATCACACAGGGGTATCTGGAGGATGGTGCCACCACTCCTATCATAGTGCCCATTACTGGCACCTCATATCACACAGGGGTATCTGGAGGATGGTGTCACTCACCACTCCTATCATAGTGCCCATTACTGGCACCTCATATCACACAGAGGTATCTGGAGGATAGTGCCACCACTCCTATCATAGTGCCCATTACTGGCACCTCATATCACACAGGGGTATCTGGAGGATGGTGCCACCACTCCTATCATAGTGCCCAGTACTGGCACCTCATATCACACAGGGGTATCTGGAGGATGGTGCCACCACTCCTATCATAGTGCCCATTACTGGCACCTCATATCACACAGGGGTATCTGGAGGATGGTGTCACCACTCCTATCATAGTGCCCATTACTGGCACCTCATATCACACATGGGTATCTGGAGGATGCTGCCACCACTACTATCATAGTGCCCATTACTGGCCCCTCATATCACACAGGGGTATCTGGAGGATGGTGCCACCACTCCTATCATAGTGCCCATTACTGGCACCTCATATCACACAGGGGTATCTGGAGGATGCTGCCACCACTCCTATCATAGTGCCCATTACTGGCACCTCATATCACACAGGGGTATCTGGAGGATGGTGTCACCACTCCTATCATAGTGCCCATTACTGGCACCTCATATCACACAGGGGTATCTGGAGGATGGTGTCACCACTCCTATCATAGTGCCCATTACTGGCCCCTCATATCACACAGGGGTATCTGGAGGATGGTGCCACCACTCCTATCATAGTGCCCATTACTGGCACCTCATATCACACAGGGGTATCTGGAGGATGCTGCCACCACTCCTATCATAGTGCCCATTACTGGCACCTCATATCACACAGGGGTATCTGGAGGATGGTGTCACCACTCCTATCATAGTGCCCATTACTGGCCCCTCATATCACACAGGGGTATCTGGAGGATGGTGTCACCACTCCTATCATAGTGCCCATTACTGGCATCTCATATCACACAGGGGTATCTGGAGGATGGTGCCACCACTCCTATCATAGTGCCCATTACTGGCACCTCATATCACACAGGGGTATCTGGAGGATGGTGCCACCACTCCTATCATAGTGCCCATTACTGGCATCTCATATCACACAGGGGTATCTGGAGGATGGTGCCACCACTCCTATCATAGTGCCCATTACTGGCACCTCATATCACACAGGGGTATCTGGAGGATGGTGTCACTCACCACTCCTATTATACTGCCCATTACTGGCACCTCATATCACACAGGGGTATCTGGAGGATGGTGCCACCACTCCTATCATAGTGCCCATTACTGGCACCTCATATCACACAGGGGTATCTGGAGGATGGTGTCACCACTCCTATCATAGTGCCCATTACTGGCACCTCATATCACACAGGGGTATCTGGAGGATGGTGTCACCACTCCTATCATAGTGCCCATTACTGGCACCTCATATCACACAGGGGTATCTGGAGAATGGTGCCACCACTCCTATCATACTGCCCATTACTGGCACCTCATATCACACAGGGGTATCTGGAGGATGGTGCCACCACTCCTATCATAGTGCCCATTACTGGCACCTCATATCACACAGGGGTATCTGGAGGATGGTGTCACCACTCCTATCATAATGCCCATTACTGGCACCTCATATCACACAGGGGTATCTGGAGGATGGTGTCACCACTCCTATCATAGTGCCCATTACTGGCACCTCATATCACACAGGGGTATCTGGAGGATGGTGTCACCACTCCTATCATAGTGCCCATTACTGGCACCTCATATCACACAGGGGTATCTGGAGGATGGTGTCACCACTCCTATCATAGTGCCCATTACTGGCACCTCATATCACACAGGGGTATCTGGAGGATGGTGTCACCACTCCTATCATAGTGCCCATTTCTGGCCCCTCATATCACACAGGGGTATCTGGAGGATGGTGTCACCACTCCTATCATAGTGCCCATTACTGGCACCTCATATCACACACGGGTATCTGGAGGATGGTGTCACCACTCCTATCATAGTGCCCATTACTGGCACCTCATATCACACAGGGGTATCTGGAGGATGGTGTCACCACTCCTATCATAGTGCCCATTACTGGCACCTCATATCACACAGGGGTATCTGGAGGATGGTGTCACCACTCCTATCATAGTGCCCATTTCTGGCACCTCATATCACACAGGGGTATCTGGAGGATGGTGTCACCACTCCTATCATAGTGCCCATTACTGGCACCTCATATCACACAGGGGTATCTGGAGGATGGTGTCACCACTCCTATCATAGTGCCCATTACTGGCACCTCATATCACACAGGGGTATCTGGAGGATGGTGCCACCACTCCTATCATAGTGCCCATTACTGGCACCTCATATCACACAGGGGTATCTGGAGGATGGTGTCACCACTCCTATCATAGTGCCCATTACTGGCACCTCATATCACACAGGGGTATCTGGAGGATGGTGTCACCACTCCTATCATAGTGCCCATTACTGGCACCTCATATCACACAGGGGTATCTGGAGGATGGTGCCACCACTCCTATCATAGTGCCCATTACTGGCACCTCATATCACACAGGGGTATCTGGAGGATGGTGTCACCACTCCTATCATAGTGCCCATTACTGGCACCTCATATCACACAGGGGTATCTGGAGGATGTTGTCACCACTCCTATCATAGTGCCCATTACTGGCACCTCATATCACACAGGGGTATCTGGAGGATGGTGCCACCACTCCTATCATAGTGCCCATTACTGGCACCTCATATCACACAGGGGTATCTGGAGGATGGTGCCACCACTCCTATCATAGTGCCCATTACTGGCACCTCATATCACACAGGGGTATCTGGAGGATGCTGCCACCACTCCTATCATAGTGCCCATTACTGGCACCTCATATCACACAGGGGTATCTGGAGGATGCTGCCACCACTCCTATCATAGTGCCCATTACTGGCACCTCATATCACACGGGGGTATCTGGAGGATGGTGCCACCACTCCTATCATAGTGCCCATTACTGGCACCTCATATCACACAGGGGTATCTGGAGGATGGTGTCACCACTCCTATCATAGTGCCCATTACTGGCACCTCATATCACACAGGGGTATCTGGAGGATGGTGTCACCACTCCTATCATAGTGCCCATTACTGGCACCTCATATCACACAGGGGTATCTGGAGGATGGTGCCACCACTCCTATCATAGTGCCCATTACTGGCACCTCATATCACACAGGGGTATCTGGAGGATGGTGTCACCACTCCTATCATAGTGCCCATTACTGGCACCTCATATCACACAGGGGTATCTGGAGGATGGTGTCACCACTCCTATCATAGTGCCTATTACTGGCACCTCATATCACACAGGGGTATCTGGAGGATGTTGTCACCACTCCTATCATAGTGCCCATTACTGGCACCTCATATCACACAGGGGTATCTGGAGGATGGTGCCACCACTCCTATCATAGTGCCCATTACTGGCACCTCATATCACACAGGGGTATCTGGAGGATGGTGCCACCACTCCTATCATAGTGCCCATTACTGGCACCTCATATCACACAGGGGTATCTGGAGGATGCTGCCACCACTCCTATCATAGTGCCCATTACTGGCACCTCATATCACACAGGGGTATCTGGAGGATGGTGTCACCACTCCTATCATAGTGCCCATTACTGGCACCTCATATCACACAGGGGTATCTGGAGGATGGTGTCACCACTCCTATCATAGTGCCCATTACTGGCACCTCATATCACACAGGGGTATCTGGAGGATGGTGTCACCACTCCTATCATAGTGCCCATTACTGGCACCTCATATCACACTGGGGTATCTGGAGGATGGTGTCACCACTTCTATCATAGTGCCCATTAGTGGCACCTCATATCACACAGGGGTATCTGGAGGATGGTGTCACCACTCCTATCATAGTGCCCATTACTGGCACCTCATATCACACAGGGGTATCTGGAGGATGGTGTCACCACTCCTATCATAGTGCCCATTACTGGCACCTCATATCACACAGGGGTATCTGGAGGATGGTGTCACCACTCCTATCATAGTGCCCATTACTGGCACCTCATATCACACAGGGGTATCTGGAGGATGGTGCCACCACTCCTATCATAGTGCCCATTACTGGCACCTCATATCACACAGGGGTATCTGGAGGATGGTGCCACCACTCCTATCATAGTGCCCATTACTGGCACCTCATATCACACAGGGGTATCTGGAGGATGGTGTCACCACTCCTATCATAGTGCCCATTACTGGCGCGTACGTACAAAAAGGGCGCCTGGACAAAAAGGGCGCGGGGTGTAAACTCTAAATAATAATTAATCATTAATAGGGTTTATAAATATAGTGTGCTATATTTCGTTTACAAATAATGTTTAACAAAATTATAAATCATTAAATAATGTCTATGAAATCGGAAATTGTGAAAACGTTAATCTTCCCTGTTTCAAAAGTTAAACTTATAATTACGTTTATAAAAAAACCAATAATATATGTTTAATTGTTATAATTGTATATTATTGTGAATAACCGTCATTTATGGTTTGTTCTTATAATAAAATCTGAAAATATTGTTTATAAAGATGATATAAATATAACTACGTTCGTAATAAGTGTTGTAATACATTAGTAATTATTACTAAAATTTTACTAAAACTATACCTAAGCCTACTCTTACACAGAACCCTACCTGTACCTATCCCTAACCCCTAGACTCCCCTGTTGGTGCCTAAACCTAAGACCCCCCTGTTGGTGCCTAAACCTAAGACCCCCCTGTTGGTGCCTAAACCTAAGACCCCCCTGTTGGTGCCTAAACCTAAGACCCCCCTGTTGGTGCCTAAACCTAAGACCCCCCTGTTGGTGCCTAAGTAACCCTCCCTGTACCTACCCCTAACCCCTAGACCCCCCTCTTGGTGCCTAAACCTAAGACCCCCCTGTTGGTGCCTAAACCTAAGACCCCCCTGTTGGTGCCTAAACCTAAGACCCCCCTGTTGGTGCCTAAACCTAAGACCCCCCTGTTAATGCCTAAACCTAAGACCCCCCTGTTAATGCCTAAACCTAAGACCCCCCTGTTGGTGCCTAAACCTAAGACCCCCCTGTTGGTGCCTAAACCTAAGACCCCCCTTTATTATGTGGATAATTATGTTTTACTAATTGTGGATTAAAAAAATATTTTGCAATTTACGTTACGTACTGATCGCTTTATTTTGTGAATAATAATGTTTTACAAACAGTAAGGGATAAAACTTTAAATAATGTTTTAATTATTTAAATAAGATAAATATGTTTAGTATTTTCATAAACGTTATTCGGCACGGGTGCATTTTATAAACGTAAATCACCACAAGTTCAGTTATAAATCATTAAACAGCTCCGGGCGCCGTTTGTAAACTTTATTTAGCTCCTGGCGCCGTTTATAAACTTTATTTAGCTCCGGCGCCCTTTTTTCCTACCCGGCGCCCATTAAACGCTATTTATTATGGGAGTGAATGGCGGCGCCCTTTTTGTCCACTAGCGGCATGCGCCCTTTTTTCCCAGCTCCATTACTGGCACCTCATATCACACAGGGGTATCTGGAGGATGGTGTCACCACTCCTATCATAGTGCCCATTACTGGCACCTCATATCACACAGGGGTATCTGGAGGATGGTGTCACCACTCCTATCATAGTGCCCATTACTGGCACCTCATATCACACAGGGGTATCTGGAGGATGGTGCCACCACTCCTATCATAGTGCCCATTACTGGCACCTCATATCACACAGGGGTATCTGGAGGATGGTGTCACCACTCCTATCATAGTGCCCATTACTGGCACCTCATATCACACAGGGGTATCTGGAGGATGGTGTCACCACTCCTATCATAGTGCCCAATTCTGGCCCCTCATATCACACAGGGGTATCTGGAGGATGGTGGCACCACTCCTATCATAGTGCCCATTACTGGCACCTCATATCACACAGGGGTATCTGGAGGATGGTGCCACCACTCCTATCATAGTGCCCATTACTGGCACCTCATATCACACAGGGGTATCTGGAGGATGCTGCCACCACTCCTATCATAGTGCCCATTACTGGCACCTCATATCACACAGGGGTATCTGGAGGATAGGGTCACCACTCCTATCATAGTGCCCATTACTGGCACCTCATATCACACTGGGGTATCTGGAGGATGGTGCCACCACTCCTATCATAGTGCCCATTACTGGCACCTCATATCACACAGGGGTATCTGGAGGATGGTGTCACCACTCCTGTCATACTGCCCATTACTGGCACCTCATATCACACAGGGGTATCTGGAGGATGGTGCCCCCACTCCTATCATAGTGCCCATTACTGGCACCTCATATCACACAGGGGTATCTGGAGGATGCTGCCACCACTCCTATCATAGTGCCCATTACTGGCACCTCATATCACACAGGGGTATCTGGAGGATGGTGTCACCACTTCTATCATAGTGCCCATTACTGGCCCCTCATATCACACAGGGGTATCTGGAGGATGGTGCCACCACTCCTATCATAGTGCCCATTACTGGCACCTCATATCACACAGGGGTATCTGGAGGATGGTGTCACCACTCCTATCATAGTGCCCATTACTGGCACCTCATATCACACGGGTATCTGGAGGATGGTGTCACCACTCCTATCATAGTGCCCATTACTGGCACCTCATATCACACAGGGGTATCTGGAGGATGGTGTCACCACTCCTATCATAGTGCCCATTACTGGCACCTCATATCACACAGGGGTATCTGGAGGATGGTGTCACCACTCCTATCATAGTGCCCATTACTGGCACCTCATATCACACAGGGGTATCTGGAGGATGGTGTCACCACTCCTATCATAGTGCCCATTACTGGCACCTCATATCACACAGGGGTATCTGGAGGATGGTGTCACCACTCCTATCATAGTGCCCATTACTGGCACCTCATATCACACAGGGGTATCTGGAGGATGGTGTCACCACTCCTATCATAGTGCCCATTACTGGCACCTCATATCACACAGGGGTATCTGGAGGATGGTGTCACCACTCCTATCATAGTGCCCATTACTGGCACCTCATATCACACAGGGGTATCTGGAGGATGGTGCCACCACTCCTATCATAGTGCCCATTACTGGCACCTCATATCACACAGGGGTATCTGGAGGATGGTGTCACCACTCCTATCATAGTGCCCATTACTGGCACCTCATATCACACAGGGGTATCTGGAGGATGGTGTCACCACTCCTATCATAGTGCCCATTACTGGCACCTCATATCACACAGGGGTATCTGGAGGATGGTGCCACCACTCCTATCATAGTGCCCATTACTGGCACCTCATATCACACAGGGGTATCTGGAGGATGGTGTCACCACTCCTATCATAGTGCCCATTACTGGCACCTCATATCACACAGGGGTATCTGGAGGATGGTGTCACCACTCCTATCATAGTGTATATTACTGGCACCTCATATCACACAGGGGTATCTGGAGGATGTTGTCACCACTCCTATCATAGTGCCCATTACTGGCACCTCATATCACACAGGGGTATCTGGAGGATGGTGCCACCACTCCTATCATAGTGCCCATTACTGGCACCTCATATCACACAGGGGTATCTGGAGGATGCTGCCACCACTCCTATCATAGTGCCCATTACTGGCACCTCATATCACACAGGGGTATCTGGAGGATGGTGTCACCACTCCTATCATAGTGCCCATTACTGGCACCTCATATCACACTGGGGTATCTGGAGGATGGTGCCACCACTCCTATCATAGTGCCCATTACTGGCACCTCATATCACACAGGGGTATCTGGAGGATGGTGTCACCACTCCTGTCATACTGCCCATTACTGGCACCTCATATCACACAGGGGTATCTGGAGGATGGTGTCACTCACCACTCCTATCATAGTGCCCATTACTGGCACCTCATATCACACAGGGGTATCTGGAGGATGGTGTCACCACTCCTATCATAGTGCCCATTACTGGCACCTCATATCACACAGGGGTATCTGGAGGATGGTGTCACCACTCCTATCATAGTGCCCATTACTGGCACCTCATATCACACAGGGGTATCTGGAGGATGGTGCCACCACTCCTATCATAGTGCCCATTACTGGCACCTCATATCACACGGGTATCTGGAGGATGGTGTCACCACTCCTATCATAGTGCCCATTACTGGCACCTCATATCACACAGGGGTATCTGGAGGATGGTGTCACCACTCCTATCATAGTGCCCATTACTGGCACCTCATATCACACAGGGGTATCTGGAGGATGGTGTCACCACTCCTATCATAGTGCCCATTACTGGCACCTCATATCACACAGGGGTATCTGGAGGATGGTGTCACCACTCCTATCATAGTGCCCATTACTGGCACCTCATATCACACAGGGGTATCTGGAGGATGGTGTCACCACTCCTATCATAGTGCCCATTACTGGCACCTCATATCACACAGGGGTATCTGGAGGATGGTGTCACCACTCCTATCATAGTGCCCATTACTGGCACCTCATATCACACAGGGGTATCTGGAGGATGGTGTCACCACTCCTATCATAGTGCCCATTACTGGCACCTCATATCACACAGGGGTATCTGGAGGATGGTGCCACCACTCCTATCATAGTGCCCATTACTGGCACCTCATATCACACAGGGGTATCTGGAGGATGGTGTCACCACTCCTATCATAGTGCCCATTACTGGCACCTCATATCACACAGGGGTATCTGGAGGATGGTGTCACCACTCCTATCATAGTGCCCATTACTGGCACCTCATATCACACAGGGGTATCTGGAGGATGGTGCCACCACTCCTATCATAGTGCCCATTACTGGCACCTCATATCACACAGGGGTATCTGGAGGATGGTGTCACCACTCCTATCATAGTGCCCATTACTGGCACCTCATATCACACAGGGGTATCTGGAGGATGGTGTCACCACTCCTATCATAGTGCCTATTACTGGCACCTCATATCACACAGGGGTATCTGGAGGATGTTGTCACCACTCCTATCATAGTGCCCATTACTGGCACTTCATATCACACAGGGGTATCTGGAGGATGGTGCCACCACTCCTATCATAGTGCCCATTACTGGCACCTCATATCACACAGGGGTATCTGGAGGATGCTGCCACCACTCCTATCATAGTGCCCATTACTGGCACCTCATATCACACAGGGGTATCTGGAGGATGGTGTCACCACTCCTATCATAGTGCCCATTACTGGCACCTCATATCACACTGGGGTATCTGGAGGATGGTGCCACCACTCCTATCATAGTGCCCATTACTGGCACCTCATATCACACAGGGGTATCTGGAGGATGGTGTCACCACTCCTGTCATACTGCCCATTACTGGCACCTCATATCACACAGGGGTATCTGGAGGATGGTGCCACCACTCCTATCATAGTGCCCATTACTGGCACCTCATATCACACAGGGGTATCTGGAGGATGGTGTCACTCACCACTCCTATCATAGTGCCCATTACTGGCACCTCATATCACACAGGGGTATCTGGAGGATGGTGTCACCACTCCTATCATAGTGCCCATTACTGGCACCTCATATCACACAGGGGTATCTGGAGGATGGTGTCACCACTCCTATCATAGTGCCTATTACTGGCACCTCATATCACACAGGGGTATCTGGAGGATGTTGTCACCACTCCTATCATAGTGCCCATTACTGGCACCTCATATCACACAGGGGTATCTGGAGGATAGTGTCACCACTCCTATCATAGTGCCCATTACTGGCACCTCATATCACACTGGGGTATCTGGAGGATGGTGCCACCACTCCTATCATAGTGCCCATTACTGGCACCTCATATCACACAGGGGTATCTGGAGGATGGTGTCACCACTCCTGTCATACTGCCCATTACTGGCACCTCATATCACACAGGGGTATCTGGAGGATGGTGCCACCACTCCTATCATAGTGCCCATTACTGGCACCTCATATCACACAGGGGTATCTGGAGGATGGTGTCACTCACCACTCCTATCATAGTGCCCATTACTGGCACCTCATATCACACAGGGGTATCTGGAGGATGGTGTCACTCACCACTCCTATCATAGTGCCCATTACTGGCACCTCATATCACACAGGGGTATCTGGAGGATGGTGTCACCACTCCTATCATAGTGCCCATTACTGGCACCTCATATCACACAGGGGTATCTGGAGGATGGTGTCACCACTCCTATCATAGTGCCTATTACTGGCACCTCATATCACACAGGGGTATCTGGAGGATGTTGTCACCACTCCTATCATAGTGCCCATTACTGGCACCTCATATCACACAGGGGTATCTGGAGGATAGTGTCACCACTCCTATCATAGTGCCCATTACTGGCACCTCATATCACACTGGGGTATCTGGAGGATGGTGCCACCACTCCTATCATAGTGCCCATTACTGGCACCTCATATCACACAGGGGTATCTGGAGGATGGTGTCACCACTCCTGTCATACTGCCCATTACTGGCACCTCATATCACACAGGGGTATCTGGAGGATGGTGCCACCACTCCTATCATAGTGCCCATTACTGGCACCTCATATCACACAGGGGTATCTGGAGGATGGTGTCACTCACCACTCCTATCATAGTGCCCATTACTGGCACCTCATATCACACAGGGGTATCTGGAGGATGGTGTCACCACTCCTATCATAGTGCCCATTACTGGCACCTCATATCACACAGGGGTATCTGGAGGATGGTGCCACCACTCCTATCATAGTGCCCATTACTGGCACCTCATATCACACAGGGGTATCTGGAGGATGGTGCCACCACTCCTATCATAGTGCCCATTACTGGCACCTCATATCACACAGGGGTATCTGGAGGATGGTGTCACCACTCCTATCATAGTGCCCATTACTGGCACCTCATATCACACAGGGGTATCTGGAGGATGGTGTCACCACTCCTATCATAGTGCCTATTACTGGCACCTCATATCACACAGGGGTATCTGGAGGATGTTGTCACCACTCCTATCATAGTGCCCATTACTGGCACTTCATATCACACAGGGGTATCTGGAGGATGGTGCCACCACTCCTATCATAGTGCCCATTACTGGCACCTCATATCACACAGGGGTATCTGGAGGATGCTGCCACCACTCCTATCATAGTGCCCATTACTGGCACCTCATATCACACAGGGGTATCTGGAGGATAGTGTCACCACTCCTATCATAGTGCCCATTACTGGCACCTCATATCACACTGGGGTATCTGGAGGATGGTGCCACCACTCCTATCATAGTGCCCATTACTGGCACCTCATATCACACAGGGGTATCTGGAGGATGGTGTCACCACTCCTGTCATACTGCCCATTACTGGCACCTCATATCACACAGGGGTATCTGGAGGATGGTGTCACCACTCCTGTCATACTGCCCATTACTGGCACCTCATATCACACAGGGGTATCTGGAGGATGGTGCCACCACTCCTATCATAGTGCCCATTACTGGCACCTCATATCACACAGGGGTATCTGGAGGATGGTGTCACTCACCACTCCTATCATACTGCCCATTACTGGCACCTCATATCACACAGGGGTATCTGGAGGATGGTGCCACCACTCCTATCATAGTGCCCATTACTGGCACCTCATATCACACAGGGGTATCTGGAGGATGGTGTCACTCACCACTCCTATCATAGTGCCCATTACTGGCACCTCATATCACACAGAGGTATCTGGAGGATAGTGCCACCACTCCTATCATAGTGCCCATTACTGGCACCTCATATCACACAGGGGTATCTGGAGGATGGTGCCACCACTCCTATCATAGTGCCCAGTACTGGCACCTCATATCACACAGGGGTATCTGGAGGATGGTGCCACCACTCCTATCATAGTGCCCATTACTGGCACCTCATATCACACAGGGGTATCTGGAGGATGGTGCCACCACTCCTATCATAGTGCCCATTACTGGCACCTCATATCACACAGGGGTATCTGCAGGATAGTGCCACCACTCCTATCATAGTGCCCATTACTGGCACCTCATATCACACAGGGGTATCTGGAGGATGGTGTCACTCACCACTCCTATCATAGTGCCCATTACTGGCACCTCATATCACACAGAGGTATCTGGAGGATAGTGCCACCACTCCTATCATAGTGCCCATTACTGGCACCTCATATCACACAGGGGTATCTGGAGGATGGTGCCACCACTCCTATCATAGTGCCCAGTACTGGCACCTCATATCACACAGGGGTATCTGGAGGATGGTGCCACCACTCCTATCATAGTGCCCATTACTGGCACCTCATATCACACAGGGGTATCTGGAGGATGGTGCCACCACTCCTATCATAGTGCCCATTACTGGCACCTCATATCACACAGGGGTATCTGGAGGATGGTGTCACCACTCCTATCATAGTGCCCATTACTGGCACCTCATATCACACAGGGGTATCTGGAGGATGGTGTCACCACTCCTATCATAGTGCCTATTACTGGCACCTCATATCACACAGGGGTATCTGGAGGATGTTGTCACCACTCCTATCATAGTGCCCATTACTGGCACTTCATATCACACAGGGGTATCTGGAGGATGGTGCCACCACTCCTATCATAGTGCCCATTACTGGCACCTCATATCACACAGGGGTATCTGGAGGATGCTGCCACCACTCCTATCATAGTGCCCATTACTGGCACCTCATATCACACAGGGGTATCTGGAGGATAGTGTCACCACTCCTATCATAGTGCCCATTACTGGCACCTCATATCACACTGGGGTATCTGGAGGATGGTGCCACCACTCCTATCATAGTGCCCATTACTGGCACCTCATATCACACAGGGGTATCTGGAGGATGGTGTCACCACTCCTGTCATACTGCCCATTACTGGCACCTCATATCACACAGGGGTATCTGGAGGATGGTGTCACCACTCCTGTCATACTGCCCATTACTGGCACCTCATATCACACAGGGGTATCTGGAGGATGGTGCCACCACTCCTATCATAGTGCCCATTACTGGCACCTCATATCACACAGGGGTATCTGGAGGATGGTGTCACTCACCACTCCTATCATACTGCCCATTACTGGCACCTCATATCACACAGGGGTATCTGGAGGATGGTGCCACCACTCCTATCATAGTGCCCATTACTGGCACCTCATATCACACAGGGGTATCTGGAGGATGGTGTCACTCACCACTCCTATCATAGTGCCCATTACTGGCACCTCATATCACACAGAGGTATCTGGAGGATAGTGCCACCACTCCTATCATAGTGCCCATTACTGGCACCTCATATCACACAGGGGTATCTGGAGGATGGTGCCACCACTCCTATCATAGTGCCCAGTACTGGCACCTCATATCACACAGGGGTATCTGGAGGATGGTGCCACCACTCCTATCATAGTGCCCATTACTGGCACCTCATATCACACAGGGGTATCTGGAGGATGGTGCCACCACTCCTATCATAGTGCCCATTACTGGCACCTCATATCACACAGGGGTATCTGCAGGATAGTGCCACCACTCCTATCATAGTGCCCATTACTGGCACCTCATATCACACAGCAGGGCCGGATTTGTACTTACCAGTGCCCTAGGCCTGCTGTCACCAAGCGCCCCCCAACCCCCCCCCCCCCCCCCCCGCCACCACCACCACCAAAAAAACATTCTGTCCAACTATCTGACTAGCGATCACTGGTTTGAATGGGCTCATTTCAGTTGTGCTGCTGTGCCCCTCATTGAACAAAGAATCAGTGGATGCTCTGTCCTCTCACGATGGAAATTTGCGCTCCTGCCCGAATGTGCACAGCAGCCGATAGTGTTCTGGGAATGCATACTTGAGAAATTACGCTGATGTATGATCGGTACTCGTCAAGAATGCATAACACTATGCTGGCCTCGGTTGCTGTGCATATCTGGGCAGGAGCAGGAAATTACAGGGAGAGCAAGTGGCCAGAGCATGCGCTGCTTCTTTATCCTCTGTGTGACTGGCTGCAGTCAGAGCCACAAACAGGTGGCAGGGAGCGCGAGTGGCCAGAGCATGCACTGCTTCTTTATCCTCTGTGTGACTGGCTGCAGTCAGAGCCACAGACAGGTGGCAGGGAGCGCAAGTGGCCAGAGCATGCACTGCTTCTTTATCCTCTGTGTGACTGGCTGCAGTCAGAGCCACACACAGGTGACAGGGAGCGCGAGTGGCCAGAGCATGCACTGCTTCTTTATCCTCTGTGTGACTGGCTGCAGTCAGAGCCACAGACAGGTGGCAGGGAGCGCAAGTGGCCAGAGCATGCACTGCTTCTTTATCCTCTGTGTGACTGGCTGCAGTCAGAGCCACAGACAGGTGGCAGGGAGCGTGAGTGGCCAGAGCATGCACTGCTTCTTTATCCTCTGTGTGACTGGCTGCAGTCAGAGCCACAAACAGGTGGCAGGGAGCGCGAGTGGCCAGAGCATGCACTGCTTCTTTGTCCTCTGTGTGACTGGCTGCAGTCAGAGCCACAAACAGGTGGCAGGGAGCGCGAGTGGCCAGAGCATGCACTGCTTCTTTGTCCTCTGTGCGACTGGCTGCAGTCAGAGCCACAAACAGGTGGCAGGGCAGTGCGAGTGGCCAGAGCATGCGCTGCTTCTTTGTCCTCTGTGCAACTAAATGCAGTCAGAGCCACAAACAGGCGGCAGGGAGGTGCAATGGAGAGGAGCCCATCCAAAACAGAGAACAGGTAAGTAGCAAACATTCTGTCAAGACCCACTTTGGATGTTTGGTTGTAATTAGTGTGGACCTGAACTCAGAACTTCCTCTCTGCTCTAAAAGATACTCAACAACATAACCTTTAAAGAAAAAAAATTTCTTTGTTACAGCTGATACAAATCCTGCAATAAATAGACAGTGTGTCTAATTCCTACTTTCATGGAAGCAAATATATTAACATCTTGTGCTTTAAAATAAGCTTATATGCTGTGGCAGTCAGGTGACACAGGGAAGATATCAAATTTGTGATTAGACACAGATGTGGAAGAATTCGAAATGCTCTCTAAATACACATATGGTGCATGTCTGCATGGTTTCCTTCTGTCCTGTGCAAGAGTTCAGCTCCACTTTAAAGCATCTGAATGACATGTATTTATATTTGCTGAAAAATCTATGCATCTCTTTTGAATGCTGAATGTACATATGGTGGTGTGCTCTAACATACTGACAGTATACAGGAACAAAGTCTGAAGAAGGCTTATTAGCAGAAAGCTTACTCTTTTTCTTTTAAGCCAATAAATGGTATCATCCTGATTCAAAACTCTCTGCTTTTGCTGATGGCTAAGATGGTACAATGCTGTACTGCTACAGGAAAGCAGAAGGATGCCAAACCATACAAACTAGCATAGAAGTAGTAATAGCTCAGGTGACAGTGACAGTTTAGCAATGAAAGGGAAGCATACAGCATTTTTATTCCAGGCTGCAGCAGTTCTCATAGATGGTCAGAGATGAAGGACAGAAAATGAGTCAGGAAAGAGTTAACTTAAGCAGAGAGGAGATCACTGGCTAAGAAGAAAAGAAAGCAATAAATTACCGCTAGATAAGAAAGTGTAATTTACAACTGCTGGGGTCAGACAGTGTCACAGCTCTAAAAGAGAAGGCGAAGAAACTAGCAGAAATGTTTGTGAATGCCTGCATTAGAACTCAGCGGAACTTAGTTTTATCTTCTTTGTAATGTAAATCCCTGGTATTTCTCACATCCACTTGTACTGTATGTCGATCCATATAAATAATTGGATCATCAGGTGACAGTTATGATTGATCCTGATTGTTATAACACATCAGGAAGTAAGAGGTGCAAGGATTGGGGAACTCTGGAATTCCTCTATTAGTGCAGAGCAGGGCGCTGGCTGGCTGCGCTGCGGGAACAGAGGAGATGATTTACTTTGACATATGACCTCTTCTCTCTCCAAGTCATGCCGCCCTTCTGATCTTATCTGATTTTATCGCCCTAGGCCGTGGCCTCTGTGGCCTTTGCAGAAATCCGGGCCTGTCACACAGGGGTATCTGGAGGATGGTTCCACCACTCCTATCATAGTGCCCATTACTGGCACCTCATCTCACACAGGGGTATCTGGAGGATGGTGTCACCACTCCTATCATAGTGCCCATTACTGGCACCTCATATCACACAGGGGTATCTGGAGGATGGTTCCACCACTCCTATCATAGTGCCCATTACTGGCACCTCATCTTACACAGGGGTATCTGGAGGATGGTGTCACCACTCCTATCATAGTGCCCATTACTGGCACCTCATATCACACAGGGGTATCTGGAGGATGGTGTCACCACTTCTATCATAGTGCCCATTACTGGCACCTCATATCACACAGGGGTATCTGGAGGATGGTTCCACCACTCCTATCATAGTGCCCATTACTGGCACCTCATCTCACACAGGGGTATCTGGAGGATGGTGTCACCACTCCTATCATAGTGCCCATTACTGGCACCTCATATCACACAGGGGTATCTGGAGGATGGTGCCACCACTCCTATCATAGTGCCCATTACTGGCACCTCATCTCACACAGGGGTATCTGGAGGATGGTGTCACCACTCCTATCATAGTGCCCATTACTGGCACCTCATATCACACAGGGGTATCTGGAGGATGGTGTCACCACTTCTATCATAGTGCCCATTACTGGCACCTCATATCACACAGGGGTATCTGGAGGATGGTGCCACCACTCCTGTCATAGTGCCCATTAGTGGCACCTCATATCACACAGGACCATCTGGTGTATTGTCCTAGGAATCCTGTCCTGCTATAGTATCCAGGACCTATCGCTGAAATCCTAAAGGGGCACCTAGGGGACAATTCCAGGTCCTATCCTATTATAGAATCAGGAATTGTACTTCACATTACATGTGGGCACCTGAAGATTGGTGCCACGGCTGCTGTCTTATCATAATGCCACCACCAGGTGTCCTTTAAATGACACAGTGAGCAAATAGATGTAATGATTCTCACTCTATAGCAGCTATGTGGTCCTGTACTTCCACAGATCCGAGTCCATGGTGAACTTCTTGTAGTATTTTTAGTCCTTGGAATCCACTGCCACGCCCATCAAACCGTGCCACGATAACATTATCCGTATTTATCAGCACGGAATCCCAATCCACGTGGAACTTATCGGTGACCAGCTGACTCCCTGGGAGTTCATCCCTGAAAGAAGAAACGAGACATGGAACGTCAATGTGGAAGATATCACCATCAGTACATCACTATCATCATGCTGAACCCCTTCCTTAATGTTCATCCTAGTCATCTGCCTGCTTTGAAGGTATCCACTTACTGACTTTACACTTCATAGCAGTTTCCAGGAGGTGGAATTGTTCCTCTGTTTGTACCCTACAATAATCTGAGCTACGACGCTTATATCTACAAACCATTGGAGGACATCTACTGATTGTGGAGTGGCCAATGGGAAACTTACAGCAGCAGGTGAGTGAGAAGAGTCCAGTATGGGGGTGTTGTATTACCTTGTGTTGGGGGCTTCTCTTTTCTAGAAGATGGATTTCAACAGCTTTCATTGGAATAAATAATTCCAGAGATTACCCAGCAAGCTCTGAACTAGAAGTCCGAGGAGTGTGTAAAGGGCTACCTTTGTTTTGCATAATTCCATTATGATCATCCAGCTATCAGCACCATAATCACCACCGCCACTCTCATTATCAATGTCATCATCACTGCTTCCACCACTAACGTAATCGCCTTCACACTCATCACCACTACCACTCTCATCATCAATGTCATCATCACTGCTTCCACCACTAACGTAATCACCTTCAAACTCATCACCACCACCACTCTCATCATCAAAGTCATCATCACTGCTTCCACCACTAACGTGATTGCCTTCACACTCATCACCACCACCACTCTCATCATCAATGTCATCATCTCTGCTTCCACCACTAACGTAATCACCTTCACACTCATCACCACCACTACTCTCATCATCAATGTCATCATCACTGCTTCCACCACTAACGTAATCGCCTTCACACTCATCGCCACTGCCACTCTCATCATCAATGTCATCATCACTGCTTCCACCACTAACGTAATCACCTTCACACTCATCACCACCGCTACTCTCATCATCAATGTCATTATCTCTGCTTCCACCACTAACGTAATCACCTTCACACTCATCACCATCACCTCTCTCATCATCGATGTCATCATCACTGCTTCCACCACTAACATAATCACCTTCACACTCATCACCACTGCCACTCTCATCATCAATGTCATCATCACTGCTTCCACCACTAACGTAATCACCTTCACACTCATCACCACCACCACTCTCATCATCAAAGTCATTAGTTAGTGGTGGAAGCAGAGATTGCTTCCACCACTAACGTAATCGTTATTAGTGGTGGAAGCAGAGATTGCTTCCACCACTAACGTAATCGCCTTCACACTCATCACCACCACCACTTTCATCATCAATGTCATCATCACTGCTTCCACCACTAATGTAATCGCCTTCATACTCATCACCACTGCCACTCTCATCATCAATGTCATCATCTCTGCTTCCACCACTAACGTAATCACCTTCACACTCATCACCACCACCACTCTCATCAGCAATGTTATCATCTCTGCTTCCACCACTAACGTAATCACCTTCACACTCATCGCCACCACCACTCTCATCATCAATGTCATCATCACTGCTTCCACCACTAATGTAATCGCCTTCACACTCATCACCACCACCTCTCTCATCATCGATGTCATCATCACTGCTTCCACCACTAACGTAATCACCTTCACACTCATCACCACTGCCTCTCTCATCATCAATGTCATCATCTCTGCCTCCACCACTAATGTAATCACCTTCACACTCATCACCACCACCTCTCTCATCATCAATGTCATCATCACTGCTTCCACCACTAACATAATCGCCTTCACACTCATCACCACCACCACTCTCATCATCAAAGTCATCATCTCTGCTTCCACCACTAACGTAATCGCCTTCACACTCATCACCACCACCACTCTCATCATCAATGTCATCATCACTGCTTCCACCACTAATGTAATCGCCTTCATACTCATCAACACTGCCACTCTCATCATCAATGTCATCATCTCTGCTTCCACCACTAACGTAATCACCTTCACACTCATCACCACCACTAACGTAATCACCTTCACACTCATCACCACCACCACCACTCTCATCATCAATGTCATCATCTCTGCTTTCACCACTAACGTAATCGCCTTCACGCTCATCACCACTACCACTCTCATCATCAATGTCATCATCACTGCTTCCACCACTAATGTAATCGCCTTCATACTCATCACCACTGCCACTCTCATCATCAATGTCATCATCTCTGCTTCCACCACTAACGTAATCACCTTCACACTCATCACACCACTAACGTAATCACCTTCACACTCATCACCACCACCACCACTCTCATCATCAATGTCATCATCTCTGCTTCCACCACTAACGTAATCGCTTTCATGCTCATCCCCACTACCACTCTCATCATCAATGTCATCATCACTGCTTCCACCACTAACATAATCACCTTCACGCTCATCACCACCACCACTCTCATCATCAATGTCATCATCACTGCTTCCACCACTAACGTAATCGCCTTCACACTCATCACCACCGACACTCATCATCAATGTCATCATCTCTGCTTCCACCACTAACGCAATCACCTTCACACTCATCACCACCGCCACTCTCATCATCGATGTCATCATCTCTGCTTCCACCACTAACGTAATCGCCTTCACACTCATCACCACTACCACTCTCATCATCGATGTCATCATCTCTGCTTCCACCACTAACGTAATCGCCTTCACACTCATCACCATCGCCACTCTCATCATCAATGTCATCATCACTGCTTCCACCACTAACGTAATCACCTTCATACTCATCACCACTACCACTCTCATCATCAATGTCATCATCTCTGCTTCCACCACTAATGTAATCGCCTTCACACTCATCACCACCACCACTCTCATCATCAATGTCATCATCACTGCTTCCACCACTAACGTAATCGCCTTCACACTCATCACCATCGCCACTCTCATCATCAATGTCATCATCACTACTTCCACCGCTAACGTAATCGCCTTCATACTCATCACCACTACCACTCTCATCATCAATGTCATCATCTCTGCTTCCACCACTAATGTAATCGCCTTCACACTCATCCCCACCACCACTCTCATCATCAATGTCATCATCTCTGCTTCCACCACTAACGTAATCGCATTCACACTCATCGCCACCACCCCGCTCATCATCAATGTCATCATCTCTGCTTCCACCACTAACGTAATCACCTTCACACTCATCACAACTGCCTCTCTCATCATCAATGTCATCATCTCTGCTTCCACCACTAACGTAATCGCCTTCACACTCATCACCACTGCCACTCTCATCATCAATGTCATCACCTCTGCTTCCACCACTAACGTAATCACCTTCACACTCATCGCCACCACCACGCTCATCATCAATGTCATCATCTCTGCTTCCACCACTAACGTAATCACCTTCACACTCATCACCACCGCCTCTCTCATCATCAATGTCATCATCACTGCTTCCACCACTTATGTAATCGCCTTCACACTCATCACCACCACCTCTCTCATCATCGATGTCATCATCACTGCTTCCACCACTAACGTAATCACCTTCACACTCATCACCACTGCCTCTCTCATCATCAATGTCATCATCTCTGCCTCCACCACTAATGTAATCACCTTCACACTCATCACCACCACCTCTCTCATCATCAATGTCATCATCACTGCTTCCACCACTAACATAATCGCCTTCACACTCATCACCACCACCACTCTCATCATCAAAGTCATCATCTCTGCTTCCACCACTAACGTAATCGCCTTCACACTCATCACCACCACCACTCTCATCATCAATGTCATCATCACTGCTTCCACCACTAATGTAATCGCCTTCATACTCATCAACACTGCCACTCTCATCATCAATGTCATCATCTCTGCTTCCACCACTAACGTAATCACCTTCACACTCATCACCACCACTAACGTAATCACCTTCACACTCATCACCACCACCACCACTCTCATCATCAATGTCATCATCTCTGCTTTCACCACTAACGTAATCGCCTTCACGCTCATCACCACTACCACTCTCATCATCAATGTCATCATCACTGCTTCCACCACTAATGTAATCGCCTTCATACTCATCACCACTGCCACTCTCATCATCAATGTCATCATCTCTGCTTCCACCACTAACGTAATCACCTTCACACTCATCACACCACTAACGTAATCACCTTCACACTCATCACCACCACCACCACTCTCATCATCAATGTCATCATCTCTGCTTCCACCACTAACGTGATCGCCTTCACACTCATCACCACCGCCTCTCTCATCATCAATGTCATCATCACTGCTTCCACCACTAACGTAATCACCTTCACAATCATCACCACCACCACTCTCATCATCAATGTCATCATCACTGCTTCCACCACTAACGCAATCACCTTCACACTCATCACCACCGCCTCTCTCATCATCAATGTCACCATCACTGCTTCCACCACTAATGTAATCACCTTCATACTGATCACCACTAACACTCTCATCATCAATGTCATCATCTCTCCTTCCACCACTAACGTAATTGCCTTCACACTCATCACCACCGCCACTCTCATCATCAATGTCATCATCACTGTTTCCAACACTAATGTAATCACCTTCACACTCATCACCACCGCCACTATCATCATCAATGTCATCATCTCTGCTTCCACCACTAACGTAATCACCTTCACACTCATCGCCACCACCACGCTCATCATCAATGTCATCATCTCTGCTTCCACCACTAACGTAATCACCTTCACACTCATCACCACCGCCTCTCTCATCATCAATTTCATCATCTCTGCTTCCACCACTAACGTAATCGCCTTCACACTCATCACCACTGCCACTCTCATCATCAATGTCATCATCACTGCTTCCACCACTAACGTAATCGCCTTCACACTCATCACCACTACCACTCTCATCATCAATGTCATCATCACTGCTTCCACCACTAACGTAATCACATTCACACTCATCATCACCACCACTCTCATCATCAATGTCATCATCACTGCTTCCACCACTAACGTGATCGCCTTCATACTCATCACCACCGCCACTCTCATCATCAATGTCATCATCACTGCTTCCACCACTAACGTAATCACCTTCACACTCATCACCACCACCACTCTCATCATCAATGTCATAATCACTGCTTCCACCACTAACGCAATCACCTTCACACTCATCACCACCGCCTCTCTCATCATCAATGTCACCATCACTGCTTCCACCACTAATGTAATCACCTTCATATTCATCACCACTACCACTCTCATCATCAATGTCATCATCTCTGCTTCCACCACTACCGTAATCGCCTTCACACTCATCACCACCACCACTCTCATCATCAATGTCATCATCACTGTTTCCAACACTAATGTAATCACCTTCACACTCATCACCACTGCCACTCTCATCATCAATGTCATCACTGCTTCCACCACTAACGTAATCGCCTTCACACTCATCACCACCACCACTCTCATCATCAATGTCATCATCTCTGCTTCCACCACTAACATAATCACCTTCACACTCATCACCACCGCCACTATCATCATCAATGTCATCATCTCAGCTTCCACCACTAATGTAATCGCCTTCATACTCATAACCACTACCACTCTCATCATCAATGTCATCATCTCTGCTTCCACCACTAATGTAATCGCCTTCACACTCATCACCACCACCACTCTCATCATCAATGTCATCATCACTGCTTCCACCAGTAACGTAATCGCCTTCACACTCATCACCATCGCCACTCTCATCATCAATGTCATCATCACTACTTCCACCGCTAACGTAATCGCCTTCATACTCATCACCACTACCACTCTCATCATCAATGTCATTATCTCTGCTTCCACCACTAATGTAATCGCCTTCACACTCATCACCACCACCACTCTCATCATCAATGTCATCATCTCTGCTTCCACCACTAATGTAATCGCCTTCACACTCATCGCCACCACCCCGCTCATCATCAATGTCATCATCTCTGATTCCACCACTAACGTAATCACCTTCACACTCATCACAACCGCCTCTCTCATCATCAATGTCATCATCTCTGCTTCCACCACTAACGTAATCGCCTTCACACTCATCACCACTGCCACTCTCATCATCAATGTCATCACCTCTGCTTCCACCACTAACTTAATCGCCTTCATACTCATCAGCACCCCCACTCTCATCATCAATGTCATCATCACTGCTTCCACCACTAACGTGATCGCCTTCACACTCATCACCACCGCCACTCTCATCATCAATGTCATCATCACTGCTTCCACCACTAACGTGATCGCCTTCACACTCATCACCACCGCCACTCTCATCATCAATGTCATCATCACTGCTTCCACCACTAATGTAATCGCCTTCACACTCATCACCACCACCACTCTCATCATCAATGTCATCATCTTTGCTTCCACCACTACCGTAATCGCCTTCACACTCATCACCACCGCCACTCTCATCATCAATGTCATCATCACTGCTTCCACCACTAACGTAATCGCCTTCACACTCATCCCCACCTCCACTCTCATCATCAATGTCATCATCACTACTTCCACCGCTAACGTAATCGCCTTCATACTCATCACCACTACCACTCTCATCATCAATGTCATCATCTCTGCTTCCACCACTAATGTAATCGCCTTTACACTCATCACCACCACCACTCTCATCATCAATGTCATCATCTCTGCTTCCACCACTAACGTAATCGCCTTCACACTCATCACCACTGCCACTCTCATCATCAATGTCATCATCTCTGCTTCCACCACTAACTTAATCGCCTTCACACTCATCAGCACCTCCACTCTCATCATCAATGTCATCATCACTGCTTCCACCACTAACGTGATCGCCTTCACACTCATCACCACTGCCACTCTCATCATCAATGTCATCATCACTGCTTCCACCACTAACGTGATCGCCTTCACACTCATCACCACCGCCACTCTCATCATCAATGTCATCATCACTGCTTCCACCACTAATGTAATCGCCTTCACACTCATCACCACCACCACTCTCATCATCAATGTCATCATCTCTGCTTCCACCACTACTGTAATCACCTTCACACTCATCACCACCGCCACTCTCATCATCAATGTCATCATCACTGCTTCCACCACTAACGTAATTGCCTTCACACTCATCATCACCGCCACTCTCATCATCAATGTCATCATCACTGCTTCCACCACTAACGTGATCGCCTTCACACTTATCACCACCGTCTCTCTCATCATCAATGTCATCATCACTGCTTCCACCACTAACGTAATCGCCTTCACACTCATCACCACCACCTCTCTCATCATCAATGTCATCATCACTGCTTCCACCACTAACGTAATCACCTTCACACTCATAACCACCACCACTCTCATCATCAATGTCATCATCACTGCTTCCACCACTAACGCAATCACCTTCACACTCATCACCACCGCCTCTCTCATCATCAATGTCACCATCACTGCTTCCACCACTAATGTAATCACCTTCATACTGATCACCACTAACACTCTCATCATCAATGTCATCATCTCTGCTTCCACCACTACCGTAATCGCCTTCACACTCATCACCACCCCCACTCTCATCATCAATGTCATCATCTCTCCTTCCACCACTAACGTAATTGCCTTCACACTCATCACCACCGCCACTCTCATCATCAATGTCATCATCACTGTTTCCAACACTAATGTAATCACCTTCACACTCATCACCACCGCCACTATCATCATCAATGTCATCATCTCTGCTTCCACCACTAACGTAATCACCTTCACACTCATCGCCACCACCACGCTCATCATCAATGTCATCATCTCTGCTTCCACCACTAACGTAATCACCTTCACACTCATCACCACCGCCTCTCTCATCATCAATGTCATCATCTCTGCTTCCACCACTAACGTAATCGCCTTCACACTCATCACCACTGCCACTCTCATCATCAATGTCATCATCACTGCTTCCACCACTAACGTAATTACCTTCATACTCATCATCACCACCACTCTCATCATCAATGTCATCATCACTGCTTCCACCACTAACGTAATTACCTTCACACTCATCATCACCACCACTCTCATCATCAATGTCATCATCACTGCTTCCACCACTAACATGATCGCCTTCACACTCATCACCACCACCTCTCTCATCATCAATGTCATCATCACTGCTTCCACCACTAACGTAATCACCTTCACACTCATCACCACCGCCTCTCTCATCATCAATGTCACCATCACTGCTTCCACCACTAATGTAATCACCTTCATACTCATCACCACTACCACTCTCATCATCAATGTCATCATCTCTGTTTCCACCACTACCGTAATCGCCTTCACACTCATCACCACCACCACTCTCATCATCAATGTCATCATCACTGTTTCCAACACTAATGTAATCACCTTCACACTCATCACCACTGCCACTCTCATCATCAATGTCATCACTGCTTCCACCACTAACGTAATCGCCTTCACACTCATCACCACCACCACTCTCATCATCAATGTCATCATCTCTGCTTCCACCACTAACATAATCACCTTCACACTCATCACCACCGCCACTATCATCATCAATGTCATCATCTCAGCTTCCACCACTAATGTAATCGCCTTCATACTCATCACCACTACCACTCTCATCATCAATGTCATCATCACTGTTTCCACCACTAATGTAATCACCTTCACACTCGTCATCACCACCTCTCTTATCATCAATGTCATCATCTCAGCTTCCACCACTAATGTAATCACCTTCATACTCATCACCACTACCACTCTCATCATCAATGTCATCATCTCTGCTTCCACCACTACCGTAATCGCCTTCACACTCATCACCACCACCACTCTCATCATCAATGTCATCATCACTGTTTCCAACACTAATGTAATCACCTTCACACTCATCACCACTGCCACTCTCATCATCAATGTCATCACTGCATCCACCACTAACGTAATCGCCTTCACACTCATCACCACCACCACTCTCATCATCAATGTCATCATCACTGCTTCCACCACTAACGTAATCACCTTCACACTCATCACCACCACCACTCTCATCATCAATGTCATCATCACTGCTTCCACCACTAACGCAATCACCTTCACACTCATCACCACCGCCTCTCTCATCATCAATGTCACCATCACTGCTTCCACCACTAATGTAATCACCTTCATACTCATCACCACTACCACTCTCATCATCAATGTCATCATCTCTGTTTCCACCACTACCGTAATCGCCTTCACACTCATCACCACCACCACTCTCATCATCAATGTCTTTATCACTGTTTCCAACACTAATGTAATCACCTTCACACTCATCACCACTGCCACTCTCATCATCAATGTCATCACTGCTTCCACCACTAACGTAATCGCCTTCACACTCATCACCACCACCACTCTCATCATCAATGTCATCATCTCTGCTTCCACCACTAACATAATCACCTTCACACTCATCACCACCGCCACTATCATCATCAATGTCATCATCTCAGCTTCCACCACTAATGTAATCGCCTTCATACTCATCACCACTACCACTCTCATCATCAATGTCATCATCACTGTTTCCACCACTAATGTAATCACCTTCACACTCGTCATCACCACCTCTTTTATCATCAATGTCATCATCTCAGCTTCCACCACTAATGTAATCACCTTCATACTCATCACCACTACCACTCTCATCATCAATGTCATCATCTCTGCTTCCACCACTACCGTAATCGCCTTCACACTCATCACCACCACCACTCTCATCATCAATGTCATCATCACTGTTTCCAACACTAATGTAATCACCTTCACACTCATCACCACTGCCACTCTCATCATCAATGTCATCACTGCATCCACCACTAACGTAATCGCCTTCACACTCATCACCACCACCACTCTCATCATCAATGTCATCATCTCTGCTTCCACCACTAACATAATCACCTTCACACTCATCACCACCGCCACTATCATCATCAATGTCATCATCTCAGCTTCCACCACTAATGTAATCGCCTTCATACTCATCACCACTACCACTCTTATCATCAATGTCATCATCACTGTTTCCACCACTAATGTAATCACCTTCACACTCGTCATCACCACCTCTCTTATCATCAATGTCATCATCTCTGCTTCCACCACTAACGTAATCACCTTCACACTCATCACCACCACCTTTCTCATCATCAATGTCATCATCTCTCCTTCCACCACTAACGTAATTGCCTTCACACTCATCGCCACCGCCACTCTCATCATCAATGTCATCATCACTGTTTCCAACACTAATGTAATCACCTTCACACTCATCACCACCGCCACTATCATCATCAATGTCATCATCTCAGCTTCCACCACTAATGTAATCGCCTTCATACTCATCACCACTACCACTCTCATCATCAATGTCATCATCACTGTTTCCACCACTAATGTAATCGCCTTCACACTCATCACCACCACCTCTCTTATCATCAATGTCATCATCTCAGCTTCCACCACTAATGTAATCACCTTCATACTCATCATCACTACCACTCTCATCATCAATGTCATCATCACTGTTTCCACCACTAATGTAATCACCTTCACACTCATCACCACCACCTCTCTTATCATCAATGTCATCATCTCAGCTTCCACCACTAATGTAATCACCTTCATACTCATCACCACTACCACTCTCATCATCAATGTCATCATCACTGTTTCCAACACTAATGTAATCGCCTTCATACTCATCACCACCGCCACTATTATCATCAATGTCATCATCTCAGCTTCCACCACTAATGTAATCGCCTTCACACTCATCACCACCACCACTCTCATCATCAATGTCATCATCATTGCTTCCACCACTAACGTAATCACCTTCACACTCATCACCACCACCACCACTCTCATCATCAATGTCATCATCTCTGCTTCCACCACTAACGTAATCGCCTTCACAATCATCACCACTACCACTCTCATCATCAATCTCATCATCACTGCTTCCACCACTAACATAATCACCTTCACACTCATCACCACCACCACTCTCATCATCAATGTCATCATCACTGCTTCCACCACTAACGTAATTGCCTTCACACTCATCACCACCGACACTCATCATCATTGTCGTCATCTCTGCTTCCACCACTAATGTAATCGCCTTCACACTCATCACCATCGCGCCACTCATCATCAATGTCATCATCACTGCTTCCACCACTAACGTAATCACCTTCACACTCATCACAACTGCCACTCTCATCATCGATGTCATCATCTCTGCTTCCACCACTAATGTAATCGCCTTCACACTCATCACCACTACCACTCTCATCATCAATGTCATCATCTCTGCTTCCACCACTAACGTAATCACCTTCACACTCATCACCACTGCCACTCTCATCATCAATGTCATCATCACTGCTTCCACCACTAACGTAATCGCCTTCACACTCATCACCACCACCACTCTCATCATCAATGTCATCATCACTGCTTCCACCACTAATGTAATCACCTTCACACTCATCACCACCACTCTCATCATCAATGTCATCATCACTGCTTCCACCACTAACGTAATCGCCTTCACACTCATCACCACCACCTCTCTCATCATCAATGTCATCATCTCTGCTTCCACCACCAACGTAATCACCTTCACACTCATCACCACCACCACTCGCATCATCTATGTCATCATCTCTGCTTCCACCACCAACGTAATCACCTTCACACTCATCACCACCACCTCTCTCATCATCAATGTCATCATCTCTGCTTCCACCACTAACATAATCACCTTCATACTCATCACCACTACCACTCTCTTCATCAATGTCATCATCTCTGCTTCCACCATTAACGTAATCACCTTCACACTCATCACCACCACCTCTCTCATCATCAATGTCATCATCACTGCTTCCACCACCAACGTAATCACCTTCACTCTCATCACCACCACCACTCGCATCATCAATGTCATCATCTCTGCTTCCACCACCAACGTAATCACCTTCACACTCATCACCACCACCTCTCTTATCATCAATGTCATCATCTCTGCTTCCACCACTAACGTAATCGCCTTCATACTCATCACCACTACCACTCTCATCATCAATGTCATCATCACTGTTTCCACCATTAATGTCATCGCCTTCATACTCATCACCACTGCCACTCATCATCAATGTCATCATCACTGCTTCCACCACAAACGTGATCGCCTTCACACTCCTCACCACCACCACTCGCATCATCAATGTCATTATCAAAGTCATCATCTCTGCTTCCACCACTAACGTAATCGCCTTCACACTCATCCCCACCTCCACTCTCATCATCAATGTCATCATCTCTGCTTCCACCACTAACGTAATCGCCTTAACTGAATACACACACACACACACACACACACACACACACACACACACACACACACACACACACACACACACACACACACACACACACACACACACACTGAACACACGCAAACAGACACATACACACACACTAAACACAAACACAAACATACACACACAAACTGAAAACACACACACACACACACACACACACACACACACACACACACACACACACACACACACACACACTCGTGTTTCGTTGATGGGGGATTTGCACTGTCAGTCCATAGGTTGCTCTCTGTGTTGTGATTCTGTTTTAATAGATGAATGAAATTCTTACACAATGAGGAGAAGAGGATATTGGTTCTGCTCTGTAAAGTCCCGAGGATATGACAATCTCAGTGGCAGCTCTAAAAAAAGAGAAAGAAAATATATTGGATGTGAGAGACAACCCTTTCCTACCAATCCTACCCCCAATCCTACCCCAAACCAATGTCTACCCCGAGTCCTAAACCCAGTGCTATCCCAGCCAAAGTCTCCCCCGAGTCCTCCCCCAACCTCACCCCAACCAATGTCTACCCCGAGTCCTAAACCCAACCTTACCCCAACCAATGTCTACCCCGAGTCCTAAACCCAACCTTACCCCAACCAATGTCTACCCCAAGTCCTAAACCCAACCTTACCCCAACCAATGTCTACCCCGAGTCTTAAACCCAACCTTACCCCAACCAATGTCTACCCTGAGTCCTAAACCCAGTGCTACCCCAGCCAATGTCTACCCCGAGTCCTTCTCCCAACCTCACCCCAACCAATGTCTACCCCGAGTCCTAAACCCAACCTTACCCCAACCAATGTCTACCCCGAGTCCTAAACCCAACCTTACCCCAACCAATGTCTACCCCGAGTCCTAAACCCAACCTTACCCCAACCAATGTCTACCCCGAGTCCTACCCCCAACCTTACCCTAAACCAATGTCTACCCTAAATCCAAAACCCAATCCTACCCCAAATCCTGAACCTAATCCTACCCCAACCAATGTCTATCCCTTTCCTCATCAGCCCCACCATACTCATCGTATTCGCTGATGCCAAGACTCTATCCTTTAATGTCAGCCCCACCCCCGCTCACCGTAATCACTGATGCCAAAACTCTGTCCTTCTGTGTCAGCCCCACCCCCGCTCACCGTAATTGCTGATGCCAAAACTCTGTCCTTTAATGTCAGCCCCGCTCACCGTAATCACTGATGCCAAATCTCTGTCCTTCTGTGTCAGCCCCACCCCCGCTCACCGTAATTGCTGATGCCAAAACTCTGTCCTTTAATGTCAGCCCCACCCCCGCTCACCGTAATCACTGATGCCAAAACTCTGTCCTTCCGTGTCAGCCCCGCCCCTGCTCATAGTAATTGTGGATGCCAAAACTCTGTCCTTCCTTGTTAGCCCCACCCCCGCTCACCGTAATTGTGGATGCCAAAACTCTGTGCTTCTGTATCAGCCCCACCCCCGCTCACTCTAATCACCGATGCCAAAACTCTGTCCTTCCTTGTCAGCCCCTCCCCTGCTTACCATAATTGCTGATACCAGCAGTCTGCCCTTCCGTGCCAGCCCCACCCTCGCTCACCGTAATCGCCGATGGTTATTGTCTTTATGGCGCTGTGGAAGATCTCTTTCTGTGAGATGACATCTCGCAACACCAAATTCTCCTCAATGGAATAAAAATCTACAAAAATAAAAACAATATTAGATTTTTTATTGTATTGTGTGCAGATAAAGTAAGTAAATAGCATTTCAAATTATTCTCACCTAACAGGAGGAAGAGGAATAATAATGGAGTGCTCTGATAATGAAAGGGGCAGATCTCAACACCCTAAACATGTATAATAAACTGGAGCAGTTGGCCCCTAAGGTCAGGAACATCAGGGACCTGGAGGCCAGCAACATCGGGGACCTGGAGGCCAGGAACAGCGGGGTCCTGGAAGCCAGGAACAGCGGGGTCCCGGAGGTCAGGAACAGCGGGGTCCCGGAGGCCAGGAAAAGCGGGATCCCGGAGGCCAGGAACAGCGGGGTCCCTGAGGTGAGGAACAGCGGGGTCCCTGAGGATGGGAACTGCAGGGCCCCTTATCCAGGAACAGCAGGGTCCCTGAGGCTGGGAACTGCAGAACCCCTGAGGCTGGGAACTGCAGGGCCCCTGAGGCTGGGAACTGCAGGGGCCCTGAGGCTGGGAACTGCAGGGCCCCTGAGGCTGGGAACTGCAGGGCCCCTGAGGATTGGAACTGCAGGGCTCCTGAGACTGGGAACTGCAGGGCCCCTAAGGATGGGAACTGCAGTGCCCCTGAGGCTGGGAACTGCAGGGCCCCTGAGGCTGGGAACTGCAGGGCCCCTGAGGATGGGAACTGCAGGTCCCCTGAGCCAGGAACAGCAAGGCCCCTGAGGCTGGGAACTGCAGGGCCCCTGAGGCTGGGAACTGCAGGGCCCCTTATCCAGGAACAGCAGGGTCCCTGAGGCTGGGAACTGCAGAACCCCTGAGGCTGGGAACTGCAGGGCCCCTGAGGCTGGGAACTGCAGGGCCCCTGAGGCTGGGAACTGTAGGGCCCCTGAGGATTGGAACTGCAGGGCTCCTGAGACTGGGAACTGCAGGGCCCCTAAGGATGGGAACTGCAGTGCCCCTGAGGCTGGGAACTGCAGGGCCCCTGAGGCTGGGAACTGCAGGGCCCCTGAGGATGGGAACTGCAGGTCCCCTGAGCCAGGAACAGCAAGGCCCCTGAGGCTGGGAACTGCAGGGCCCCTGAGGATGGGAACTGCAGGGCCCCTGAGCCAGGAACAGCAAGGCCCCTGAGGCTGGGAACTGCAGGGCCCCTGAATAACGTGTGTGTGTGTGTGTGTGTGTGTGTGTGTATGTCTCTCTGTGTATATACAGGATCTTCTCAAAAAATGAGCATATTGTGATAAAGTTCATTATTTTCTGTAATGTACTGATAAACATTAGACTTTCATATATTCTACATTCATTACACTACAACTGAAGTAGTTCTAGCCTTTTATTGTTTTAATATTGATGATTTTGGCATACAGCTCATGAAAACCCAAATTTCCTATCTCAAAAAATTAGCATATTTCATCCGACCAATAAAAGAAAAGTGTTTTTAAAACAAAAAAAAAGTCAACCTTCAAATAATGATGTTCAGTTATGCACTCAATACTTGGTCGGGAATCCTTTTGCAGAAATGACTGCTTCAATGCGGCGTGGCATGGAGGCAATCAGCCTGTGGCACTGCTCAGGTGTTATGGAGGCCCAGGATGCTTCAATGCGGCGTGGCATGGAGGCAATCAGCCTGTGGCACTGCTCAGGTGTTATGGAGGCCCAGGATGCTTCAATGCGACGTGGCATGGAGGCAATCGGCCTGTGGCACTGCTCAGGTGTTATGGAGGCCCAGGATGCTTCGATAGCGGCCTTAAGCTCATCCAGAGTGTTGGGTCTTGCGTCTCTCAACTTTCTCTTCACAATATCCCACAGATTCTCTATGGGGTTCAGGTCAGGAGAGTTGGCAGGCCAATTGAGCACAGTAATACCATGGTCAGTAAACCATTTACCAGTGGTTTTGGCACTGTGAGCAGGTGCCAGGTCGTGCTGAAAAATGAAATCTTCATCTCCATAAAGCTTTTCAGCAGATGGAAGCATGAACCCACTTTTGAACCAGAAACAGCGGCAGAAGCGCCTGACCTGGGCTACAGAGAAGCAGCACTGGACTGTTGCTCAGTGGTCCAAAGTACTTTTTTCGGATGAAAGCAACTTTTGCATGTCATCCGGAAATCAAGGTGCCAGAGTCTGGAGGAAGACTGGGGAGAGGGAAATGCCAAAATGCCTGAAGTCCAGTGTCAAGTACCCACAGTCAGTGATGGTCTGGGGTGCCATGTCAGCTGCTGGTGTTGGTCCACTGTGTTTTATCAAGGGCAGGGTCAATGCAGCTAGCTATCAGAAAATTTTGGAGCACTTCATGCTTCCATCTGCTGAAAAGCTTTATAGAGATGAAGATTTCATTTTTCAGCATGACCTGGCACCTGCTCACCGTACCAAAACCACTGGTAAATGGTTTACTGACCATGGTATTACAGTGCTCAATTGGCCTGCCAACTCTCCTGACCTGAACCCCATAGAGAATCTGTGGGATATTGTGAAGAGAAAGTTGAGAGACGCGATACCCAACACTCTGGATGAGCTTAAGGCCGCTATCGAAGCATCCTGGGCCTCCATAACACCTGAGCAGTGCCACAGGCTGATTGCCTCCATGCCACACCGCATTGAAGCAGTCATTTCTGCAAAAGGATTCCCGACCAAGTATTGAGTGCAGAACTGAACATCATTATTTGAAGGTTGACTTTTTTTTGTTTTAAAAACACTTTTCTTTTATTGGTCGGATGAAATATGCTAATTTTTTGAGATAGGAAATTTGGGGTTTCATGAGCTGTATGTCAAAATCATCAATATTAAAACAATAAAAGGCTTGAACTACTTCAGTTGTGTGTAATGAATCTAAAATATATGAAAGTCTAATGTTTATCAGTACATTACAGAAAATAATGAACTTTATCACAGTATGCTAATTTTTTGAGAAGATCCTGTATATATATATATATATATATATATATATATATATATATATATATACCCAGTGGGATGCGAAAGTTTGGGCAACCTTGTTAACCGTCATGATTTTCCTGTATAAATCGTTGGTTGTTACGATAATAAATGTCAGATAAATATATCATATAGGAGACACACACAGTGATCCCTGAGAAGTGAAATGAAGTTTATTGGATTTACAGAAAGTGCGCAATAATTGTTTAAACAAAATTAGACAGGTGCATAAATTTGGGCACTGTTGGCATTTTATTGATTCCAAAACCTTTAGAACTAATTATTGGAACTCAAATTGGCTTGGTAAGCTCAGTGACCGCTGACCTACATACACAGGTGAATCCAATTATGAGAAAGAGTATTTAAGGGGGTCAATTGTAAGTTTCCCTCCTCTTTTAAATTTCTCTGAAGAGTAGCAACATGGGGGTCTCAAAACAACTATCAAATGTCCTGAAGACAAAGATTGTTCACCATCATGGTTTAGGGGGAAGGATACAGAAAGCTGCCTCAGAGATTTCAGCTGTCTGTTTCCACAGTTAGGAACATATTGAGGAAATGGAAGACCACAGGCTCAGTTCAAGTTAAGGCTCGAAGTGGCAGACCAAGAAAAATCTCGGATAAACAGAAGCGACTAATGGTGAGAACAGTCAGAGTCAACCTACAGACCAGCACCAAAGACCTACAACATCATCTTGCTGCAGATGGAGTCACTGTGCATCGTTCAACCATTCGGCACACTTTACACAAGGAGGTGCTATATGTGAGAGTGATGCAGAGGAAGCCTTTTCTCCACCCACAGCACAAACAGAGCCGCTTGTGGTATGCTAAAGCACATTTAGTCAGCTTCATTTTGGAATAAGGTGCTGTGGACTGATTAAACTAAAATTTAGTTATTTGGGAATAACAAGGGGCATTATGCAGCTTAGCTGTATCAAGCTATCACGCTTGGTACAAGGCGTTTATACTGAGGCTCAGATTTATCGTAGTATAAAATGTAAGCTAAGGTCATAAACGTGAGATCAGATGGCTACGGTACAATAGGCTGAGACAAAGGCTAGGTCGATAACAGGCTGGGGTCATACACGAGATAGTAGATGGCTATGGTACAATAGGCTGAGACAAAGGCTAGGTCGATAACAGGCTAGGGTCATACACGGGTGGTCAGATGGCTACGGTACAATAGGCTGAGACAAAAGCTAGGTCGATAACAGGCTAGGGTCATACACAGGAGATCAGATGGCTACGGTACGATAGGCTGAGACAAAGGCTAGGTCGATAACAGGCTGGGGTCATACACAGGAGATCAGATGGCTACGGTACAATAGGCTGAGACAAAGGCTAGGTCGATAACAGGCTGGGGTCATACACGAGATAGTAGATGGCTATGGTACAATAGGCTGAGACAAAGGCTAGGTCGATAACAGGCTAGGGTCATACACGGGTGGTCAGATGGCTACGGTACAATAGGCTGAGACAAAAGCTAGGTCGATAACAGGCTAGGGTCATACACAGGAGATCAGATGGCTACGGTACGATAGGCTGAGACAAAGGCTAGGTCGATAACAGGCTAGGGTCATACACAGGTGGTCAGATGGCTACGGTACGATAGGCTGAGACAAAGGCTAGGTCGATAACAAGCTAGGGTCATACATGAGATATTAGATGGCTGTGGTACAATAGGCTGAGACACAGGCTAGGTAGGTAACAGGCTAAGGTCATACACGAGTGGTAAGATGGCTACAGTACAATAGGCTGAGACAAAGGCTAGGTCGATAACAGGCTAGGGTCATACATGAGATATTAGATGGCTGCGGTACAATAGGCTGTGACAAAGGCTAGGTTGGTAACAGGCTAAGGTCATACACGAGTGGTCAGATGGCTGAGGTACAAATGACTAGGCAAGAGAGTGGACAGTAAAGCTAGGGTCAAAACTAAAGTCAGTCAGTCAGTCGCATTAATATACAATAATTGAGTAGTAAAGTCGCATTGAAATACAATAACAAATTTATCACAGAGTGACAAAGAGCCCAGCAGACCAGCGTACTGATTGCTATCACGGGCAAGGACTGAATGTCAGATGGGGGTTACTTAGAGCCTGACCAAAGCCGGCCCCAACCCACAACAACCAATCCCTGTCAGGCTTTTATCAGAGTCAGCTGACACTAAACCCTCCTGCGTCTCAGTGAGTAGGAGGGGCGCCTGCCGGCAGACGCCTGTCATGTGACATCATGAGGGACTCCCCGAGCGTCCTGGTTGCCATGGATGCCAGAGGCGGAGCGAGAGGAAGATCGACGCAGCGAAGAGGAAGTGCCAGGATGCCGAGGACGGAAAACCGCAGGAGCCAGCAGGTGAGTTCCTTACAAAAGCATTCCAAGAAAAACACCTGCTACCTGTTATAATTTAAGTAGGCCTCAGTTATTTGGACTGAGTTAGTAAAAAAGGCTTGAGGAGCAGACCTGCCCTTTAAGGGGATTTTCTCTTAGAGAGAAAATCTTCAGTTCTGTCAGAACTAGAACATACCAAGAAGCTGTTCTATGGACAAGGCCACGGGTCTCCCTGACCTGGGCATGTACGCCACTAGAACAATAAACATCAGCCATGTTTTATAAATATCCACATTCCTGTATGTATGTCAAATGCCTCATTGAATATTAATCGAGTAGGTGTGGATGATGACATCACGAGGGGATCCACCCAGGGGCGTAACTAGAAATCACTGGGCCCCCCTGCGAATATTTGGATGGGCCCCCCCCCATAGGTGCCAAATAATCGTAATGGGGCAGCGTTTCACTGTAAATTAATTGTAAAGTGGGCAGCATTTTACCAGACAATCGTAATGTGGGCCAGAAAATCGTAATGTGGGCAGAGTTCACCAGAATATCGTAATGTGGGCAGAGTTCACCAGACAATCGTAACGTGGGCAGTGTTCACCAGAAAATCATAATGTGGGCCAGAAAATCGTAATGTGGGCAGAGTTCACCAGAAAATCGCAATGTGGGCAGCAGTTACCAGAAAATCGCCATGTGGGCAGCAGTCACCAGAAAATCGCCATGTGGGCAGCAGTCACCAGAAAATCCTAATGTGGGCATCAGTCACCAGAAAATCCTAATGTGGGCAGCAGTCACCAGAATATCGTAATGTGGGCAGCAGTCACCAGAATATCGTAATGTGGGCAGCAGTCACCAGAAAATCCTAATGTGGGCAGCAGTCAGTCACCAGAAAATCGCAATGTGGGCAGCAGTCAGTCACCAGAAAATCGCAATGTGGGCAGCAGTCACCAGAAAATCCTAATGTGGGCAGCATACACCAGAAAATCGCAATGTGGATAGCAGACACCAGAAAATCGCAATGTGGGCAGCAGACACCTGAAAATCGCAATGTGGGCAGCAGACACCTGAAAATCGCAATGTGGGCAGCAGTGACCAGAAAATCGTAATGTGGGCAGCAGACACCTGAAAATCGCAATGTGGATAGCAGACACCAGAAAATCGCAATGTGGGCAGCAGACACCTGAAAATCGCAATGTGGGCAGCAGACACCTGAAAATCGCAATGTGGGCAGCAGTGACCAGAAAATCGTAATGTGGGCAGCAGACACCTGAAAATCGTAATGTGGGCAGCAGACACCTGAAAATCGTAATGTGGGCAGCAGACACCTGAAAATCGCAATGTGGGCAGCAGTGACCAGAAAATCGCAATGTGGGCAGCAGTGACCAGAAAATCGCAATGTGGGCAGCAGACACCTGAAAATCGCAATGTGGGCAGCAGACACCAGAAAATCGTAATGTGGGCAGCAGACACCAGAAAATCGTAATGTGGGCAGCAGACACCAGAAAATCATAATGTGGGCAGCAGACACCTGAAAATCGCAATGTGGGCAGCAGACACCTGAAAATCGTAATGTGGGCAGCAGACACCAGAAAATCACAATGTGGGCAGCAGTCACCAGAAAATCATAATGTGGGCAGCAGACACCAGAAAATCGTAATGTGGGCAGCAGTCACCAGAAAATCGCAATGAGGGCAGCAGTGACCAGAAAATCACAATGAGGGCAGCAGACACCTGAAAATCGCAATGAGGGCAGCAGTGACCAGAAAATCGTAATGTGGGCAGCAGACACCTGAAAATCGCAATGAGGGCAGCAGACACCTGAAAATCACAATGTAGGCAGCAGACACTAGAAAAAAAATGCACCTGTGAAAAAAAAACAATTCACTTACCTGACAGAAGTCTTCTCCTCTCCCGGCATCTGGCTCGCAGCTCCCCGAGTCCTCCTGCAGCACATCTCCCGCGCTGACAGGCAGAGTGCAGGGCTACGGCAAGATGGCTGCCGAAGCCCTGTACTGGAGACACAAATAGTCTCCAGTGTAGGGCTTCTTCGGCGGCCATCTTGCCGTAGCCCTGCTCTGCCTGCCGGAGACTATGCAGGCTGCTGGAGCGGGGCAGCGGGGAATGAACTGGCGCAGCGTCTATTAGACGCTGCGGCCAGTTGAGCACCTTGCTGGGGGGTCCAGAGCAGCGCTCCCCCCGCGCACAGTGAGCGGGCCCTAGAGCAGCCCCGGGCCCCCCTGCGGCTGAGGGGGTTGCATCCCCGGTAGGTACGCCGGTGGATCCACCAATAGTCTGGTCTAGGGGATGGCGAAGATGATGTCATATTTAACTCTTTCCTAGTCGGTATTAAAAGGTGAGTGAGCTATGGGAGCTCGTTCTGCTCTTTACTTTCGCAATAGCTCGCAAGGCTGACTGGGACCTCTAAGTATGTTCATTCCTTTCTGTAATCTGATATAATGTATGCTGTACATAGGTAGTCTAGATGTAACATAGAGTAGATACAAGAAGACCTGGGTATCTTCAGCAGGAAGGTACTCATGCAGCTGTAACGCAACATGGTAATCTGCTTTGCCAGGATATGATGGACTATATTTGTATATATGTTTCCTGAATAAACTCCTTAAATATTGAAGAAGCCTGAGGAAAGTCTATCTCCTGCTTGCTGTGTTGAGAGTCAAGTTATCTCACAGTCTGTGAGACGCAACTATAAGAAGTTGCTGGTGCCGGAAAAAGGTGATTAGAACAGGATCTAACACTACCTATAGTAAAATATGGTGGTGGTTCCATCCTGCTGTGGGGCTGTGTGGCCAGTGCAGGGACTGGGAATCTTGTCAAAGTTGAGAGATGCTTGGATTCCACTCAGTATCAGCAGATTCTGGAGACCAATGTCCAGGAATCAGTGACAAAGCTGAAGCTGCGCCGGGGCTGGATCTTTCAACAAGACAACGACCCTAAGCACTGCTCAAAATCCACTAAGGCATTCATGCAGAGGAACAAGTACAACGTTCTGGAATGGTCCTCTCAGTCCCCAGACCTGAATATAATTGAAAATCTGTGGTGTGAGTTAGAGAACTGTCTATGCTCGGAAGCCATCAAACATGAATGAACTAGCAATGTTTTGTAAAGAGGAATGGTCCAAAATACCTTCAACCAGAATCCAGACTCTCATTGGAACCTACAGGAAGCGTTTAGAGGCTGTAATTTCTGCAAAAGGAGGATCTACTAATTATTGATTTCATTTATTTTTTGTGGTGCCCAAATTTATGCACCTGCCTAATTTTGTTTAAACAATTATTGCACACTTTCTGTAAATCCAATAAACTTCATATCACTTCTCAAATATCACTGTGTGTGTCTCCTATATGATATATTTATATCACTGTGTGTGTCTCCTATATGATATATTTATATCACTGTGTGTGTCTTCTATATGGTATATTTATATCACTGTGTGTGTCTCCTATATGATATATTTATATCACTGTGTGTGTCTCCTATATGATATATTTATATCACTGTGTGTGTCTCCTATATGATATATTTATATCACTGCGTGTGTCTCCTATATGATATATTTATATCACTGTGTGTGTCTCCTGTATGATATATTTATATCACTGTGTGTGTCTCCTATATGATATATTTATATCACTGTGTGTGTCTCCTATATGATATATTTATATCACTGTGTGTGTCTCCTATATGATATATTTATATCACTGTGTGTGTCTCCTATATGATATATTTATATCACTGTGTGTGTCTCCTATATGATATATTTATATCACTGTGTGTGTCTCCTATATGATATATTTATATCACTATGTGTGTCTCCTATAGGATCTATTTATATCACTGTGTGTGTCTCCTATATGATATATTTATATCACTGTGTGTGTCTCCTATATGATATATTTATATCACTGTGTGTGTCTCCTATATGGTATATTTATATCACTGTGTGTGTCTCCTATATGATATATTTATATCACTGTGTGTGTCTCCTATATGATATATTTATATCACTGTGTGTGTCTCCTATATGATATATTTATATCACTGTGTGTGTCTCCTATATGATATATTTATATCACTGTGTGTGTCTCCTATATGATATATTTATATCACTGTGTGTGTCTCCTATATGATATATTTATATCACTGTGTGTGTCTCCTATATGATATATTTATATCACTGTGTGTGTCTCCTATATGATATATTTATATCACTGTCTGTGTGTCTCCTATATGATATATTTATATCACTGTCTGTGTGTCTCCTATATGATATATTTATATCACTGTGTGTGTCTCCTATATGATATATTTATATCACTGTGTGTCTCCTATATGATATATTTATATCACTGTGTGTGTCTCCTATAGGATATATTTATATCACTGTGTGTGTCTCCTATATGATATATTTATATCACTGTGTGTGTCTCCTATAGGATATATTTATATCACTGTGTGTGTCTCCTGTATGATATATTTATATCACTGTGTGTGTCTCCTGTATGATATATTTATATCACTGTGTGTGTCTCCTATAGGATATATTTATATCACTGTGTGTGTCTCCTGTATGATATATTTATATCACTGTGTGTGTCTCCTATATGATATATTTATATCACTGTGTGTGTCTCCTATATGATATATTTATATCACTGTGTGTGTCTCCTATATGATATATTTATATCACTGTGTGTGTCTCCTATATGATATATTTATATCACTGTGTGTGTCTCCTATAGGATATATTTATATCACTGTGTGTGTCTCCTGTATGATATATTTATATCACTGTGTGTGTCTCCTATATGATATATTTATATCACTGTGTGTGTCTCCTGTATGATATATTTATATCACTGTGTGTGTCTCCTATATGATATATTTATATCACTGTGTGTGTCTCCTATATGATATATTTATATCACTGTGTGTGTCTCCTATATGATATATTTATATCACTGTGTGTGTCTCCTATATGATATATTTATATCACTGTGTGTCTCCTGTATGGTATATTTATATCACTGTGTGTGTCTCCTATAGGATATATTTATATCACTGTGTGTGTCTCCTGTATGATATATTTATATCACTGAGTGTGTCTCCTATATGATATATTTATATCACTGTGTGTGTCTCCTATATGATATATTTATATCACTGTGTGTGTGTCCTATATGATATATTTATATCACTGAGTGTGTCTCCTATATGATATATTTATATCACTGTGTGTGTCTCCTATATGATATATTTATATCACTGTGTGTGTGTCTCCTGTATGATATATTTATATCACTGTGTGTGTCTCCTGTATGATATATTTATATCACTGTGTGTGTCTCCTATATGATATATTTATATCACTGTGTGAGTCTCCTATATGATATATTTATATCACTGTGTGTGTCTCCTATATGATATATTTATATCACTGTGTGTGTCTCCTATAGGATATATTTATATCACTGTGTGTGTCTCCTATATGATATATTTATATCACTGTGTGTGTCTCCTATATGATATATTTATATCACTGTGTGTGTCTCCTATATGATATATTTATATCACTGTGTGTCTCCTGTATGGTATATTTATATCACTGTGTGTGTCTCCTATATGATATATTTATATCACTGTGTGTGTGTCTCCTATATGATATATTTATATCACTGTGTGTCTCCTGTATGGTATATTTATATCACTGTGTGTGTCTCCTATATGATATATTTATATCACTGTGTGTGTCTCCTATATGATATATTTATATCACTGTGTGTGTCTCCTATATGATATATTTATATCACTGTGTGTGTCTCCTATAGGATATATTTATATCACTGTGTGTGTCTCCTATAGGATATATTTATATCACTGTGTGTGTCTCCTATAGGATATATTTATATCACTGTGTGTCTCCTATATGATATATTTATATCACTGTGTGTGTCTCCTATATGATATATTTATATCACTGTGTGTGTCTCCTATATGATATATTTATATCACTGTGTGTGTCTCCTATATGATATATTTAACTGACATTTTTTATCGTAACAACCAACGATTTATACAGGAAAAACATGACGAATGTATGTAGTGTATGTTGTGTGTACTGTATGATGTATACTGCATGATGTATGTACTGTATGTTGTATGTACTGCATGTTATGTGTCCTGTATGTTGCATGTACTGTATGATGTATGTACTGTATGTTGCATGTACTGTATGATGTATGTACTGTATGTTGTGTGTACTGTATGTTGTGTGTACTGTATGCTGTAGGTTCTGTATGTTGCATTTCCTGTACGTTTTATGTACTGTATGTTGTGTGTATTCTATGATGTATACTGTATGTTGTGTGTACTGTATGTTGTATGTACTGTATATTGTATACACTGTATGATGTATATACTGTATGCTGTAGGTCCTAAATGTTGCATTCCCTCTACGTTGTATGTACTGTATGTTGCGTGTACTGTATGAGGTATACTGTTTGATGTATGTACTGTATGTTGTATGCAGTGTATGTTGTATATACTGTATGTTGCATGCATTGTATGATGTATGTACTGTATGTTGTATGCAGTGTATGTTGTATATACTGTATGTTGCATGCATTGTATGATGTATGTACTGTATGTTGTATGCAGTGTATGTTGTATGCACTGTATGTTGCATGTACAGTATGATGTATGTACCATACGATGTATATACTGTATGTTGCATTCCCTGTACGTTGTATGTACTGTATGTTGTGTGTACTGTATGTTGTATGTACTGTATATTGTATATGTTACGGCCAGAACCCGAAGTGTGGCCACTTCTAGTTCTGGCCAGCCACTTCGGGTTCTGGCCGGCCAATGTGCAAAGTGGCCGCAGCGCAGCGGCCAATGTTAGAAATGGAAAGTTTACATTTATTTTACAGCCGTCTCGCTGCGGCCAAATGTATTAAAAGTTGCTTAATTTAATTAAATATAGCCGGCGGCGATGTGATAGATGAAGCCGCCGGCTTTCGCACTGCCTCCTCTTCTCCTCCCCCCCCCCGCCTCTCTCCTCTCCCTGCCTCCTATACGACATACGGAGCAGCCGGGCGGGGACACGCGTGTCCCCGAGAGTCGTTCGTCGCGGCAGGGGAATCCTGACATTCCTGCAGAGCGGGTGCTGGCAGAAGCAATGTCTGCAGCCTCCCCGCTCTGCTTCCCCTGCCGCGATGAACGACTCTCCCGGGGGCTCCGTATTGTATGGAAGGCGGGGACAAGGAGAGAGGCGGGGGGGGGGGAGAATAGGGGGGGAGGCAGTGCGAAAGCCGGCGGCTTCATCTATCACATCGCCGCCGGCTATATTTAATTAAATTTAAGCAACTTTTAATACATTTGGCCGCAGCGAGACGGCCGTAAAATAAGTGTAGCTTTGCATTTCTAACATTGGCCGCTGTGCTGCGGCCACTTCGCAAATTGGCCGGCCAGAACCCGAAGTGGCCGGCCAGAACTAGAAGTGGCCACACTTCGGGTTCTGGCCGTAACATATACACTGTATGATGTATATACTGTATGCTGTAGGTCCTAAATGTTGCATTCCCTCTACGTTGTATGTACTGTATGTTGCGTGTACTGTATGATGTATGTACTGTATGTTGCATTCCTTGTATGTTGTCTGCACTGTATGTTGCATGCACTGTATGTTGTATGTACTGTATGTTGTATGTACTGTATGTTGTATGTACTGTATGTCGCAGTCCCTGTATGTTGTATGCACTGTATGTTGCATTCCTTGTATATTGTATGCACTGTATGTTGTATGCACTGTATGTTGTATGTACTGTATGTCGCAGTCCCTGTATGTTGTATGCACTGTATGCTGCATTCCTTGTATGTTGTCTGCACTGTATGTTGTCTGCACTGTATGTTGTATGTACTGTATGCTGCATTCCTTGTATATTGTATGCACTGTATGTTGTATGCACTGTATGTTGTATGTACTGTATGTCGAGTCACTGTATGTTGTATGTACTGTATGTTGCATTCCTTGTATATTGTATGCACTGTATGTTGTATGCACTGCATGCTGCATTCCTTGTATGTTCTCTGCACTGTATGTTGTATGCACTGTATGTTGTATGTACTGTATGTCGAGTCCCTGTATGTTGTATGCACTGTATGTTGCATTCCTTGTATGTTGTATGCACTGTATGTTGCATTCCTTGTATGTTGTATGCACTGTATGTTGTATGCACTGTATGTTGCATTCCTTGTATGTTGTATGCACTGTATGTTGCATTCCTTGTATGTTGTATGCACTGTATGTTGTATGCACTGTATGTTGCATTCCTTGTATGTTGTATGCACTGTATGTTGTATGCACTGTATGTTGCATTCCTTGTATGTTGTATGCACTGTATGTTGTATGCACTGTATGTTGCATTCCTTGTATGTTGTATGCACTGTATGTTGCATTCCTTGTATGTTGTATGCACTGTATGTTGTATGCACTGTATGTTGCATTCCTTGTATGTTGTATGCACTGTATGTTGTATGCACTGTATGTTGCATTCCTTGTATGTTGTATGCACTGTATGTTGTATGCACTGTATGTTGCATTCCTTGTATGTTGTATGCACTGTATGTTGTATGCACTGTATGTTGCATTCCTTGTATGTTGTATGCACTGTATGTTGCATTCCTTGTATGTTGTATGCACTGTATGTTGTATGCACTGTATGTTGCATTCCTTGTATGTTGTATGCACTGTATGTTGTATGCACTGTATGTTGCATTCCTTGTATGTTGTATGCACTGTATGTTGTATGCACTGTATGTTGCATTCCTTGTATGTTGTATGCACTGTATGTTGTATGCACTGTATGTTGCATTCCTTGTATGTTGTATGCACTGTATGTTGTATGCACTGTATGTTGCATTCCTTGTATGTTGTATGCACTGTATGTTGTATGCACTGTATGTTGCATTCCTTGTATGTTGTATGCACTGTATGTTGTATGCACTGTATGTTGCATTCCTTGGCCTCGATTCACCAAGCGGTGATAACTCAGTTATCACGCCTAAAGGACTTTAGGCGTGATGACCTTTTCACCACTGAGTTATCACCGCTTTTTCCTGCTCTTCGCGCGAAGTTACCGCGCGAACGCGCGTTCGCGCGTACGCGCGTGAGAGCGCGCGCAAAGTCCCATAGGGTTTAATGGGAGCTTCGCGCGAAGCGTCGGGTGCTGCGCGCGCACTTACGCGCCTACGCGCGAACGCGCGTACGCACGGTAACTTCGCGCGAAGCCCTTCTTATCATGCCTAAACTGAGTTTAGGCGTGATAAGGGCCTTTTCACCACGGTGCTAACACTTCGCACCGCTTGGTGAATCGAGCCCCTTGTATGTTGTATGCACTGTATGTTGCATTCCTTGTATGTTGTATGCACTGTATGTTGTATGCACTGTATGTTGCATTCCTTGTATGTTGTATGCACTGTATGTTGTATGCACTGTATGTTGCATTCCTTGGGCTCGATTCACAAAGCGGTGCTAACCCAGTTAGCATGCCTAAAAGACTTTAGGCATGATAACCATTGCACCATGCTGGTGAAAAGCCAGTTTAGGCGTGATAAGTTTAGGTGTGATAAGTTTAGGTGTGATAAGTTTAGGCATGCTAAGTTTAGATAAGTTTAGATCGCTTGCAAAGTCCCGCACGCAAAGCAGCGCCATTAAACTTTATACAAAGTGCACCAGTCTTTGCTAGCGTAAAACTTTTGATCAGCTGTGCACTGCGGTGCTAACGCAGTTGGCGCTTAAACTTAGCATGCCTAAACTTATCACACCTAAACTTATCATGCCTAAACTTATCACACCTAAACTTATCATGCCTAAACTTATCATGCCTAAACTGAGTTTAGGCATGATAAAGGGCTTTTCACCAGCGTGCTAACTGTTAGCACCGCTTTGTGAATCAGGCCCCTTGTATGTTGTATGCACTGTATGTTGTATGCACTGTATGTTGCATTCCTTGTATGTTGTATGCACTGTATGTTGTATGCACTGTATGTTGCATTCCTTGTATGTTGTATGCACTGTATGTTGTATGCACTGTATGTTGCATTCCTTGTATATTGTATGCACTGTATGTTGTATGCACTGTATGTTGCATTCCTTGTATATTGTATGCACTGTATGTTGTATGCACTGTATGTTGTATGCACTGTATGTTGCATTCCTTGTATGTTGTGTGCACTGTATGTTGTACGCACTGTATGTTGCATTCCTTGTATGTTGTATGCACTGTATGTTGTACGCACTGTATGTTGCATTCCTTGTATGTTGTATGCACTGTATGTTGTATGCACTGTATGTTGCATTCCTTGTATGTTGTATGCACTGTATGTTGTATGCACTGTATGTTGCATTCCTTGTATGTTGTATGCACTGTATGTTGTATGCACTGTTTGTTGCATTCCTTGTATGTTGTATGCACTGTATGTTGTATGCACTGTATGTTGCATTCCTTGTATGTTGTATGCACTGTATGTTGTATGCACTGTATGTTGCATTTCTTGTATGTTGTATGCACTGTATGTTGTATGCACTGTATGCTGCATTCCTTGTATGTTGTATGCACTGTATGTTGTATGCACTGTATGTTGCATTCCCTGTATGTCGCAGTCCCTGTATGTTGTATGCACTGTATGTTGCATTTCTTGTATGTTGTATGCACTGTATGTTGTATGCACTGTATGTTGCATTCCTTGTATGTTGTGTGCACTGTATGTTGTATGCACTGTATGTTGCATTCCTTGTATGTTGTATGCACTGTATGTTGTATGCACTGTATGTTGCATTCCCTGTATGTCGCAGTCCCTGTATGTTGTATGCACTGAATGTTGCATTCCTTGTATGTTGTATGCACTGTATGTTGTATGCACTGTATGTTGTATGCACTGTATGTTGCATTCCTTGTATGTTGTATGCACTGTATGTTGTATGCACTGTATGTTGCATTCCCTGTATGTCGCAGTCCCTGTATGTTGTATGCACTGAATGTTGCATTCCTTGTATGTTGTATGCACTGTATGTTGTATGCACTGTATGTTGTATGCACTGTATGTTGCATTCCCTGTATGTCTCAGTCCCTGTATGTTGTATGCACTGTATGTTGCATTCCCTGTATGTCTCAGTCCCTGTATGTTGTATGTACTGTATGTTGCATTCCCTGTATGTCTCAGTCCCTGTATGTTGTATGCACTGTATGTCGCAGTCCCTGTATGTTGTATGCACTGAATGTTGTGTGTACTTGCCGTGTGTGTAGCACTGACCTCACAGCTGAGTGAGAACAGAGAACTTTGGGGTCATTATGGAATCTGGAGGCCTCAGAATGTCTCTGGTCTTTGGATATATCTAGTAAAGCTGTCCTAGCAGCAGATAAACACTCATTCGTCCCCCCCAGCATTGTCCGGCTGTCACCAGATTATTCCACTCACCTGCTGGGTTGCTGGTGCTGTGTACGGTCACCATGGGCACTCCCGGACCTGGAGGAGAAAGTAGGAGAAGATCAATACAGGTCCTCTCTGGTGTAACAATAGACTTCAGGACCCCCGGGACCCCAGAGACAGGCAGAGGCTATGGGGGGGTCCACATCCATTCTGCACAGCTGACTGAGGGGGCGACAGACAGTCATGAAATATAACAATCTGTAGACCAAGACCATGCAACCAGGGCCGGCATCAGGGCAATATAACAGAGCTGCAGTAGACAAACAACCCCCCCCCCCCCCCGCGCTGGGCACATAAATCAGCATATAGTGGGCGCTAATGAGGAGGACAACCAGACCACCTGCTGGAATACTATGGGGAGACCACCACAAGGGTATACTGTAGGGGATGGGGAGACTGCTTGACCACCAGAAAATATTACAGGGGATGGGGGGCTACTAGATCATCAGAGAATATTGTGGGAAGACAACTAGACCACTAGGCACAGGCAGTAGGTTTCCCTACGGCCCTATGGGGATAAAAAAATCACTGAATCCATGGCCAGGTCCGGATTTACCTCACAGAAGCCTATGGGGACAGATGTCCTGGCATGTTAGACTCCGCCCTCCATGCATGCAGGCCCGGATCTACATCACAGGAGCCTAGAGGCCCAGATGTCCTGGCACCCTAGACTCCGCCCTCCATGCAGCCAGGCCCGGATTTACCTCACAGAAGCCTATGGGGACAGATGTCCTGGCATGTTAGACGCCGCCCTCCATGAACCAACAAACCCCGCCTAACTGCACTGCAAGTGTGCTGCCTGTCCCAGCTGTCACTTCTCCATTATTTCCCTTGCCTGTCATAGGTAGCTACAGGTGCCCCTTAATATTAGGTAGCCAGAGGAACCCTCAGTATTAAGTATCTAGAGGTGCCCCCAGCTGTAGGGAGATCTCATCAGTGGAATGCTGAGAGCCGGGAGAGTAACCTCTCATTCACACTCTGCTCGGGACTCTGCATAAGGAAGGAGGGAGGGAGGTGCTCTGGGAGGAGAGTGAGCTGCCTTTCCATCACCAGGCGCCTGTAGGCATGTGCCTACACTACCTTATGGTAACTCCAGCCCTGGCCATGGCTATAGTCAGAGCGTCTGATTCAGCTGTAGAAAATTACACATATTATTGGACCACACTGAAATCCCACAATGGCCTTAATTCACTAAGCTTATCTCCTGTCTTTAATAACGTTTCTAGAGTTATCACCATGGTGATGAGGCATGTCGTATTCAGGAATCATTTTACCTCAGGCAAACATAAAGTTAACTCTTAAGGGCAACTTCAAAAATGAACAAGCAAGAAAGATTTCCGAGTACAAATTTATGAAGATGTTTAAGACATTAACAGAGGGTTTAAATTGTGGAATGGGATTCATGACTCCTTATGCGACATGATTGACTTGGCTTCACTATCTTCAGAAACCTGCTAGATTTCATGTGTGCTTGCATAAGTTCACTGGCTCCATCCTGCTGATCACCTGACATCTAACTGCTAAACAGCAACCAGCACAACTGCCATCATTGTGTTTACTATTTACCTGCATCAGTGTTTTACTTCAGCTAACATCTGGAAATATGCCTGAAGAAGGGGACTAGATCCCAGAAAGCTGCATCATTTAACTTTATCATTTAGCCATTAAAAGGTATTACTTTTACAAGACTTTGTTTTTTTTCTACCAGAAAAGTGATGAAACTCCACAGAATTTCCTGTTCAGAGCAATTGAATTGAAGGATCGGTTGCTATTTGTCTCTCAGGGTGAAGGCTCTGAAGAACATTTTGGGACTGAGCTGATACATAAGAAATTTCTAAGATCGGTGGGTACTGGATTGAGAAACGACCACATCAAATTCCAATTAAAGCAGTATTTAGATGACCCTTCCATTCTAGATGAGGTGCTCATAGAGAAAATGAATGAAGCCGCTAGTATGGAGATGGAAAGGGAGCAGAAGCAAAAGAAAAGTCAGCACAGCAGTATTACGAAGAGGAAAGAATGTGAGTCTAATGCCGTACAGTGTCAGCCGGAACCCAGTGCCCTGACAACAACTGCCAACACAACACCTTGGTCTCCACCACAGGCAAGTAGCTCAACAAGTCAACAGCCATCTAAGAGCAACTCTGAACTGGAGAAGATGATGCTACAGATACAAAAAGAGATGCTAGAGATGAAGACACTTCTTCAAGGTTCAAGCACCCAATCCATTCCGAGGGCCTCAGGTAAAAGTGGGTACAAGTAAGGGATGTTGTCAATTCGGTCAGAGAAGTGCCTGCGATCATTGCTTCAACTGTGGGCAATCTGGACATAGAGCAAGAAATTGCAAAACACCCAAACCAGACCATTTAAACGGGAGAGGGTTGCTGTCGAGGGACCGACAGTAACCTGTTCTATAATCCACCCTGTGTCCCAAAGTGCACCCCCTGTAAGTGGTAAGCCAGAAAACTCCAAAATCATCATCAGTGCCATGACTGGTAGAGGAAATTCAGAGTCTGTCCACAGAGGGCTTAACTGTGAAAATCAGAGGTCCCTACAGGTGGCTGAGCAAGTACCAACTCAGGTAGACAACACGGCTAGGAGACAGAACAGCAAGTTACTGAGTCTTGTTGGGAAAAGGTGCCTTGTGAACTGTGAAATAGACAATACTCCTGTCCAAGCCCTATGGGATACGGGCTCTCAGGTGAGCATCATCAATGTGAACTGGAGACAGCGGGTCCTGCCACATACAGTGGTCCGATCTTTAGAGGAATTTCTGGGGCCCGAGGTCTTCTGTTGGAAGACTGTCAATTTCTCTGGGTGGATTGAGGTAGTTTTTAAACTAACAGCTGGGACTAATAACACCAAACAACTAGTAGTGCCACTTGTGGTATCAGCAGATGAGAAAGTCGCAGAGACGCCAATTATTGGATACAACGTCATAGAAGAACTCTTCAAGGAGACAGCTAGCAAAGGAAGGAGAAACATTACAGGGTTCGTGGACATACTAGGAGCCGCCTTGGAATTACCAACCCCCAAAGCAGAAATCCTGGTGAATAAATTACAAGCCAGCTTGAGAGAAACTTGTACTGCACTAAAGACTGGTACCAAGAGCCAAAGAATTCAGGCAAACACTGTGACTTATCTTAGATGTAGGGCTCATGCCAAACCAGCACTGCAAGGGCAAACTGTATTGTTTACACCGGATGGGGCTCATGTTGTGCCAGAAGGACTGTATATCGGAGAAATATTAGTGTCACTCCAAAAGGGACAGTTTCCTAAATTATCCATCCCAGTTTGGAACACAACCCAGCGAGACATTATCTTACCAAGTCAGACTAGCATTGGGTGCCTTGAGCCCATCAAGACATCATACCCAGCTCTGGTGAAACCAAAAGAATCAGTGAATGTAACCAACCGACCAGTGATGCAGAGTCTGCAGTCATCCAGAACAGGGCCAGAAGGTCAAATGGACAAGTTAAACACAAGGCCGGTAAGCTATGCTCATCAAGAACACTGGGATCCACCAGTACCTATAGACCACCTGCCGGCGGAAGATCAACTGGTAGTCAAAACAATGCTAAGGGAGGAATGCCACGCCTTCGCCAAAGATGATTCTGATGTCGGATGTATCCCATCCCTACAATTACAACTGCGCCAAAGACAAAGACAATACACCAGTTAGAAGAACTTACATGTCCGTGCCAAGACCACTACACCAGGAGGTGAAAGAATATCTGCAAGATCTGTTGAACCGCGGATGGATTGCAGAATCAAAATCATCATACTCTTCACCCATTGTGTGCGTGAGAAAGAAGGACGGTAGTTTAAGGCTGTGTTGCGATTATAGGGAATTGAACCAGAAGTCCATCCCTGATCGCCATCCAATCCCTAGTGTAACGATCGGTGTCAGCACACAGAGAGAATCTGATTGTTGATGATCTGCAGAATCATCAACAATACAGATGTATACTTGATTATGGATGATCTGCAGAATCACCAATAATACAAGTATGACTAACCTCTGGAAACCTAATGAGTTAATGTGTTTGATGAACTGTAGGCTATCTCCCGCGGAGCGGGAGATATAAGTGACTCGGCCAAGAGCCACCTGAGGGGCAGGTGGCCCTGGGCAGTGCAGAAACTATCTCTTTGATCGTGAGGACCTGGTAAGCAGGTATAACAGTATTAGATGGTGAACTGTACTGCAGCCAAAGGAAGTGACCACTGGCTGCTAACAGGCCGGACTCTCTGAGGTGCGGGAGTCCTGGTTGCAGCTGACACCTGGTGGAATGGTGTCACTGCTAATACTGATAAACTGAACACTCAGGGAGAGTGACAGCTAGGGTGGTCGGGCAGGCCTGGTCGGCAACACACGAGCAGATGAGGTACAGAGACAGAAGACTGATTCGGTAACCGGGTACAGGCAGGGTCTGGCAACAGATAGACAGATATGCAGAGGTACCAAATCAGAAAGCAAGAGAAAGGTCGACAGAGCAAATAGTCATATAACATATAAATATAACAGCGTCCTAGACTAGAGCGTGAGCTCCTTGATCTCGACACCCGGGAACTAGTCTAGAGTATAACACAGTATTGACACAGAGTCCCTAAGCTTGGGTGTGAGGTCCTTGGTCACAACACCCTGGAACTGGTCTGAAGTATAACACAGCAATGACACAGTATCCCTAAGCTTGGGTGTGAGGTCCTTGGTCACAACACCCTGGAACTGGTCTAAAGTATAACACAGCAATGACACAGTATCCCTAAGCTTGGGTGTGAGGTCCGTGGTCACAACACCCTGGAACTGGTCTAACATATAACACAAACGTAATCTGGTTAAGTGTGAATTCCCAGGTCCTCCTGGTTCTAACACACTGTGGGATCTGACTGGTCTGAGTGCTCACACGTTAGTATTCGCAACGGCAGACAACCAGCAACTGACAAGCAAGATGTATATATAGAGCAGCGCTCCCCAGCGCCCCCCAGCCCCACTCAGCCAATAACCCAGTGCGCTGGGATCAGCTGATCATCCTGATCAGCTGATCCCCCTCCTATTGGCATAAAGGTCCTGCCTCCTAGCGCGCGCGCGCGTAGCTCTCCATCTGTGTGCACTACTAGGCTCAGACAAACCAGACGCATGCTGCTGTGCGGAAACCGCCGGTCTGAACGCGGAGACAGCCGCCCCGCTGCCAGACCGTGCGGCGGTGTCTCCGCAATCCATTTCACCTAGGATCCAAGACATGCTGGACAGCTTAGGAGGAAGTGCATGGTTTTTAGTGTTAGACCAAGCCTACCAACAAGGAGTTGTGGAAGAATCCAGTCGACCACTGACTGCCTTCATTACACCTTGGGGTCTGTATGAGTGGATCAGAATACCTTTTGGTCTTAGCTCTGCGCCAGCTGAATTCCAACGCAGCATGGAAACTTGTTTAAGGGGACTGAGAGATGAGATATGTCTGCCATACCTAGATGATAACCTTGTTCATAGCAGATCATTCCAAGAGCATGTGGAACATGTCCGGTTGGTACTGCAACGGTATCAGAAACATGGAGTTAAGTTGACAGCAAAGAAATGTGAACTTTTCCGGAACAAAGTTAGATTTCTGGGCAAGATAGTGTCCAAAGATGGCCATTCCATGGATCCGGCAGACATTGCCTCTGTGCTGGCCTTGGGAAACAACCAGCCAAAAACTGTGGGAGAACTCCGGAAGTTATTAGGATTCATTTCATACTATCGTCCTTACATCCAGAATTTTTCCAGGATTGCAAAACCCCTTTATGAATTGCTATCAGCAGATACAACACCTACCATAACATCAGTACCGGCTCACCAACAGAAGAAGAGGAAGAAGCCATCACCAAAGTTAAAAGGTCAACTACCTTCTCATCAGTCCATTGTCTGGACTGACCACCACCAGGTAGTGTTGAACCAACTCATTGAGGCCCTAACACATCCTCCAGTTATGGGTTACCCCGACTGTAACCAATCCTTTATTCTGCACTGTGATGCCTCGCAAGAAGGACTAGGAGCCGTGCTATATCAAGAGCAAGAGGGAAAACTAAAAGTAATTGCTTATGGATCCAGGACTCTCACACCTGCTGAGAAGAATTATCACATGCATTCAGGCAAACTAGAATTCCTCGCAATGAAGTGGGCCATCTGTGAAAGATTCCGAGGCTACCTATACTACTGTCCATCCTTTGTAGTATATACTGACAATAATCCACTAACCTATGTCCTAACGACGGCTAAACGCAACAGGCCATCGATGGGTTGCAGAACTTGCTGATTTTAAATTCACTATTAAGTATCGTCCAGGAAAGAGAAATGCGGATGCAGATGGACTGTCACGTATGCCACTAAGTCCTGAACAATATATGCAACAGTGTTCACAAGAAGTTGACCCCAAAGTCATCAGTTGTATAACACAAGTACTTCAAGTAAAACAGGAAGAAGAAACACCTTGGCTGTGTCCAATAACCATTGCAAATACCACATCAACAATAGATACTACACAAAAAGCAGTAGCTCAAATACCTAAAGAGACCATAAGGACAGCACAAAAAGAAGACTCAGTGATCGGTCCAGTGTGGAAGTACAAAAATCAGAACAGGTTTCCATCAAAACAGGAACGACAAAGTGACCAGTTTGATATCCTCATCTTATTGAAGCATTGGACCAAATTATACCTCGATGAGGATGGAATCTTGAGAAGGAAAACACCCTCAAGTTTTCAACTAGTGTTACCCAAGCTATATCATCCACTGGTGTTGAGAGAATTGCATGAAGAAATGGGTCACTTAGGAGTGGAACGGACTGTAAACTTGATCAGGGAAAGGTTCTTTTGGCCACATATGCAGAGAGAGGTCGAGCAATACATTAACAACCGCTGCACCTGTCTGAAAGACAAACGTCCCAACAAGCCTACCAGAGCTCCATTAAACAATATTATCACCATTTATCCCTTTGAGATGGTCTCTATCGATTTCCTCCATCTGGAAACATGCAAAGGAGGTTATGAGTACATACTAGTAGTAATAGACCACTTCACCAGGTTTGCTCAGGCCTACGCAACCAAAAACAAGTCAGCAAAGACTGTTGCCGACACGATATTCAGTGATTTTGTCTTGAAATTTGGATTCCCTACCAGAATTCACCATGACATGGGAAAAGAATTTGGAAATCAGTTATTCTTATCATTAGGAAAGCACTGCCACATTCAGAACTCCCATACAACCCCATATCATGCAGAAGGGAATGGACAATGTGAAAGGCTCAATCGTACTCTGTTGTCTATGCTTCGGACCCTGTCATCAGATTCTAAGAAGGACTGGAAGAACTCACTTGCCCAGGTAATACATGCATACAACTGCACCAAAAGTGAAGCTACGGGATATTCTCCATTTTTCCTACTGTTCGGGAGATCTCCAAGACTTCCAATAGACAGCATGTTTGACACCCCAGTAACAGAAAAATATAAGAGTCACTCTGAGTATGTAAAAATATGGATGGAGAAAATGACTGAAGCCTGCTTCCAAGGTTGCTACTCAAGTTAAGTCAAGTAAAGTCCTTGTAAGAAACCTTACTAAAAGAGGAGGACCAGGAAAGCTAAGATCCTTTTGGGAAGACACAGTACATGTTGTCCTGAGAAAAAAATGTGACGATAGCCCAGTGTATGAGGTAAACCCAGAAACTGGTAAAGGCCGAACCAGAATTCTGCACCGCAATTTGTTATTGCCTTGTGATTACTTGCCCGTCAACCAAGGTCAGCAGATACCTGACAGACCCAGTACTAGAAGACGGGGCCAAAGTGCAAAGACTTCTCAATCAGGGGCACAGATATCAGAGGAAATGTCAGAAGATGAATCAGATCTTGAACAAGGGCAATGGAGATCATTCCTTCCTTTACCCCAGACAGATCACACAAGGGAAAACATAGAACTGAATCCAGAAGCAGAGGAGTTTTATCCTTGCCAGTTGGAAACAAGTGGGGAAAATACAGAGGCAGTTACAGTGGAAACTGCTGAGGAAGAGCCTGTAATTCAACCGGAAAACAATACAGGTCCATCAGGAAACACAGAGGAAGAAGACTCTTCACCAGATAAACCAACAGAGACAGTTGACAGTGAAGAAGGCGAGTTTGCTTTAGATGCCTTACCACTTTGTAGAATACAACCCAGCAGAAACAGGAGACAACCAAAAGTTCTGACATATGACACTTTGGGTCAACCCAGTAGTGTTGCCAGGAATGTAGCAGTACAAGTCATAGACTGTGTTCATACACCACAGGTTTATCCTAGCTGGTACCTAAGCCCGGAGTGGTTTGCTAAGGACTCTAAAAACTGGTAACCATATCCATGTCTAGAATGCTATGGTGGATTAATGTCTTCTTATGTTGAAAATGTTAAATGTTATGTTCCGTGGTTAACAAAAGGACATTTCTTGCACTCTTACTGCAGACACTCCTGAAAAAATAGCGTAACATGATGAAAACTAGGTTCATGATCCGGACAACACTACTGTCACATTCCTGTAACTCCAGACTGATAAAGACATGTGCTTGTCCCTTACAGAAAATGTTCAATAAACGCACGTCTGATCCCACCCAGCCCGCTCCCTGCGCACATTGCAATTATTACCATACTTTCAGCACATGTGCGACACAAGCTTCTTCAGGACAGTAAGTGTAAGCCGATTGGCTCTGCTATTACACAGACCACGGGAGTTTATCCTTCTGCTATATACACATTGCTCTGCCTACAGCTGGGAGGAAGATTATCCTAGGCTAGGAAATGACCTGTGAGCATATTTTATGTGGCTAATATTGTATTCTAAGACAGAGGAAACCTGCTGCTTGTCGCTGCCTAACTATCTATGGAAAACTAGGACGCATCACAAGATCGCTCCCAATTCATATTGCATGTGGAGTTTTTGCTATATGAAATAGCTTCCTTATTACTATTTGTATTATATTTTCACACACTTTTTCATATATATTTTTTATATTTTTCCTACTGGAGTAGGGCGGTGGGTAGTATGATGAGCGCAATCGAATGAGTATGCTGTTCATTATTAACTTTGAATAAATTTGTATCTAATTATCATCTATATTGATATTTATATTCTTGTCTAAAAAGCTTCATACATTGATCTTTCCAGCGCTGTCTAGATTCGTTTTTAACAAATGTACTATCAGCAGTGGCTGGATGGTGTTACTCAGTGTTTCCTCCGGCTGTCTGTTACCTCTTTCTTGTTTCCTTCTGCTGTCCCCCAGGTGGCTGGATGGTGTACTCAGTGTTTCCTGTTCCCTCCGGCTGTCTGTTACCCCTTCCTTGTTTCCTTCTGCCGTCCCCCAGGTGGCTGGATGTTGTACTCAGTGTTTCCTCCAGCTGTCCGTTACCTCTTTCTTGTTTCCTTCTGCTGTCCCCCAGGTGGCTGGATAGTGTACTGATTAAGGGCTCTGCCTTTAACATGGGAGACCATTTAGACCAGGTTTCCAATCCTGGCTAGGATTATTCAATTATCTGCAGATTGGAATTGGCATCACTGGCCTCTCACTGACCCTCTGCAGAGAAGTGTGATAGGATAAGAATGCAGTCAGTGCAGGGTGTATGCAGCATGGTATTGGCAGGGGGGCCTCTGATTGGTGTCTCTGGCCTCTCACTGACCATCTCCAGAGAAGTGTGATATGATAAGAATGCCGTCAGTGCAGGGTGTATGCAGCATGGTATTGGCAGGGGGGCCTCTGATTGGTGTCTCTGGCTTCTCACTGACCATCTCCAGAGAAGTGTGATATGATAAGAATGCCGTCAGTGCAGGGTGTATGCAGCATGGTATTGGCAGGGAGGCCTCTGATTGGTGTCTCTGGCCTCTCACTGCCCATCTCCAGAGAAGTGTGATATGATAAGAATGCCGTCAGTGCAGGGTGTATGCAGCATGGTATTGGCAGGGAGGCCTCTGATTGGTGTCTCTGGCCTCTCACTGACCATCTCCAGAGAAGTGTGATATGATAAGAATGCCGTCAGTGCAGGGTGTATGCAGCATGGTATTGGCAGGGGGGCCTCTGATTGGCGTCTCTGGCCTCTCACTGACCATCTCCAGAGAAGTGTGATATGATAAGAATGCCGTCAGTGCAGGGTGTATGCAGCATGGTATTGGCAGGGAGGCCTCTGATTGGTGTCTCTGGCCTCTCACTGACCATCTCCAGAGCAGTGTGATAAGATAAGAATGCCGTCAGTGCAGGGTGTATGCAGCATGGTATTGGCAGGAGGCCTCTGATTGGTGTCTCTGGCCTCTCACTGACCATCTCCAGAGAAGTGTGATATGATAAGAATGCCGTCAGTGCAGGGTGTATGCAGCATGGTATTGGCAGGGGGGCCTCTGATTGGTGTCTCTGGCCTCTCACTGACCATCTCCAGAGAAGTGTGATATGATAAGAATGCTGTCAGTGCAGGGTGTATGCAGCATGGTATTGGCAGGGGGCCTCTGATTGGTGTCTCTGGCCTCTCACTGACCATCTCCAGAGAAGTGTGATATGATAAGAATGCCGTCAGTGCAGGGTGTATGCAGCATGGTATTGGCAGGGGGGCCTCTGATTGGCGTCTCTGGCCTCTCACTGACCATCTCCAGAGAAGTGTGATAGGATAAGAATGCCGTCAGTGCAGGGTGTATGCAGCATGGTATTGGCAGGGGGGCCTCTGATTGGCGTCTCTGGCCTCTGACTGACCATCTCCAGAGAAGTGTGATATGATAAGAATGCCGTCAGTGCAGGGTATATGCAGCATGGTATTGGCAGGGGGGCCTCTGATTGGCGTCTCTGGCCTCTCACTGACCATCTCCAGAGAAGTGTGATATGATAAGAATGCTGTCAGTGCAGGGTGTATGCAGCATGGTATTGGCAGGGGGGGCCTCTGATTGGCGTCTCTGGCCTCTCACTGACCATCTCCAGAGAAGTGTGATATGATAAGAATGCCGTCAGTGCAGGGTATATGCAGCATGGTATTGGCAGGGGGGCCTCTGATTGGCGTCTCTGGCCTCTCACTGACCATCTCCAGAGAAGTGTGATATGATAAGAATGCCGTCAGTGCAGGGTGTATGCAGCATGGTATTGGCAGGGGGGCCTCTGATTGGTGTCTCTGGCCTCTCACTGACCATCTCCAGAGAAGTGTGATATGATAAGAATGCCGTCAGTGCAGGGTGTATGCAGCATGGTATTGGCAGGGGGCCTCTGATTGGCGTCTCTGGCCTCTCACTGACCATCTCCAGAGAAGTGTGATATGATAAGAATGCCGTCAGTGCAGGGTGTATGCAGCATGGTATTAGCAGGGGGGCCTCTGATTGGCGTCTCTGGCCTCTCACTGACCATCTCCAGAAAAGTGTGATATGATAAGAATGCCGTCAGTGCAGGGTGTATGCAGCATGGTATTGGCAGGGGGGCCTCTGATTGGTGTCTCTGGCCTCTCACTGACCATCTCCAGAGAAGTGTGATATGATAAGAATGCCGTCAGTGCAGGGTGTATGCAGCATGGTATTGGCAGGGAGGCCTCTGATTGGTGTCTCTGGCCTCTCACTGACCATCTCCAGAGAAGTGTGATATGATAAGAATGCTGTCAGTGCAGGGTGTATGCAGCATGGTATTGGCAGGGGGCCTCTGATTGGCGTCTCTGGCCTCTCACTGACCATCTCCAGAGAAGTGTGATATGATAAGAATGCTGTCAGTGCAGGGTGTATGCAGCATGGTATTGGCAGGGGGGCCTCTGATTGGCGTCTCTGGCCTCTCACTGACCATCTCCAGAGAAGGGTGATATGATAACAATGCTCATCAGTGCAGGTTTTCACTCACCTTTGCAGTGCAGCAGGAAGTGCCGGTTTAATGGACTGAACTTGCCGCTGAAGTAGGTGCATTGATCTCTGGCCAGTCCGCAAGACAGACACTGGCGGTTCAGCAATCCGAATATGTAGACGCTGGAAAGAAATAAACAGATAACTGCCATCACTATGGCTACAGAGCTACAGCACACATCACCCTAGCAACACTCTGGTAGCAAACTCCTCCTATACTGCCAGCGGTGGAGATCGTAAAGCTGCCATGTGCTGGCTGTGGACACCGCATGGCAGTCTAGTGGATCAGGCTTTGGTTACATTGTAGAGTCTACCACCACTGGTCTAACATTGGCTACATCAGGAGTGAGACTGGAGGGTATTGTAGCATCTACCACCACTGTTCTGTCATTGGCTACATCAGGAGTGAGACTGGAGAGTATTGTAGAGTCTACCACCACTGTTCTGTCATTGGTTACATCAGGAGTGAGACTGGAGAGTATTGTAGCATCTACCACCACTGTTCTGTCATTGGCTACATCGGGGGTGAGACTGGAGAGTATTGTAGCATCTACCACCACTGTTCTGTCATTGGCTACATCAGGAGTGAGACTGGAGAGTATTGTAGAGTCTACCACCAATGTTCTGTCATTGGCTACATCAGGAGTGAGACTGGAGAGTATTGTAGAGTCTACCACCACTGTTCTGTCATTGGCTGGATCAGGAGTGAGACTGGAGGGTATTGTAGCATCTACCACCACTGTTCTGTCATTGGCTACATCAGGAGTGAGACTGGAGAGTATTGTAGAGTCTACCACCACTGTTCTGTCATTGGCTACATCAGGAGTGAGACTGGAGAGTATTGTAGAGTCTACCACCACTGTTCTGTCATTGGCTGGATCAGGAGTGAGACTGGAGAGTATTGTAGCATCTACCACCACTGTTCTGTCATTGGCTACATCAGGAGTGAGACTGGAGAGTATTGTAGAGTCTACCACCACTGTTCTGTCATTGGCTGGATCAGGAGTGAGACTGGAGGGTATTGTAGCATCTACCACCACTGTTCTGTCATTGGCTACATCAGGAGTGAGACTGGAGGGTATTGTAGCATCTACCACCACTGTTCTGTCATTGGCTGGATCAGGAGTGAGACTGGAGGGTATTGTAGCATCTACCACCACTGTTCTGTCATTGGCTACATCAGGAGTGAGACTGGAGGGTATTGTAGCATCTACCACCACTGTTCTGTCATTGGCTGGATCAGGAGTGAGACTGGAGAGTATTGTAGCATCTACCACCACTGTTCTGTCATTGGCTACATCAGGAGTGAGACTGGAGGGTATTGTAGCATCTAGCACCACTGTTCTGTCATTGGCTACATCAGGAGTGAGACTGGAGGGTATTGTAGCATCTACCACCACTGTTCTGTCATTGGCTACATCAGGAGTGAGACTGGAGGGTATTGTAGCATCTACCACCACTGTTCTGTCATTGGTTACATCAGGAGTGAGACTGGAGAGTACTGTAGCATCTACCACCACTGTTCTGTCATTAGCTACATCAGGAGTGAGACTGGAGGGTATTGTAGCATCTACCACCACTGTTCTGTCATTGGCTACATCAGGAGTGAGACTGGAGGGTATTGTAGCATCTACCACCACTGTTCTGTCATTGGCTAAATCAGGAGTGAGACTGGAGGGTATTGTAGCATCTACCACCACTGTTCTGTCATTGGCTACATCAGGAGTGAGACTGGAGGGTATTGTAGCATCTACCACCACTGTTCTGTCATTGGCTACATCAGGAGTGAGACTGGAGGGTATTGTAGCATCTACCACCACTGTTCTGTCATTGGCTACATCAGGAGTGAGACTGGAGAGTATTGTAGCATCTACCACCACTGTTCTGTCATTGGCTACATCAGGAGTGAGACTGGAGAGTATTGTAGCATCTACCACCACTGTTCTGTCATTGGCTACATCAGGAGTGAGACTGGAGGGTATTGTAGAGTCTACCACCACTGTTCTGTCATTGGCTACATCAGGAGTAGAGTTGGGCCGAACCTCCGATTTTAGGTTCGCGAACCTGGTTCGCGAACTTCCGCGGAAGGTTCGGTTCGCGTTAAAGTTCGCGAACCGCAATAGACTTCAATGGGGATGCGAACTTTGAAAAAAAAATAATAATTATGCTGGCCACAAAAGTGATGGAAAAGATGTTTCAAGGGGTCTAACACCTGGAGGGGGGCATGGCGGAGTGGGATACATGCCAAAAGTCCCGGGGAAAAATCTGGATTTGACGCAAAGCAGCGTTTTAAGGGCAGAAATCACATTGAATGCTAAATGACAGGCCTAAAGTGCTTTAAAACATCTTGCATGTGTATACATCAATCAGGTAGTGTAATTAAGGTACTGCTTCACACTGACACACCAAACTCACCGTGTAACGCACCGCAAACAGCTGTTTGTGTAGTGACGGCCGTGCTGGACTGGTGCGCACCATGGCGAGAGTGCAGGTTTTGGTGGCTTTACAGCCCATATGGTCGCCTGGCTGATGTAGCTGAATGACAGAACAGTGACTGTCCAGCTGATCAAATTTGGTCTGACCACAATGAGGCAACGACCTTATTATCGTGGGTGTGCCCCCCGAGACACTCATCTAGGCGCCGGTCATTGCTTCATTGTGATACGCAAGCCCCTTCACCACGGCAAGGTAATGATCACGAAGGGGAATGGGCGCATGTACATGCCTTTTCTTTTGTTGTTGCAGCTGCCCGCAGTGCAGCCAGAAAAATTAGGCAGTCATGTACACGCACCAGAAAAATTATTACAGCGGCCGCTGCTAGCAGCGGCCTAAAAAATTCAGCAATCCGCCTGGAGTCCCGGACCCTGTTGGTGGTGGCGGAGAAGGTAGTCAAGCGGCCTGCAGGCAGACATGCTGTGTGGAGGGACTGGGAGCGACTTAGTCTTCTTGGGGCAGGCCAGGCAGCCAGTCACACGGCGTGCAGGCAGAGATGCTGTGTGTGCGGGGACTGACTTAGTCTTGGGGCAGGCAGCAGCCCTCCGGGATCCATGCCTCATTCATTTTGATAAAGGTGAGGTACTTAACACTTTTGTGACTTAGGCGACTTCTCTTCTCTGTGACAATGCCTCCAGCTGCGCTGAAGGTCCTTTCTGACAGGACGCTTGCGGCAGGGCAGGAGAGAAGTTGGATGGCAAATTGGGACAGCTCTGGCCACAGGTCAAGCCTGCGCACCCAGTAGTTCAAGGGTTCCTCATCGCTGTTCACAGCAGTGTCTACATCCACACTTAAGGCCAGGTAGTCGGCTACCTGCCGTTCCAGGCGTTGGTGGAGGGTGGATCCGGAAGGGCTACGGCGAGGCGTTGGACTAAAGAACGTCCGCATGTCCGACATCACCATGAGATCGCTGAAGCGTCCTGTCTTTGACTGCGTGGACACGGGAGGAGGATTAGTGGCAGTGGTACCTTGCTGGCGTTGTGCCGTCACATCACCCTTAAAGGCATTGTAAAGCATAGTTGACAGCTGGTTCTGCATGTGCTGCATCCTTTCCACCTTCAGGTGAGTTGGTAACAGGTCCGCCACTTTGTGCCTGTACCGAGGGTCTAGTAGTGTGGCCACCCAGTACAGGTCATTCCCCTTGAGGTTTTTTATACGGGGGTCCCTCAACAGGCAGGACAGCATAAAAGACGACATCTGCACAAAGTCGGATCCAGTACCCTCCATCTCCTCTTGCTCTTCCTCAGTGACGTCAGGTAAGTCAACCTCCTCCCCCCAGCCGCGAACAATACCACGGGAAGGTTGAGCAGCACAAGCCCCTTGCGATGCCTGCTGAGGTTGTTCTCCTGCCGCTGTCCCCTCCTCCTCCTCCTCCTCCTCCTCCTCCCCCAAAGAAACACCTTGCTCATCATCCTCTGAGTCTGACTCGTCTTCTGCACACGACTTCTCTTCTTCCTCCTCCTCCTCCCCCCTCTGTGCTGCCGCAGGTGTTGAGGAAACAGCTGGGTCTGATGAAAATTGGTCCCATGCCTGTTCCTGCCGTAACGGTTCCTGGTCACGCTCATTCGCAGCTTCATCCGCCACTCTACGCACAGCACGCTCCAAGAAGTAAGCGTAGGGAATTAAGTCGCTGATGGTGCCCTCACTGCGGCTCACCAGGTTGGTCACCTCCTCAAACGGCCGCATGAGCCTGCATGCATTTTTCATCAGTGTCCAGTTGTCGGGCCAGAACATCCCCATCTTCCCAGACTGTTTCATTCTACTGTAGTTGTAGAGGTAGTGGGTCACGGCTTTCTTCTGTTCTAGCAGGCGGGAGAACATGAGCAGGGTCGAGTTCCAGCGAGTCGGGCTATCGCAAATGAGGCGTCTCACCGGCATGTTGTTTTTGCGCTGAATTTCCGCAAAGCGTGCCATGGCTGTGTAAGACCGCCTCAAATGCCCACAGAACTTCCTGGCCTGCTTCAGGACATTCGCTAAGCCAGGGTACTTTGCCACAAATCTTTGAACCACTAGATTCATGACATGTGCCATGCAGGGTATGTGTGTCAGCTTCCCCATATGCAAAGCGGCAAGCAGATTGCTGCCGTTGTCGCACACCACGTTGCCTATCTCCAGGTGGTGCGGGGTCAGCCACTCATCCACCTGTTTCTTAAGAGCAGCCAGGAGAGCTGCTCCAGTGTGACTCTCCGCTTTGAGACAAGACATGTCTAAGATGGCGTGACACCGTCTTACCTGGCATGCAGCATAGGCCCTGCGGAGCTGGGGCTGTGTAGCTGGAGAGGAGAACTGCCACTCAGCCAAGGAGGAGGAGGACAGCGAAGAGCATGTAGCAGGAGGAGAGGAGGTGGCAGGAGGCCTGCCTGCAAGCCGTGGAGGTGTCACAATTTGGTCCGCTGCGCCCTGCTTGCCATCGTTCACCACCAGGTTCACCCAATGGGCTGTGTAGGTAATGTAGCGGCCCTGCCCGTGCTTGGCAGACCAGGCATCCGTGGTCAGGTGTACCCTTGACCCAACGCTCTTCGCAAGAGATGACACCACTTGCCTCTCAACTTCACGGTGCAGTTGGGGTATGGCCTTTCTCGAAAAATAAGTGCGGCCTGGCATCTTCCACTGCGGTGTTCCGATGGCCACAAATTTACGGAAGGCCTCAGAGTCCACCAGCCGGTATGGTAACAGCTGCCGAGCTAACAGTTCCGCCACGCCAGCTGTCAGACGCCGGGCAAGGGGGTGACTGGCCGAAATTGGCTTCTTCCACTCAAACATTTCCTTCACGGACACCTGACTGCTGCTGTGGGCAGAGGAGCAGGAACCGCTCAAGGGCAGAGGCGGAGTGGAGGAGGGTGCCTGTGAAGGTGGAAGGGAGAAAGCGGCAGAAGCAGATAATGCACCTGATGGAGGAGGAAGAGGAGAAGGAGGGTGGCTTTGCTTTTGTGTGCTGCTGCTGCTTTTGCTCAGGTGGCCATCCCATTGCTGTTTGTGCCTTTTCTCCAGGTGCCTTCGTAAGGCACTTGTCCCTACGTGAGTGTTGGCCTTTCCACGGCTCAATTTTTGTTGGCAGAGCGAACAGATGGCTTTGGTCCGATCTGAGGCACACACATTAAAAAATGTCCACACCGCTGAGCCACCCTGGGATGTGGGCACTATGGGGACCTCAGCAGCTGATGCTGAAGGGCAAGTTGGCTGGCTGTACATAGGTGGCGATACATGGTGCCGGACTCTGCCACCAGCTGTTTCTGACAAAGAGCTGCCCCAGCTTCTTTCAGCAACTTCTCTCCTCCTACTACTCTCTGACTCCCCCTCTGAACTGTCCCCCTCTTCATCTCCTCTATTGGGAACATACAGAGGATCCCTATTACCGTCATCATCGTAATCATCCTGCCCAGCTTCGCTTGCCTCAGACAAATCCAAACTTGCACCATCAGTAGGTCCTTCATCCTCCTGACACGTTACATCCATAGTGTTGCCGCGTAACTCAGACATATGAGCTGGTGAAAATTCATCTGGCTGTAACAACAATGGCTGTGCATCAGTGATTTCACCACTAAATAATTCTTGCGAAGTGTCAAATGCAGCGGAAGTGGTGCTAGTAGTAGCGCTGGTGGCTGAGCAAGATGAGGTGTTCTGTGTCGCTAAATACTCAACCACGTCCTGACAATCTTGGGAGGTGATGGGACGTGCCTTCTTCCGAGCACTGTACTGTGGGCCAGGTCCACACGAAATTACATTTACACGACCTCGCGCAGACCTGCCGGGTGGCCTTCCTCTGCCTCTGCCACTACCTCTTCCTCTACCTGTTTTGTCCATATCGGGTATGCACGGAGTGGTATATCACACTGCGTGCACTCACGTAGGTAGGTGGGTTCACTTAACTGCACAGGTATGCGCACTGATGCGGTGGGTTCACTGAACAGAACAGGTATACAGTGGCGGGTTCACAGAACAGGTATGCAGTGGCAGGTTCACTGAACACAACAGGTATGCAGTGGCAGGTTCACTGAACACAACAGGTATGCAGTGGCGGGTTCACTGAACAGGTATACAGTGGCGGGTCCACTGAACAGAACAGGTTTACAGTGGCGGGTTCACAGAACAGGTATGCAGTGGCAGGTTCACTGAACACAACAGGTATGCAGTGGCGGGTTCACTGAACAGGTATACAGTGGCGGGTCCACTGAACAGAACAGGTATGCAGTGGCGGGTTCACTAAACAGAACAGGTATACAGTGGCGGGTTCACTAAACAGAACAGGTATACAGTGGCGGGTTCACAGCACAGGTATGCAGTGGTGGGTTCACTGAACAGGTATGCAGTGGTGGGTTCACTGAACAGGTATACAGTGGCGGGTCCACTGAACAGAACAGGTATGCAGTGGCGGGTTCACTGAACAGGTATACAGTGGCGGGTCCACTGAACAGAACAGGTATGCAGTGGCGGGTTCACTAAACAGAACAGGTATACAGTGGCGGGTTCACAGAACAGGTATGCAGTGGCAGGTTCACTGAACACAACAGGTATGCAGTGGCGGGTTCACTGAACAGGTATACAGTGGCGGGTCCACTGAACACAACAGGTATGCAGTGGTGGGTTCACAGAACAGGTATGCAGTGGCAGGTTCACTGAACACAACAGGTATGCAGTGGCGGGTTCACTGAACACAACAGGTATGCAGTGGCGGGGTCACTAAACAGGTATACAGTGGCGGGTCCACTGAACAGAACAGGTATGCAGTGGCGGGTTCACTAAACAGAACAGGTATACAGTGGCGGGTTCACAGAACAGGTATGCAGTGGCAGGTTCACTGAACACAACAGGTATGCAGTGGCGGGTTCACTGAACACAACAGGTATGCAGTGGCGGGGTCACTAAACAGGTATACAGTGGCGGGTCCACTGAACAGAACAGGTATGCAGTGGTGGGTTCACTGAACAGGTATGCAGTGGTGGGTTCACAGAACAGGTATGCAGTGGTGGGTTCACAGCACAGGTATGCAGTGGTGGGTTCACTGAACAGGTATACAGTGGCGGGTCCACTGAACAGAACAGGTATGCAGTGGCAGGTTCACTGAACAGGTATGCAGTGGTGGGTTCACAGCACAGGTATGCAGTGGTGGGTTCACAGAACAGGTATGCAGTGGTGGGTTCACAGCACAGGTATGCAGTGGTGGGTTCAATGAACAGGTATACAGTGGCGGGTCCACTGAACAGAACAGGTATGCAGTGGCAGGTTCACTGAACAGGTATGCAGTGGTGGGTTCACAGCACAGGTATGCAGTGGTGGGTTCACAGAACAGGTATGCAGTGGTGAGTTCACAGCACAGGTATGCAGTGGTGGGTTCAATGAACAGGTATACAGTGGCGGGTCCACTGAACAGAACAGGTATGCAGTGGCAGGTTCACTGAACAGGTATGCAGTGGTGGGTTCACAGCACAGGTATGCAGTGGTGGGTTCACAGAACAGGTATGCAGTGGTGGGTTCACAGCACAGGTATGCAGTGGTGGGTTCAATGAACAGGTATACAGTGGCGGGTCCACTGAACAGAACAGGTATGCAGTGGCAGGTTCACTGAACAGGTATGCAGTGGTGGGTTCACAGCACAGGTATGCAGTGGTGGGTTCACTGAACAGGTATGCAGTGGTGGGTTCACAGCACAGGTATGCAGTGGTGGGTTCACAGCACAGGTATGCAGTGGTGGGTTCACAGCACAGGTATGCAGTGGTGGGTTCACAGCACAGGTATGCAGTGGTGGGTTCACAGAACAGGTATGCAGCCAGACAGGAACAAGTTAAGCCTAACTAATCTTTCCCTGAGAGACAGTCTGCAGCAGCTCGCCCTACTCTCACTAACGCAGGCAGCACACGAGTGACCGTAATGGCCGCCGCTGCCTGCCTTATATAAGGGGGGTGGGGCTCCAGGGGCTAGTGTAGCCTAATTGGCTACACTGGGCCTGCTGACTGTGATGTAGAGGGTCAAAGTTGACCCTCCATGTGCATTATGGGGCGAACCGAACTTCCGCAAAGGTTCACCTGCGGGACGCGAACGCGGACCACTGACGTTCGCATGGAACCGTTCGCAGGCGAACCGTTCGGCCCAACTCTAATCAGGAGTGAGACTGGAGGGTATTGTAGCATCTACCACCACTGTTCTGTCATTGGCTACATCAGGAGTGAGACTGGAGAGTAATGTAGAGTCTACCACCACTGTACTGTCATTGGCTAGGTCAGGAGTGAGAGAGGAGAGTATTGTAGCATCTACCACCACTGTTCTGTCATTGGCCAGATCAGGAGTGAGACTGGAGAGTATTGTAGAGTCTACCACCACTGTTCTGTCATTGGCTACATCAGGAGTGAGACTGGAGAGTATTGTAGAGTCTACCACCACTGTTCTGTCATTGGCTACATCAGGAGTGAGACTGGAGGGTATTGTAGAGTCTACCACCACTGTTCTGTCATTGGCTACATCAGGAGTGAGACTGGAGAGTATTGTAGCATCTACCACCACTGTACTGTCATTGGTTACATCAGGAGTGAGACTGGAGAGTATTGTAGCATCTACCACCACTGTTCTGTCATTGGCTACATCAGGAGTGAGACTGGAGAGTATTGTAGCATCTACCACCACTGTTCTGTCATTGGCTGGATCAGGAGTGAGACTGGAGAGTATTGTAGCATCTACCACCACTGTTCTGTCATTGGCTACATCAGGAGTGAGACTGGAGAGTATTGTAGCATCTACCACCACTGTTCTGTCATTGGCTACATCAGGAGTGAGACTGGAGAGTATTGTAGAGTCTACCACCACTGTTCTGTCATTGGCTACATCAGGAGTGAGACTGGAGAGTATTGTAGCATCTACCACCACTGTTCTGTCATTGGCTACATCAGGAGTGAGACTGGAGGGTATTGTAGCATCTACCACCACTGTTCTGTCATTGGCTGGATCAGGAGTGAGACTGGAGGGTATTGTAGAGTCTACCACCACTGTTCTGTCATTGGCTACATCAGGAGTGAGACTGGAGAGTATTGTAGCATCTACCACCACTGTTCTGTCATTGGCTACATCAGGAGTGAGACTGGAGAGTATTGTAGAGTCTACCACCACTGTTCTGTCATTGGCTACATCAGGAGTGAGACTGGAGAGTATTGTAGCATCTACCACCACTGTTCTGTCATTGGCCAGATCAGGAGTGAGACTGGAGAGTATTGTAGCATCTACCACCACTGTTCTGTCATTGGCTGGATCAGGAGTGAGACTGGAGGGTATTGTAGCATCTACCACCACTGTTCTGTCATTGGCTACATCAGGAGTGAGACTGGAGGGTATTGTAGCATCTACCACCACTGTTCTGTCATTGGCTGGATCAGGAGTGAGACTGGAGGGTATTGTAGAGTCTACCACCACTGTTCTGTCATTGGCTACATCAGGAGTGAGACTGGAGAGTATTGTAGCATCTACCACCACTGTTCTGTCATTGGCTACATCAGGAGTGAGACTGGAGAGTATTGTAGAGTCTACCACCACTGTTCTGTCATTGGCTACATCAGGAGTGAGACTGGAGAGTATTGTAGCATCTACCACCACTGTTCTGTCATTGGCTACATCAGGAGTGAGACTGGAGAGTATTGTAGAGTCTACCACCACTGTTCTGTCATTGGCTACATCAGGAGTGAGACTGGAGGGTATTGTAGCATCTACCACCACTGTTCTGTCATTGGCCAGATCAGGAGTGAGACTGGAGAGTATTGTAGCATCTACCACCACTGTTCTGTCATTGGCTGGATCAGGAGTGAGACTGGAGGGTATTGTAGCATCTACCACCACTGTTCTGTCATTGGCTACATCAGGAGTGAGACTGGAAAGTTTGGAAGTATACCTAAACCTGAGCGGTTCTTGCCTTTTTCATGATTGCTAACTCAGTAAAGGACCAGCCCTTAAAGCGTTGCTATCATATAAATCCGGCATAGCGGGGTCTGAACCCTCTATAACAGTAATTATAGATTGATGGTATACCTTGAAATGAATCAGAGAACTCAGTATATGATTTTATATAAAAAATTGTATTTGCTTATCATACAGCATATATACAAAATATGAAGAGTTCCAAGTAGTGTTCCCTTCTAACAGTATTCCATCTCATCAAGGCTTTATAGCCAAGCAATCATCAATCTTCTAAGTACATTCAAAGAAGAATATAACAGTTGTGTTATGTAGAATAAGATCAAAAGTAGTCTCATCTGTATCAATAGCTGTGTATCTAGTAGCTGTGTATCTAGTAGCTGTGTATATAATAGCTGTGTATCTAGTAGCTGTGTATATAATAGCTGTGTATATAATAGCTGTGTATATAATAGCTGTGTATCTAGTAGCTGTGTATATAATAGCTGTGTATATAATAGCTGTGTATATAGTAGCTGTGTATATAATAGCTGTGTATATAATAGCTGTGTATCTAGTAGCTGTGTATCTAGTAGCTGTGTATATAATAGCTGTGTATCTAGTAGCTGTGTATCTAATAGCTGTGTATATAATAGCTGTGTATATAATAGCTGTGTATATAATAGCTGTGTATCTAGTAGCTGTGTATATAATAGCTGTGTATCTAGTAGCTGTGTATATAGTAGCTGTGTATATAATAGCTGTGTATCTAGTAGCTGTGTATCTAGTAGCTGTGTATATAATAGCTGTGTATCTAGTAGCTGTGTATCTAGTAGCTGTGTATATAATAGCTGTGTATCTAATAGCTGTGTATATAATAGCTGTGTATATAATAGCTGTGTATATAATAGCTGTGTATCTAGTAGCTGTGTATCTAGTAGCTGTGTATATAATAGCTGTGTATCTAGTAGCTGTGTATATAATAGCTGTGTATCTAGTAGCTGTGTATCTAGTAGCTGTGTATCTAGTAGCTGTGTATATAATAGCTGTGTATATAATAGCTGTGTATCTAGTAGCTGTGTATATAATAGCTGTGTATCTAGTAGCTGTGTATATAATAGCTGTGTATCTAATAGCTGTGTATATAATAGCTGTGTATCTAGTAGCTGTGTATCTAGTAGCTGTGTATATAATAGCTGTGTATATAATAGCTGTGTATATAATAGCTGTGTATCTAGTAGCTGTGTATATAATAGCTGTGTATCTAGTAGCTGTGTATCTAGTAGCTGTGTATCTAGTAGCTGTGTATCTAGTAGCTGTGTATATAATAGCTGTGTATCTAATAGCTGTGTATATAGTAGCTGTGTATCTAGTAGCTGTGTATATAATAGCTGTGTATATAATAGCTGTGTATCTAGTAGCTGTGTATATAATAGCTGTGTATCTAATAGCTGTGTATATAATAGCTGTGTATATAATAGCTGTGTATATAATAGCTGTGTATCTAGTAGCTGTGTATATAGTAGCTGTGTATATAGTAGCTGTGTATATAGTAGCTGTGTATATAATAGCTGTGTATGTAATAGCTGTGTATGTAATAGCTGTGTATATAGTAGCTGTGTATATAGTAGCTGTGTATCTAGTAGCTGTGTATATAATAGCTGTGTATATAGTAGCTGTGTATATAGTAGCTGTGTATATAGTAGCTGTGTATATAGTAGCTGTGTATATAATAGCTGTGTATATAATAGCTGTGTATATAATAGCTGTGTATCTAGTAGCTGTGTATCTAATAGCTGTGTATCTAATAGCTGTGTATATAATAGCTGTGTATATAATAGCTGTGTATCTAGTAGCTGTGTATATAATAGCTGTGTATATAGTAGCTGTGTATCTAGTAGCTGTGTATCTAGTAGCTGTGTATATAGTAGCTGTGTATCTAGTAGCTGTGTATCTAATAGCTGTGTATATAATAGCTGTGTATATAATAGCTGTGTATATAATAGCTGTGTATCTAGTAGCTGTGTATATAATAGCTGTGTATCTAGTAGCTGTGTATATAGTAGCTGTGTATATAATAGCTGTGTATCTAGTAGCTGTGTATCTAGTAGCTGTGTATATAATAGCTGTGTATCTAGTAGCTGTGTATCTAGTAGCTGTGTATATAATAGCTGTGTATATAATAGCTGTGTATATAATAGCTGTGTATCTAGTAGCTGTGTATCTAGTAGCTGTGTATATAATAGCTGTGTATCTAGTAGCTGTGTATATAATAGCTGTGTATCTAATAGCTGTGTATATAATAGCTGTGTATCTAATAGCTGTGTATATAATAGCTGTGTATATAATAGCTGTGTATATAATAGCTGTGTATCTAGTAGCTGTGTATCTAGTAGCTGTGTATATAATAGCTGTGTATCTAGTAGCTGTGTATATAATAGCTGTGTATCTAGTAGCTGTGTATCTAGTAGCTGTGTATCTAGTAGCTGTGTATATAATAGCTGTGTATATAATAGCTGTGTATCTAGTAGCTGTGTATATAATAGCTGTGTATCTAGTAGCTGTGTATATAATAGCTGTGTATCTAATAGCTGTGTATATAATAGCTGTGTATCTAGTAGCTGTGTATCTAGTAGCTGTGTATATAATAGCTGTGTATATAATAGCTGTGTATATAATAGCTGTGTATCTAGTAGCTGTGTATATAATAGCTGTGTATCTAGTAGCTGTGTATCTAGTAGCTGTGTATCTAGTAGCTTTGTATCTAGTAGCTGTGTATCTAGTAGCTGTGTATATAATAGCTGTGTATCTAATAGCTGTGTATATAGTAGCTGTGTATCTAGTAGCTGTGTATATAATAGCTGTGTATATAATAGCTGTGTATCTAGTAGCTGTGTATATAATAGCTGTGTATCTAATAGCTGTGTATATAATAGCTGTGTATATAATAGCTGTGTATATAATAGCTGTGTATCTAGTAGCTGTGTATATAATAGCTGTGTATATAGTAGCTGTGTATATAGTAGCTGTGTATATAGTAGCTGTGTATATAGTAGCTGTGTATATAATAGCTGTGTATGTAATAGCTGTGTATATAATAGCTGTGTATATAGTAGCTGTGTATATAGTAGCTGTGTATATAGTAGCTGTGTATATAGTAGCTGTGTATCTAGTAGCTGTGTATATAATAGCTGTGTATATAATAGCTGTGTATCTAGTAGCTGTGTATATAATAGCTGTGTATCTAGTAGCTGTGTATATAATAGCTGTGTATATAATAGCTGTGTATCTAGTAGCTGTGTATATAATAGCTGTGTATCTAGTAGCTGTGTATATAATAGCTGTGTATATAATAGCTGTGTATCTAGTAGCTGTGTATCTAGTAGCTGTGTATCTAGTAGCTGTGTATATAATAGCTGTGTATATAATAGCTGTGTATATAATAGCTGTGTATCTAGTAGCTGTGTATATAATAGCTGTGTATCTAGTAGCTGTGTATATAATAGCTGTGTATATAATAGCTGTGTATATAATAGCTGTGTATATAATAGCTGTGTATATAGTAGCTGTGTATCTAGTAGCTGTGTATCTAGTAGCTGTGTATCTAGTAGCTGTGTATATAGTAGCTGTGTATATAGTAGCTGTGTATATAATAGCTGTGTATCTAGTAGCTGTGTATCTAGTAGCTGTGTATCTAGTAGCTGTGTATATAGTAGCTGTGTATATAGTAGCTGTGTATATAATAGCTGTGTATCTAGTAGCTGTGTATCTAGTAGCTGTGTATCTAGTAGCTGTGTATATAGTAGCTGTGTATATAGTAGCTGTGTATCTAGTAGCTGTGTATCTAGTAGCTGTGTATATAATAGCTGTGTATATAATAGCTGTGTATCTAGTAGCTGTGTATCTAGTAGCTGTGTATATAATAGCTGTGTATCTAGTAGCTGTGTATATAATAGCTGTGTATATAGTAGCTGTGTATATAATAGCTGTGTATCTAGTAGCTGTGTATCTAGTAGCTGTGTATATAGTAGCTGTGTATATAATAGCTGTGTATCTAGTAGCTGTGTATATAATAGCTGTGTATATAGTAGCTGTGTATATAATAGCTGTGTATATAATAGCTGTGTATCTAGTAGCTGTGTATCTAGTAGCTGTGTATATAATAGCTGTGTATATAATAGCTGTGTATCTAGTAGCTGTGTATCTAGTAGCTGTGTATATAGTAGCTGTGTATATAATAGCTGTGTATCTAGTAGCTGTGTATATAATAGCTGTGTATATAATAACTGTGTATCTAGTAGCTGTGTATCTAGTAGCTGTGTATATAATAGCTGTGTATATAATAGCTGTGTATATAATAGCTGTGTATCTAGTAGCTGTGTATATAGTAGCTGTGTATCTAGTAGCTGTGTATATAATAGCTGTGTATCTAGTAGCTGTGTATATAATAGCTGTGTATCTAGTAGCTGTGTATATAATAGCTGTGTATCTAGTAGCTGTGTATATAGTAGCTGTGTATCTAGTAGCTGTGTATATAATAGCTGTGTATATAATAGCTGTGTATCTAGTAGCTGTGTATATAATAGCTGTGTATATAATAGCTGTGTATATAGTAGCTGTGTATCTAGTAGCTGTGTATATAATAGCTGTGTATATAATAGCTGTGTATCTAGTAGCTGTGTATCTAGTAGCTGTGTATATAGTAGCTGTGTATATAATAGCTGTGTATCTAGTAGCTGTGTATATAATAGCTGTGTATATAATAACTGTGTATCTAGTAGCTGTGTATCTAGTAGCTGTGTATATAATAGCTGTGTATATAATAGCTGTGTATATAATAGCTGTGTATATAATAGCTGTGCATATAATAGCTGTGTATCTAGTAGCTGTGTATATAATAGCTGTGTATCTAGTAGCTGTGTATCTAGTAGCTGTGTATCTAGTAGCTGTGTATATAATAGCTGTGTATCTAGTAGCTGTGTATATAATAGCTGTGTATCTAATAGCTGTGTATATAATAGCTGTGTATATAATAGCTGTGTATATAATAGCTGTGTATCTAGTAGCTGTGTATATAATAGCTGTGTATATAGTAGCTGTGTATATAGTAGCTGTGTATATAGTAGCTGTGTATATAATAGCTGTGTATGTAATAGCTGTGTATATAATAGCTGTGTATATAGTAGCTGTGTATATAGTAGCTGTGTATATAGTAGCTGTGTATCTAGTAGCTGTGTATATAATAGCTGTGTATATAATAGCTGTGTATCTAGTAGCTGTGTATATAATAGCTGTGTATCTAGTAGCTGTGTATATAATAGCTGTGTATATAATAGCTGTGTATCTAGTAGCTGTGTATATAATAGCTGTGTATCTAGTAGCTGTGTATATAATAGCTGTGTATATAATAGCTGTGTATCTAGTAGCTGTGTATCTAGTAGCTGTGTATCTAGTAGCTGTGTATATAATAGCTGTGTATATAATAGCTGTGTATATAATAGCTGTGTATCTAGTAGCTGTGTATATAATAGCTGTGTATCTAGTAGCTGTGTATATAATAGCTGTGTATATAATAGCTGTGTATATAATAGCTGTGTATATAATAGCTGTGTATCTAGTAGCTGTGTATCTAGTAGCTGTGTATCTAGTAGCTGTGTATATAGTAGCTGTGTATATAGTAGCTGTGTATATAGTAGCTGTGTATCTAGTAGCTGTGTATCTAGTAGCTGTGTATATAGTAGCTGTGTATATAGTAGCTGTGTATATAGTAGCTGTGTATATAATAGCTGTGTATCTAGTAGCTGTGTATATAATAGCTGTGTATATAGTAGCTGTGTATCTAGTAGCTGTGTATATAGTAGCTGTGTATATAGTAGCTGTGTATCTAGTAGCTGTGTATCTAGTAGCTGTGTATCTAGTAGCTGTGTATATAATAGCTGTGTATATAATAGCTGTGTATCTAGTAGCTGTGTATCTAGTAGCTGTGTATATAATAGCTGTGTATCTAGTAGCTGTGTATATAATAGCTGTGTATATAGTAGCTGTGTATATAATAGCTGTGTATCTAGTAGCTGTGTATCTAGTAGCTGTGTATATAGTAGCTGTGTATATAATAGCTGTGTATCTAGTAGCTGTGTATATAATAGCTGTGTATATAGTAGCTGTGTATATAATAGCTGTGTATATAATAGCTGTGTATCTAGTAGCTGTGTATCTAGTAGCTGTGTATATAATAGCTGTGTATATAATAGCTGTGTATCTAGTAGCTGTGTATATAGTAGCTGTGTATATAATAGCTGTGTATCTAGTAGCTGTGTATATAATAGCTGTGTATATAATAACTGTGTATCTAGTAGCTGTGTATCTAGTAGCTGTGTATATAATAGCTGTGTATATAATAGCTGTGTATATAATAGCTGTGTATATAATAGCTGTGTATCTAGTAGCTGTGTATATAGTAGCTGTGTATCTAGTAGCTGTGTATATAATAGCTGTGTATCTAGTAGCTGTGTATATAATAGCTGTGTATCTAGTAGCTGTGTATATAGTAGCTGTGTATCTAGTAGCTGTGTATATAATAGCTGTGTATATAATAGCTGTGTATATAGTAGCTGTGTATCTAGTAGCTGTGTATATAATAGCTGTGTATATAATAGCTGTGTATATAATAGCTGTGTATATAGTAGCTGTGTATCTAGTAGCTGTGTATATAATAGCTGTGTATATAATAGCTGTGTATCTAGTAGCTGTGTATCTAGTAGCTGTGTATCTAGTAGCTGTGTATATAATAGCTGTGTATCTAGTAGCTGTGTATATAATAGCTGTGTATATAATAACTGTGTATCTAGTAGCTGTGTATATAATAGCTGTGTATATAATAGCTGTGTATATAATAGCTGTGTATATAATAGCTGTGCATATAATAGCTGTGTATCTAGTAGCTGTGTATATAATAGCTGTGTATCTAGTAGCTGTGTATCTAGTAGCTGTGTATCTAGTAGCTGTGTATATAATAGCTGTGTATATAATAGCTGTGTATATAGTAGCTGTGTATCTAGTAGCTGTGTATCTAGTAGCTGTGTATCTAGTAGCTGTGTATATAATAGCTGTGTATCTAGTAGCTGTGTATATAATAACTGTGTATATAATAGCTGTGTATATAATAGCTGTGTATATAATAGCTGTGTATATAATAGCTGTGTATCTAGTAGCTGTGTATATAATAGCTGTGTATATAATAGCTGTGTATATAATAGCTGTGTATATAATAGCTGTGTATATAATAGCTGTGTATCTAGTAGCTGTGTATATAATAGCTGTGTATATAATAGCTGTGTATATAATAGCTGTGTATATAATAGCTGTGTATATAATAGCTGTGTATCTAGTAGCTGTGTATATAATAGCTGTGTATCTAGTAGCTGTGTATCTAGTAGCTGTGTATCTAGTAGCTGTGTATATAATAGCTGTGTATCTAGTAGCTGTGTATCTAGTAGCTGTGTATATAATAGCTGTGTATCTAGTAGCTGTGTATATAATAGCTGTGTATATAATAACTGTGTATCTAGTAGCTGTGTATATAATAGCTGTGTATCTAGTAGCTGTGTATATAATAGCTGTGTATCTAGTAGCTGTGTATCTAGTAGCTGTGTATCTAGTAGCTGTGTATATAATAGCTGTGTATCTAGTAGCTGTGTATATAATAGCTGTGTATATAATAGCTATGTATCTAGTAGCTGTGTATCTAGTAGCTGTGTATCTAGTAGCTGTGTATCTAGTAGCTGTGTATATAATAGCTGTGTATATAATAGCTGTGTATATAGTAGCTGTGTATCTAGTAGCTGTGTATCTAGTAGCTGTGTATCTAGTAGCTGTGTATATAATAGCTGTGTATCTAGTAGCTGTGTATATAATAACTGTGTATATAATAGCTGTGTATATAATAGCTGTGTATATAATAGCTGTGTATATAATAGCTGTGTATCTAGTAGCTGTGTATATAATAGCTGTGTATATAATAGCTGTGTATATAATAGCTGTGTATATAATAGCTGTGTATATAATAGCTGTGTATCTAGTAGCTGTGTATATAATAGCTGTGTATATAATAGCTGTGTATATAATAGCTGTGTATATAATAGCTGTGTATATAATAGCTGTGTATCTAGTAGCTGTGTATATAATAGCTGTGTATCTAGTAGCTGTGTATCTAGTAGCTGTGTATCTAGTAGCTGTGTATATAATAGCTGTGTATCTAGTAGCTGTGTATCTAGTAGCTGTGTATATAATAGCTGTGTATCTAGTAGCTGTGTATATAATAGCTGTGTATATAATAACTGTGTATCTAGTAGCTGTGTATATAATAGCTGTGTATCTAGTAGCTGTGTATATAATAGCTGTGTATCTAGTAGCTGTGTATCTAGTAGCTGTGTATCTAGTAGCTGTGTATATAATAGCTGTGTATCTAGTAGCTGTGTATATAATAGCTGTGTATATAATAGCTGTGTATATAGTAGCTGTGTATCTAGTAGCTGTGTATCTAGTAGCTGTGTATCTAGGAGCTGTGTATATAATAGCTGTGTATCTAGTAGCTGTGTATATAATAGCTGTGTATATAATAGCTGTGTATATAGTAGCTGTGTATCTAGTAGCTGTGTATCTAGTAGCTGTGTATCTAGTAGCTGTGTATCTAGTAGCTGTGTATCTAGTAGCTGTGTATCTAGTAGCTGTGTATCTAGTAGCTGTGTATATAATAGCTGTGTATCTAGTAGCTGTGTATATAATAGCTGTGTATATAATAGCTGTGTATATAGTAGCTGTGTATCTAGTAGCTGTGTATCTAGTAGCTGTGTATCTAGTAGCTGTGTATCTAGTAGCTGTGTATATAATAGCTGTGTATCTAGTAGCTGTGTATATAATAGCTGTGTATCTAGTAGCTGTGTATATAATAGCTGTGTATATAATAGCTGTGTATATAATAGCTGTGTATATAATAGCTGTGTATCTAGTAGCTGTGTATATAGTAGCTGTGTATCTAGTAGCTGTGTATATAATAGCTGTGTATCTAGTAGCTGTGTATATAATAGCTGTGTATCTAGTAGCTGTGTATATAGTAGCTGTGTATCTAGTAGCTGTGTATATAATAGCTGTGTATATAATAGCTGTGTATATAGTAGCTGTGTATCTAGTAGCTGTGTATATAATAGCTGTGTATATAATAGCTGTGTATATAATAGCTGTGTATATAGTAGCTGTGTATCTAGTAGCTGTGTATATAATAGCTGTGTATATAATAGCTGTGTATCTAGTAGCTGTGTATCTAGTAGCTGTGTATCTAGTAGCTGTGTATATAATAGCTGTGTATCTAGTAGCTGTGTATATAATAGCTGTGTATATAATAACTGTGTATCTAGTAGCTGTGTATATAATAGCTGTGTATATAATAGCTGTGTATATAATAGCTGTGTATATAATAGCTGTGCATATAATAGCTGTGTATCTAGTAGCTGTGTATATAATAGCTGTGTATCTAGTAGCTGTGTATCTAGTAGCTGTGTATCTAGTAGCTGTGTATATAATAGCTGTGTATATAATAGCTGTGTATATAGTAGCTGTGTATCTAGTAGCTGTGTATCTAGTAGCTGTGTATCTAGTAGCTGTGTATATAATAGCTGTGTATCTAGTAGCTGTGTATATAATAACTGTGTATATAATAGCTGTGTATATAATAGCTGTGTATATAATAGCTGTGTATCTAGTAGCTGTGTATATAATAGCTGTGTATATAATAGCTGTGTATATAATAGCTGTGTATATAATAGCTGTGTATATAATAGCTGTGTATCTAGTAGCTGTGTATATAATAGCTGTGTATATAATAGCTGTGTATATAATAGCTGTGTATATAATAGCTGTGTATATAATAGCTGTGTATCTAGTAGCTGTGTATATAATAGCTGTGTATCTAGTAGCTGTGTATCTAGTAGCTGTGTATCTAGTAGCTGTGTATATAATAGCTGTGTATCTAGTAGCTGTGTATCTAGTAGCTGTGTATATAATAGCTGTGTATCTAGTAGCTGTGTATATAATAGCTGTGTATATAATAACTGTGTATCTAGTAGCTGTGTATATAATAGCTGTGTATCTAGTAGCTGTGTATATAATAGCTGTGTATCTAGTAGCTGTGTATCTAGTAGCTGTGTATCTAGTAGCTGTGTATATAATAGCTGTGTATCTAGTAGCTGTGTATATAATAGCTGTGTATATAATAGCTATGTATCTAGTAGCTGTGTATCTAGTAGCTGTGTATCTAGTAGCTGTGTATCTAGTAGCTGTGTATATAATAGCTGTGTATATAATAGCTGTGTATATAGTAGCTGTGTATCTAGTAGCTGTGTATCTAGTAGCTGTGTATCTAGTAGCTGTGTATATAATAGCTGTGTATCTAGTAGCTGTGTATATAATAACTGTGTATATAATAGCTGTGTATATAATAGCTGTGTATATAATAGCTGTGTATATAATAGCTGTGTATCTAGTAGCTGTGTATATAATAGCTGTGTATATAATAGCTGTGTATATAATAGCTGTGTATATAATAGCTGTGTATATAATAGCTGTGTATCTAGTAGCTGTGTATATAATAGCTGTGTATATAATAGCTGTGTATATAATAGCTGTGTATATAATAGCTGTGTATATAATAGCTGTGTATCTAGTAGCTGTGTATATAATAGCTGTGTATCTAGTAGCTGTGTATCTAGTAGCTGTGTATCTAGTAGCTGTGTATATAATAGCTGTGTATCTAGTAGCTGTGTATCTAGTAGCTGTGTATATAATAGCTGTGTATCTAGTAGCTGTGTATATAATAGCTGTGTATATAATAACTGTGTATCTAGTAGCTGTGTATATAATAGCTGTGTATCTAGTAGCTGTGTATATAATAGCTGTGTATCTAGTAGCTGTGTATCTAGTAGCTGTGTATCTAGTAGCTGTGTATATAATAGCTGTGTATCTAGTAGCTGTGTATATAATAGCTGTGTATATAATAGCTGTGTATATAGTAGCTGTGTATCTAGTAGCTGTGTATCTAGTAGCTGTGTATCTAGGAGCTGTGTATATAATAGCTGTGTATCTAGTAGCTGTGTATATAATAGCTGTGTATATAATAGCTGTGTATATAGTAGCTGTGTATCTAGTAGCTGTGTATCTAGTAGCTGTGTATCTAGTAGCTGTGTATCTAGTAGCTGTGTATCTAGTAGCTGTGTATCTAGTAGCTGTGTATCTAGTAGCTGTGTATATAATAGCTGTGTATCTAGTAGCTGTGTATATAATAGCTGTGTATATAATAGCTGTGTATATAGTAGCTGTGTATCTAGTAGCTGTGTATCTAGTAGCTGTGTATCTAGTAGCTGTGTATATAATAGCTGTGTATATAATAGCTGTGTATATAATAGCTGTGTATCTAGTAGCTGTGTATCTAGTAGCTGTGTATCTAGTAGCTGTGTATATAATAGCTGTGTATATAGTAGCTGTGTATCTAGTAGCTGTGTATCTAGTAGCTGTGTATATAATAGCTGTGTATCTAGTAGCTGGGTATATAGTAGCTGTGTATCTAGTAGCTGTGTATCTAGTAGCTGTGTATCTAGTAGCTGTGTATCTAGTAGCTGTGTATCTAGTAGCTGTGTATATAATAGCTGTGTATCTAGTAGCTGTGTATATAATAGCTGTGTATATAATAGCTGTGTATATAGTAGCTGTGTATCTAGTAGCTGTGTATATAATAGCTGTGTATCTAGTAGCTGTGTATCTAGTAGCTGTGTATATAATAGCTGTGTATCTAGTAGCTGTGTATATAATAGCTGTGTATCTAGTAGCTGTGTATCTAGTAGCTGTGTATCTAGTAGCTGTGTATATAATAGCTGTGTATCTAGTAGCTGTGTATATAATAGCTGTGTATATAATAACTGTGTATCTAGTAGCTGTGTATATAATAGCTGTGTATATATGTTAGGAATCCGGCTCTGTGTGGTTGCACCTGCTGGTGGCACTTGGTTTCGGGACTGTGCTAACATCTATCACCAGCAGGTGGCATTGTGCAGCATGTCATGGACATTTCTTTGCCTGCAGTTTCCTGGTTCACCTGCTGGTGGCTCTCTGCATCTGGACAGTAGTAATTCTATCATTCACCAGCAGGTGGCCCTCATGCTATCTATCCTGGACAATTATGCATCATCTGATGGGATTTGCATTTAAGGACTCCACCCGCCTCAGAACCTTGCCAGAACCTCAGTTCAGCTTGGCTGTCCTGATCGCTGTGTTCTGTGCTCCCTGCTCTGAGAAGCTCTGTTCTGATCTGATCTCCTGGTTTATGTTCTTTGCTTACTCTGACTCTGATTTGCCTTGCCCTTGTCTGCTGTTCCGCCTGGTCTGTAAATATTTCTGTATATTGTTGTATAGTTAGTTAGTTAGGATTGCTGTGTTTATGTGGGTTGCACTGTGGGATTTACCATTTGCTAATTTGTATATAATTGCACTGATTGACAATAAAACTGTTTATTTCACATTCATTGGTTTCCGTCTCAGTTCTGCTGCACATTGTGATCTATCAAGTCTGCTGCTAAGAGCAGCCGTAACAGTAGGTTCTGGCCACACACTGATCACAGCAGCAAGCCTGAGTTTTGGAAATGTATCCCAATCAGGTGCAATATTATGCATTGTTAGCAAAGGAAAATGAGTTTTCCTGCAGGAAGTTTTTCTCTGATCATCCCAGAGAATCTTTGCTGGCGTTAGTTGATCTGGTGCATGGCTTTGTAGCCCAAGGAATATTTTGTAGTCAGGAAGTAGAATCTTTAATTAAAATATGGGTAGATTTAGCACTGTCCAATTTGCCTTCAGATGATTTCTCGGCACCCCTACAGCCAGTCCAAATCCAATCATTATTGTATTTATTAGAAGAGGATCCAGTATATTTTGAGGAACAATATTTGGGGAAAGGTAATGAAGCAATGTTGGAGTGTATAGAATCTGCATATTCTCTTGTTTGTCAGGGTTTGTGTATCTATGAAGATGCTCTTACTTTAATCTCTGTCTGGCAAAGACTGCTTTCTGCCTCTTCCACTCCTCAGTCTATTTCCTTACCTTCCTTTTCTGCTGATCAGAGCTTGCAGCACACAGCCTCAGTAAGCCCAGAAAATAATTTGGTCTCTTATACAGCAGGCCCCACAGTTGCTAAAAGAAAGGGGAGATCAAAGCATAAAAGAAAATATGTTCCCACTGCCTCCATTCAGCATGTACTGCCTATTGAACCTGGGTCTGCAACACCTGCAGCACTTGATCTGTCTCCATCCCTGACTATACAATCAGTTGCTCATTTTCCAGTACAGCCTGCAGACTCTTGCCTCCAGATGCCTGCAGACTCTTGCCTCCAGATGCCTGCAGACTCTTGCCTCCAGATGCCTGCAGACTCTTGCCTCCAGATGCCTGCAGACTCTTGCCTCCAGATGCCTGCAGACTCTTGCCTCCAGATGCCTGCAGACTCTTGCCTCCAGATGCCTGCAGACTCTTGCCTCCAGATGCCAGCAGACTCTTGCCTCCAGATGCCAGCAGACTCTTGCCTCCAGATGCCTGCAGACTCTTGCCTCCAGATGCCTGCAGACTCTTGCCTCCAGATGCCTGCAGACTCTTGCCTCCAGATGCCTGCAGACTCTTGCCTCCAGATGCCTGCAGACTCTTGCCTCCAGATGCCTGCAGACTCTTGCCTCCAGATGCCTGCAGACTCTTGCCTCCAGATGCCTGCAGACTCTTGCACCCAGCCGCATGCAGAACTTTGCATCCAGCCATCTGCAGACACTTGCATGCAGCCTACAGAGACTTTGTTTCAGCCTGCAGAACATTGTACTCATCTTGCAGACGCTTGCATCCAGCCCGCACAGGCTTGCATCCAGCCCGCACAGGCTTGCATCCAGCCCGCACAGGCTTGCATCCAGCCCGCACAGGCTTGCATCCAGCCCGCACAGGCCCTGCTCCAGCCCGCACAGGCCCTGCTCCAGCCCGCACAGGCCCTGCTCCAGCCCGCACAGGAAGGTGCTCAGCCAACGGCCCAGCCAGGTGCTCAGCCAACGGCCCAGCCAGGTGCTCAGCCAACGGCCCAGCCAGGTGCTCAGCCAGCTGTCAACCAGTCTAATGCCCTCCCAACTGCCTACCAGTCTGTTGCCATGCCTGTTGCCAACCAGTCTGTTGCCATGCCTGTTGCCAACCAGTCTGTTGCCATGCCTGTTGCCAACCTGTCTGTTGCCCTGCCTGCTGCCAACCGGTCTGTTGCCCTGCCTGCTGCCAACCGGTCTGTTGCCCTGCCACAAGAGACTTCTGCTTCTGCCGCCCAGCCTCAAGAGACTTCTGCTTATGCTGCCCAGCCTCAAGAGACTTCTGCTTATGCTGCCCAGCCTCAAGAGACTTCTGCTTATGCTGCCCAGCCTCAAGAGACTTCTGCTTATGCTGCCCAGCCTCAAGAGACTTCTGCTTATGCTGCCCAGCCTCAAGAGACTTCTGCTGCCCAGCCTCAAGAGACTTCTGCTGCCCAGCCTCAAGAGACTTCTGCTGCCCAGCCACAAGAGACTTCTGCTGCCCAGCCACAAGAGACTTCTGCTGCCCAGCCACAAGAGACTTCTGCTGCCCAGCCACAAGAGACTTCTGCTGCCCAGCCACAAGAGACTTCTGCTGCCCAGCCACAAGAGACTTCTGCTGCCCAGCCACAAGAGACTTCTGCTGCCCAGCCACAAGAGACTTCTGCTGCCCAGCCACAAGAGACTTCTGCTGCCCAGCCACAAGAGACTTCTGCTGCCCAGCCACAAGAGACTTCTGCTGCCCAGCCACAAGAGACTTCTGCTGCCCAGCCACAAGAGACTTCTGCTGCCCAGCCACAAGAGACTTCTGCTGCCCAGCCACAAGAGACTTCTGCTGCCCAGCCACAAGAGACTTCTGCTGCCCAGCCACAAGAGTCTTCTGCTGCCCAGCCACAAGAGACTTCTGTTGCCCAGCCACAAGAGTCTTCTGCTTCTGCTGCCCAGCCACAAGAGACTTTTGTTTCTGCTGCCCAGCCACAAGAGACTTCTGCTGCCCAGCCACAAGAGACTTCTGCTGCCCAGCCACAAGAGACTTCTGCTGCCCAGCCACAAGAGACTTCTGCTGCCCAGCCACAAGAGACTTCTGCTGCCCAGCCACAAGAGACTTCTGCTGCCCAGCCACAAGAGTCTTCTGCTGCCCAGCCACAAGAGTCTTCTGCTGCCCAGCCACAAGAGTCTTCTGCTGCCCAGCCACAAGAGTCTTCTGCTGCCCAGCCACAAGAGTCTTCTGCTGCCCAGCCACAAGAGTCTTCTGCTGCCCAGCCACAAGAGTCTTCTGCTGCCCAGCCACAAGAGTCTTCTGCTGCCCAGCCACAAGAGTCTTCTGCTGCCCAGCCACAAGAGTCTTCTGCTGCCCAGCCACAAGAGTCTTCTGCTGCCCAGCCACAAGAGTCTTCTGCTGCCCAGCCACAAGAGTCTTCTGCTGCCCAGCCACAAGAGTCTTCTGCTGCCCAGCCACAAGAGTCTTCTGCTGCCCAGCCACAAGAGTCTTCTGCTGCCCAGCCACAAGAGTCTTCTGCTGCCCAGCCACAAGAGTCTTCTGCTGCCCAGCCACAAGAGTCTTCTGCTGCCCAGCCACAAGAGTCTTCTGCTGCCCAGCCACAAGAGTCTTCTGCTGCCCAGCCACAAGAGTCTTCTGCTGCCCAGCCACAAGAGACTTCTGTTGCCCAGCCACAAGAGTCTTCTGCTGCCCAGCCACAAGAGACTTCTGTTGCCCAGCCACAAGAGACTTTTGTTTCTGCTGTCCAGCCACAAGAGACTTCTGCTGCCCAGCCACAAGAGACTTCTGCTGCCCAGCCACAAGAGACTTTTGTTTCTGCTGCCCAGCCACTAAGGACTTCTGCTGCTGCTGTCCAGCAATTACAGTCTTCCGCTGCTGTTCCTCTGGGTGGTTCCCAGCCTGCTCCTATTCCTGATGGCATCCAGTCTGCTCCTCCTCCTGAGGTGATCCTGCCTGCCGCCCAGCCTGAGGTGATCCTGCCTGCCGCCCAGCCTGAGGCGATCCTGCCGGCCCAGCCTGAGGCAATCCTGCCTGCCGCCCAGCCTGAGGCGATCCGGCCTGCCGCCCAGCCTGGGGTGATCCGGTCTGCTGCCCAGACTGAAGGGATCCAGTTCACTGCTGCCCAGACTGAGGGGATCCAGTTCACTGCCTGGCCTGATGTTCCACCTGTTAGCCTCTTGTCTGTGGTCCTGCCTGACATTTTCCATCCGTCTTCTATTAAGACTTTTCAGTTTCCTGTCATCCAGTTTTCAAATACTCCTGTCACCCAGCCGGATCCGGTAATATTTATTTTTGAATTATTTCCCTCCCTGCCCACCCAGTCTTGGCATTTGCTGCTTATTTTATTTCCTGCTGTTTTTTGTGATTCTGGCGGAGGATTTGTAAGAACATTGTGGAGCGTCCTGAGGCCGCTCCTAAAGGGGGGGTTATGTTAGGAATCCGGCTCTGTGTGGTTGCACCTGCTGGTGGCACTTGGTTTCGGGACTGTGCTAACATCTATCACCAGCAGGTGGCATTGTGCAGCATGTCATGGACATTTCTTTGCCTGCAGTTTCCTGGTTCACCTGCTGGTGGCTCTCTGCATCTGGACAGTAGTAATTCTATCATTCACCAGCAGGTGGCCCTCATGCTATCTATCCTGGACAATTATGCATCATCTGATGGGATTTGCATTTAAGGACTCCACCCGCCTCAGAACCTTGCCAGAACCTCAGTTCAGCTTGGCTGTCCTGATCGCTGTGTTCTGTGCTCCCTGCTCTGAGAAGCTCTGTTCTGATCTGATCTCCTGGTTTATGTTCTTTGCTTACTCTGACTCTGATTTGCCTTGCCCTTGTCTGCTGTTCCGCCTGGTCTGTAAATATTTCTGTATATTGTTGTATAGTTAGTTAGTTAGGATTGCTGTGTTTATGTGGGTTGCACTGTGGGATTTACCATTTGCTAATTTGTATATAATTGCACTGATTGACAATAAAACTGTTTATTTCACATTCATTGGTTTCCGTCTCAGTTCTGCTGCACATTGTGATCTATCAAGTCTGCTGCTAAGAGCAGCCGTAACAATATAATAGCTGTGTATATAATAGCTGTGTATCTAGTAGCTGGGTATATAGTAGCTGTGTATCTAGTAGCTGTGTATATAATAGCTGTGTATCTAGTAGCTGTGTATATAATAGCTGTGTATCTAGTAGCTGTGTATATAGTAGCTGTGTATATAATAGCTGTGTATATAATAGCTGTGTATCTAGTAGCTGTGTATCTAGTAGCTGTGTATATAATAGCTGTGTATCTAGTAGCTGGGTATATAGTAGCTGTGTATCTAGTAGCTGTGTATATAATAGCTGTGTATCTAGTAGCTGTGTATATAATAGCTGTGTATCTAGTAGCTGTGTATATAGTAGCTGTGTATCTAGTAGCTGTGTATATAATAGCTGTGTATATAATAGCTGTGTATATAATAGCTGTGTATCTAGTAGCTGTGTATCTAGTAGCTGTGTATCTAATAGCTGTGTATCTAGTAGCTGTGTATATAGTAGCTGTGTATCTAGTAGCTGTGTATATAATAGCTGTGTATATAATAGCTGTGTATATAGTAGCTGTGTATCTAGTAGCTGTGTATCTAGTAGCTGTGTATATAATAGCTGTGTATATAATAGCTGTGTATATAATAGCTGTGTATATAGTAGCTGTGTATCTAGTAGCTGTGTATATAATAGCTGTGTATATAATAGCTGTGTATCTAGTAGCTGTGTATCTAGTAGCTGTGTATATAGTAGCTGTGTATATAATAGCTGTGTATCTAGTAGCTGTGTATATAATAGCTGTGTATATAATAACTGTGTATCTAGTAGCTGTGTATCTAGTAGCTGTGTATATAATAGCTGTGTATATAATAGCTGTGTATATAATAGCTGTGTATCTAGTAGCTGTGTATATAGTAGCTGTGTATCTAGTAGCTGTGTATATAATAGCTGTGTATATAATAGCTGTGTATCTAGTAGCTGTGTATCTAGTAGCTGTGTATCTAGTAGCTGTGTATCTAGTAGCTGTGTATCTAGTAGCTGTGTATATAATAGCTGTGTATCTAGTAGCTGTGTATATAGTAGCTGTGTATATAATAGCTGTGTATATAATAGCTGTGTATCTAGTAGCTGTGTATATAATAGCTGTGTATCTAGTAGCTGTGTATATAATAGCTGTGTATATAATAGCTGTGTATATAATAGCTGTGTATCTAGTAGCTGTGTATCTAGTAGTTGTGTATATAATAGCTGTGTATATAATAGCTGTGTATCTAGTAGCTGTGTATATAATAGCTGTGTATCTAGTAGCTGTGTATCTAATAGCTGTGTATATAATAGCTGTGTATATAATAGCTGTGTATCTAATAGCTGTGTATATAATAGCTGTGTATCTAGTAGCTGTGTATCTAGTAGCTGTGTATATAATAGCTGTGTATATAATAGCTGTGTATATAATAGCTGTGTATCTAGTAGCTGTGTATATAATAGCTGTGTATATAATAGCTGTGTATATAATAGCTGTGTATATAATAGCTGTGTATATAATAGCTGTGTATCTAGTAGCTGTGTATATAATAGCTGTGTATCAATAGCTGTGTATATAATAGCTGTGTATATAATAGCTGTGTATATAATAGCTGTGTATATAATAGCTGTGTATATAGTAGCTGTGTATATAATAGCTGTGTATCTAGTAGCTGTGTATCTAGTAGCTGTGTATATAATAGCTGTGTATATAATAACTGTGTATCTAGTAGCTGTGTATATAATAGCTGTGTATATAATAGCTGTGTATATAATAGCTGTGTATATAATAGCTGTGTATCTAGTAGCTGTGTATCTAGTAGCTGTGTATATAATAGCTGTGTATCTAGTAGCTGTGTATATAATAGCTGTGTATATAATAGCTGTGTATATAATAGCTGTGTATCTAGTAGCTGTGTATCTAGTAGCTGTGTATCTAGTAGCTGTGTATCTAGTAGCTGTGTATCAATAGCTGTGTATATAATAGCTGTGTATATAATAGCTGTGTATATAGTAGCTGTGTATATAATAGCTGTGTATCTAGTAGCTGTGTATCTAGTAGCTGTGTATCTAGTAGCTGTGTATATAGTAGCTGTGTATATCCTGGTATATAATAGCGTGTATATAATGCTGTGTATCTAGTAGCTGTGTATCTAGTAGCTGTGTATCTAGTAGCTGTGGTATCTAGTAGCTGTGTATATAATAGCTGTGTATCTAGTAGCTGTGTATCTAGTAGCTGTGTATCTAGTAGCTGTGTATCTAGTAGCTGTGTATATAATAGCTGTGTATCTAGTAGCTGTGTATATAGTAGCTGTGTATATAATAGCTGTGTATCTAGTAGCTGTGTATATAATAGCTGTGTATCTAGTAGCTGTGTATCTAGTAGCTGTGTAATATAATAGCTGTGTATCTAGTAGCTGTGTATATAATAGCTGTGTATCTAGTAGCTGTGTATATAATAGCTGTGTATCTAGTAGCTGTGTATATAATAGCTGTGTATCTAGTAGCTGTGTATATAATAGCTGTGTATCTAGTAGCTGTGTATATAATAGCTGTGTATATAGTAGCTGTGTATATAATAGCTGTGTATCTAGTAGCTGTGTATCTAGTAGCTGTGTATATAGTAGCTGTGTATCTAGTAGCTGTGTATATAATAGCTGTGTATCTAGTAGCTGTGTATATAGTAGCTGTGTATCTAGTAGCTGTGTATATAGTAGCTGTGTATCTAGTAGCTGTGTATATAATAGCTGTGTATCTAGTAGCTGTGTATATAATAGCTGTGTATCTAGTAGCTGTGTATATAATAGCTGTGTATATAGTAGCTGTGTATATAATAGCTGTGTATCTAGTAGCTGTGTATATAATAGCTGTGTATCTAGTAGCTGTGTATCTAGTAGCTGTGTATATAATAGCTGTGTATATAATAGCTTGTGTATCTAGTAGCTGTGTATATAGTAGCTGTGTATCTAGTAGCTGTGTATATAATAGCTGTGTATCTAGTAGCTGTGTATATAGTAGCTGTGTATCTAGTAGCTGTGTATATAATAGCTGTGTATCTAGTAGCTGTGTATCTAGTAGCTGTGTATATAATAGCTGTGTATCTAGTAGCTGTGTATATAATAGCTGTGTATTATAGCTTATATAGTAGCTGTGTATCTAGTAGCTGTGTATCTAGTAGCTGTGTATATAGTAGCTGTGTATATAGTAGCTGTGTATATAATAGCTGTGTATCTAGTAGCTGTGTATATAATAGCTGTGTATCTAGTAGCTGTGTATATATAGCTGTGTATATAGTAGCTGTGTATATAATAGCTGTGTATATAATAGCTATGTATCTAGTAGCTGTGTATATAATAGCTGTGTATCTAGTAGCTGTGTATATAATAGCTGTGTATATAATAGCTGTGTATATAATAGCTGTGTATATAATAGCTGTGTATATAATAGCTGTGTATATAATAGCTATGTATCTAGTAGCTGTGTATATAATAGCTGTGTATCTAGTAGCTGTGTATATAATAGCTGTGTATATAATAGCTGTGTATATAATAGCTGTGTATATAATAGCTGTGTATCTAGTAGCTGTATATATAATAGCTGTGTATATAATAGCTATGTATCTAGTAGCTGTGTATATAATAGCTGTGTATCTAGTAGCTGTGTATATAATAGCTGTGTATCTAGTAGCTGTGTATATAATAGCTGTGTATATAATAGCTGTGTATCTAGTAGCTGTGTATATAATAGCTGTGTATATAATAGCTGTGTATCTAGTAGCTGTGTATATAATAGCTGTGTATCTAGTAGCTGTGTATATAATAGCTGTGTATATAATAGCTGTGTATATAATAGCTGTGTATATAATAGCTTTGTATATAGTAGCTGTGTATATAATAGCTGTGTATCTAGTAGCTGTGTATATAATAGCTGTGTATCTAGTAGCTGTGTATATAATAGCTGTGTATCTAGTAGCTGTGTATATAGCTGTATATAATAGCTGTGTATCTAGTAGCTGTGTATCTAGTAGCTGTGTATCTAGTAGCTGTGTATATAGTAGCTGTGTATATAATAGCTGTGTATCTAGTAGCTGTGTATATAATAGCTGTGTATCTAGTAGCTGTGTATATAATAGCTGTGTATCTAGTAGCTGTGTATCTAGTAGCTGTGTATATAATAGCTGTGTATCTAGTAGCTGTGTATATAATAGCTGTGTATCTAGTAGCTGTGTATATAATAGCTGTGTATATAATAGCTGTGTATATAATAGCTGTGTATATAATAGCTGTGTATCTAGTAGCTGTGTATCTAGTAGCTGTGTATCTAGTAGCTGTGTATATAGTAGCTGTGTATATAATAGCTGTGTATATAATAGCTGTGTATCTAGTAGCTGTGTATATAATAGCTGTGTATCTAGTAGCTGTGTATATAATAGCTGTGTATCTAGTAGCTGTGTATCTAGTAGCTGTGTATATAATAGCTGTGTATATAATAGCTGTGTATCTAGTAGCTGTGTATATAATAGCTGTGTATATAGTAGCTGTGTATATAATAGCTGTGTATATAATAGCTGTGTATATAATAGCTGTGTATCTAGTAGCTGTGTATCTAGTAGCTGTGTATCTAGTAGCTGTGTATATAGTAGCTGTGTATATAATAGCTGTGTATATAGTAGCTGTGTATATAGTAGCTGTGTATATAATAGCTGTGTATATAATAGCTGTGTATCTAGTAGCTGTGTATATAATAGCTGTGTATATAATAGCTGTGTATCTAGTAGCTGTGTATATAATAGCTGTGTATATAGTAGCTGTGTATATAATAGCTGTGTATATAATAGCTGTGTATATAATAGCTGTGTATCTAGTAGCTGTGTATCTAGTAGCTGTGTATCTAGTAGCTGTGTATATAGTAGCTGTGTATATAATAGCTGTGTATATAGTAGCTGTGTATATAGTAGCTGTGTATATAGTAGCTGTGTATATAATAGCTGTGTATATAATAGCTGTGTATCTAGTAGCTGTGTATCTAGTAGCTGTGTATCTGTGACATACCACTGCTATGCAGACGACACTCAACTATATCTTTCCTTCAAGCCTGGTGTGACAGACCCAACTCTAACTATAAACGCCTGCTTACGTGAACTACAGCAATGGATGAATGACAACTGGCTGAAACTAAATGCAGACAAAACTGAAGTCCTTCTGATAGGAGGGCAGAGCATGATAACAAAACAACTTAACTTGCAGTCTTCACCACTGGGAATAGGAGGCACGGATCTGCGCAGCTCTGATCATGTGCGTAGCCTGGGAGTTCTAATTGATTGGGATTTAAACTTCAGAACTCAAATCTCTGCTGTGGTGAAATCATCCTATTTTCACCTGAAGAACATTGCAAAAATCAAGCACCTCATACCCCCAGAAGATCTGCCAACCTTAGTCCACGCCTTCATCACATCCCGACTGGACTACTGCAATGCTCTCTACACTGGCCTTCCAAAAAAGGTCTTGTACCGACTACAGCTGATACAGAATACTGCTGCCAGACTACTAACCAACCAACCCCGTCACTGCCACATAATGCCAGTCCTGCACTCCCTTCACTGGCTACCTATAGAATGGAGGGTCTTATTCAAGATCGGCCTACTGACATTTAAATCCCTGAATAATTTAGGCCCTGGATACATGAAAGATATGTTGCAGCTGCGTAGCAATCCCCGCATTCTCAGATCAACAGGTTCTAATAATCTAGTCATACCCAGAGTCCACTTGGAAACTTTTGGTCCCAGAGCCTTCTGTCATGCTGCCCCTACGTTTTGGAACTCCTTACCTCAACAGATCAGGACAGCTCCATCCCTGGACGTGTTTAAATCCAGACTGAAAACCCACCTGTTCAGTTTGGCATTTGCAGAAATATAACTTTTGTTGTGTGAATACTTCATCCTACTAATTACTGAATCTGAGAGAGCCTAAGCGCTTTGAGTCCTATGGGAGAAAAGCGCTATAGAAATGTTATTGTATTATTGTATTGTATTGTATCTAGTAGCTGTGTATCTAGTAGCTGTGTATATAATAGCTGTGTATCTAGTAGCTGTGTATCTAGTAGCTGTGTATATAATAGCTGTGTATATAATAGCTGTGTATATAATAGCTGTGTATATAGTAGCTGTGTATATAATAGCTGTGTATCTAGTAGCTGTGTATATAATAGCTGTGTATATAGTAGCTGTGTATATAATAGCTGTGCAGGGCCGGGCTGAGGCAGAGGCTGGAGAGGCTCCAGCCTCAGGGCGCAGTGTAGGAGGGGGTGCACAATTCATTGAGCTGTCATTCCCAATTGTGTTTGAAGCAGAAAGAAATAAGAAAAGGGGATACATGACAGTGACTGCAAGCCAGATAATTAGAGATTAAGGTGTTGGGGAGGTTGGGGGCCTTGGGGCACCTATTAGTCTAATAGCAATCAGTGTGTGACGGCTGGGGTGGGAGGAATGGAGGGGCGCAATTTGCTGTCTCAGCCTTGGGTGCTGGAGGACCTTGTCCCGGCTTTGTAGCTGTGTATATAATAGCTGTGTATATAATAGCTGTGTATCTAGTAGCTGTGTATATAATAGCTGTGTATATAATAGCTGTGTATATAATAGCTGTGTATCTAGTAGCTGTGTATATAGTAGCTGTGTATATAGTAGCTGTGTATATAATAGCTGTGTATATAATAGCTGTGTATCTAGTAGCTGTGTATATAATAGCTGTGTATCTAGTAGCTGTGTATATAATAGCTGTGTATCTAGTAGCTGTGTATATAATAGCTGTGTATCTAGTAGCTGTGTATCTAGTAGCTGTGTATATAATAGCTGTGTATCTAGTAGCTGTGTATATAATAGCTGTGTATATAATAGCTGTGTATCTAGTAGCTGTGTATCTAGTAGCTGTGTATATAGTAGCTGTGTATATAATAGCTATGTATCTAGTAGCTGTGTATATAATAGCTGTGTATATAATAGCTGTGTATCTAGTAGCTGTGTATATAATAGCTGTGTATCTAGTAGCTGTGTATATAATAGCTGTGTATCTAGTAGCTGTGTATATAATAGCTGTGTATCTAGTAGCTGTGTATATAATAGCTGTGTATATAATAGCTGTGTATATAATAGCTGTGTATATAATAGCTGTGTATATAATAGCTGTGTATCTAGTAGCTGTGTATATAATAGCTGTGTATCTAGTAGCTGTGTATCAATAGCTGTGTATCTAGTAGCTGTGTATCTAGTAGCTGTGTATATAGTAGCTGTGTATCTAGTAGCTGTATATATAATAGCTGTGTATATAGTAGCTGTGTATATAATAGCTGTGTATATAATAGCTGTGTATATAATAGCTGTGTATCTAGTAGCTGTGTATATAATAGCTGTGTATCTAGTAGCTGTGTATATAATAGCTGTGTATCTAGTAGCTGTGTATCTAGTAGCTGTGTATCTAGTAGCTGTGTATCTAGTAGCTGTGTATATAGTAGCTGTGTATCTAGTAGCTGTGTATATAATAGCTGTGTATCTAGTAGCTGTGTATCTAGTAGCTGTGTATATAATAGCTGTGTATATAGTAGCTGTGTATATAATAGCTGTGTATCTAGTAGCTGTGTATCTAGTAGCTGTGTATATAATAGCTGTGTATATAATAGCTGTGTATATAATAGCTGTGTATATAATAGCTGTGTATCTAGTAGCTGTGTATATAATAGCTGTGTATCTAGTAGCTGTGTATATAATAGCTGTGTATCTAGTAGCTGTGTATATAATAGCTGTGTATCTAGTAGCTGTGTATATAATAGCTGTGTATCTAGTAGCTGTGTATCTAGTAGCTGTGTATCTAGTAGCTGTGTATATAATAGCTGTGTATATAGTAGCTGTGTATATAGTAGCTGTGTATCTAGTAGCTGTGTATCAATAGCTGTGTATCTAGTAGCTGTGTATCTAGTAGCTGTGTATATAGTAGCTGTGTATCTAGTAGCTGTATATATAATAGCTGTGTATATAGTAGCTGTGTATATAATAGCTGTGTATATAATAGCTGTGTATATAATAGCTGTGTATCTAGTAGCTGTGTATATAATAGCTGTGTATCTAGTAGCTGTGTATCTAGTAGCTGTGTATCTAGTAGCTGTGTATCTAGTAGCTGTATATATAATAGCTGTGTATATAGTAGCTGTGTATATAATAGCTGTGTATATAATAGCTGTGTATATAATAGCTGTGTATCTAGTAGCTGTGTATATAATAGCTGTGTATCTAGTAGCTGTGTATATAATAGCTGTGTATCTAGTAGCTGTGTATCTAGTAGCTGTGTATCTAGTAGCTGTGTATCTAGTAGCTGTGTATCTAGTAGCTGTGTATATAGTAGCTGTGTATCTAGTAGCTGTGTATATAATAGCTGTGTATCTAGTAGCTGTGTATCTAGTAGCTGTGTATCTAGTAGCTGTGTATATAATAGCTGTGTATATAGTAGCTGTGTATATAATAGCTGTGTATCTAGTAGCTGTGTATATAATAGCTGTGTATATAATAGCTGTGTATATAATAGCTGTGTATATAATAGCTGTGTATATAATAGCTGTGTATATAATAGCTGTGTATCTAGTAGCTGTGTATATAATAGCTGTGTATCTAGTAGCTGTGTATCTAGTAGCTGTGTATATAATAGCTGTGTATATAATAGCTGTGTATATAATAGCTGTGTATATAATAGCTGTGTATCTAGTAGCTGTGTATATAATAGCTGTGTATCTAGTAGCTGTGTAAAACTTGTAGTAATCTTCTTAAAGAAATAGCATAAAAAATAGCTTCTAAAAAACTTCTTGCTAACATCTTAATAAAACTTAATGCTGAAAAATTAATAAAGTAAATCACCAGAATATTAAGCATATTACCTCATCCTCTGTCATCTCTTCAGCATCTAGAACCACTTGTGGGAAGGTAGCTTCTGCCTCATGTGTCTTCTCAGGAGATTGCTGGGCTTCTGCAAACTATGAGCTTTCAGGCCCTACTTTTTATAGGGGTTGGATGCAATATGGCTGCCTAATCTGGACTTTCCCTGAATCCCAGACTCTGATTGGCTAAAGCTTTCGTGCGTCAATGCTTTATCATGTTTTGATTACCTAAGTCACAATAGTATTGTTTATAAATTCTTAATTACCTTATCTTGTGGGAATTAACGTCATTTGGAGTGCTTGACATTTTGTTTAGGTCATTTCTGACGCACATAATTAAAAATGGACGTCAACAGCCATCTTGTCTGTTGACTGACCCAGACATGGAGACTAAACAATGTCATTCATGACGCATTTCTGATAAAGTGTTCGCTGCTAATTATGTTGGAATGTCTTGGTACTTCCCCAGACATGAGATTGGTCAGGTTGACTCTGTAACCAGACCTGTGAGAGCCTTCAGCAATTTAAGGCTTATTAAAACATACAGGGCTTCTAATATACTTATTTAAATATAAAACTTATTATATAATTCTTCTTAAAACAATGAATCATATAAGGAATAATTGCACATTAAATCTTAATAATATAAAATCAATGTCTATATTTTTGTCTTTCTTATAAAATAAATATAATGTCCACCGGCAGAGGTCAGCATTTCATAACAAATAACAATCTATTAATAATGTTGATTTTATAAGAATATGAGACCACTAGGTGGCATCATTGTCATCTTTAACTAATTGGGAAAACACCTTCTTTGTTTAATATTTATATAACTTGTTCCCAAAACATCATGTGTTATCAGCTTTCTGAGACTAGAGCACGTCAACAATTCTTCCAGAACCATAACAATCTCACGAGAAAGTCTTACTGTCTCATCTTTCACGGGTAGAATACAGCTTACATGTAATTCAAAGTAATACATTCTATTATATAGGGTTTAACAATAACTATTCCTTTCTTTAGAAGGACTGTATTGATCATTAATATTTAGATTAATAATATCTGTGTGTAATAAGTATGTACATTTATAATTACTGCAGTAATGTAAGTTTAACTTGCTTCTCAGTCTTCACACAGAAGCCTCTTTAATTGTCAAGGCCACGCACTAGCATAAACAAGAATGCTCTGACTTTTTGTAACTAGAATAATCTTATAGGCCTCACAGCCTGGAATATGCTATGTCACAGAGCAATATAAAGTACTCTAACTTTTCACTTTACCATGACATTTTGCATAGAACATTAAAGCTTAAACCATACACTTATGACAGCTTTTTCCTGCATAAATAAAACCGCTAGAATTCTGACATTACTATAATAGGTATGAAAGCTGTGCAGAATGGCCATGGGCTCCTACCTGTATAGCTGGCGTCCTCTGGGGGAATCTTCTGTGCTCAGGAAATATCTATAAAGATGAAAGTCTTGTCATAAGATCCCCCACACATACAGATCATGTTATACAATTAAGCTGTGTGCATACACTGACTGCATCATCTAAGCCAAGAATCGAGGGAATCTAGCGTGTGTAGAACGGCCGCCCGGCCTCAGCTAAACATCTGATAGGCCAGCAAGCAACTATCACATTGTTCTCCCCTCCCCCTCCAGATGCCACACCCTAAATCTCATTCTCTTTATGCTAATGAACACAGTAAAAGAGAGAGCATGTGGACAGCTGGTGCCAGGAGAAGTGGGCGGGGCTGACTATAGTCAGCTGCTTTTCCAGGAGAGCTGGATAGGGCCATAGAAGGTCCTCAACCAATCAGCAGGACCGGTATCTGCTCCTTTGGGCAAGTAGGGACAGGATGATCACAATGGGCTTGATTCACAAAAGTGTGATAACTGCTGGCACGGCAGTTATCATGCAATCTGACGCGCACATATAACATTACTCTGCGTGATAAGCCGAGCTTTGTGTGCAATCGTCTGCTTGCTTCACACGGCCTATCGCGTGCAAAGTTCTGCTTATCACGCGGAGTAATGTTTTACGCGCACGGCGCCTTGCGCGCGTCAGATCGCATGATAACTGCCGTTCTAGCAGTTAGCACAGTTTTGTGAATCAAGCCCATTGTCCTCAGCAGGCCACTGGCGGGAATGTCTCTGACCAAACAATCATTAACAGACATGATGAGGGCATGATGTCCTCTAGTGGGCGCTGTGCTCACTGCCCATGGAGTCTGATTGGCATTTGCCATAGAACACCAGACTTGGCAGATTCACCACTGGCACATTGTGCTATTCAGAGATGAGAGCTTCCCCTGAGCACATGTGACAGACGTGGAAGGGTCTGGAGAAGCCATGGAGTATAGCTGCCTGTTACATCATTCAGCATGACTGGCTTAGTGGTGGGATCACCATGGAGAGGACAGACCTCTACAGGCTAGATAAGGGCACCCTATGAGGGTGGAATCCATTGTGAGACTGGAGCAGGGGCTCCTGGGCTCCTCCCAGGGGCGTAACTAGGCCCCACCGGGCCCCCCTGCAGATTTTCCGAGCGGGCCCCCCCCCCCCCCCCCGGGGCCCACTCGCGGCCGTTTTGTGGGTGCTGGAGGGGTGGCAGCATGAGGGGAAAGCCTTGCCCACAGTCGGCGGGGAGAGGGGTAGTTCCCCCCTCTCCCTCACCTCGGGGCTCTCCCCTCTGCGCTCCCCTCCAGCTCGTAAGTGTCTGTGGGGCTGTGGTGGGCAGCGAGTGGCGGGCAGATACATACCTGCTTCCGTGCGTTCCATCGGAGACTTCTCCCTCTAGCGGCTGACGTCACTTCCGGAAGGGGGGGGGGGGGGGGCGGGCCCCCCCGCGGGCGCAGGGGCTGCAGGGCCTATTCCTACGCCCCTGGCTCCTCCTGGTAGTGCCCGGCCTCATGTGACAAGGACGATGAAGGAGTAGATACCATACACACTACTGAGTAACAATTTTGTGTAGATATTGATTGTTACGTGTGATTTACCATACATCACTGTGCATATATCATAACAATATATCATTCGGTTATATTCATTAGCAAAGCACCCTTCCTCAGGACAATGCAAGTATACAAAGGATATATACAAATATGAGGCAAGCATAGAAGTAGTCGTGCAGAGAAACACAGGAATACATCCCGGGAGCAGACAGGTTACTGACGCCCCCCAACGGGACAGGTGAGACAGACACTTCATACATACTCACAGTTTCTGTGCAGGCTCATCATATGCCAGAATATTGATGACCTCCCAGCTCCCTGAGGTCAGGTGTCGGACGTTCACCTGGTCAGTCTTGGCCTGTGGAGAGGGGGCAGAGTGACGACAATCAGGATACAGAAGGAATAGCATAGTCGCCCTGGAAGACGTGCCTCCTTGAGTGGAAGATTCTCAGAGACGTAGCAGTTTAGGGAAGAGTTAACGATGGTCAGGTTTAGTAGAAGGAAATCATGGATGAAAGGGTTAGGGTTAGTGACAGGAGTTAGAGATGGTTGGGTTTAGTAGAAGGAGAAGGGGAATGGAGAGGTTTAGTATGAGGAGATCATGGATGGAAGGGTTAGAGTTAGGATTTAGATATGGTCGGTAGAGATGGCCCAAACGGTTCGCCCGCGAACGGTTCCAGGCGAACTTTGGGTGGTTCGCGTTCGCCAGCGAAGGCGAACTTTTACGGAAGTTCGATTCGCCCCATAATGCTCAACTTTGTCCCTCTACATCACAGTCAGCAGGCACATTGTCACCAATCACACTACACTCACTCCTGGAGCCCCACCCCCCTTATAAAAGGCAAAGTTATCCAGCCGTTTTACTCACTCGTCTGCCTACAGTAATTAGTTAAGGGACAGCTGCTGACAGACTCTGCTAGGGAAAGCTTAGTTAGGCTCTTGTAGGCTTGTTATTCCTTATATTGCACTCCACAACAGCTCCCTCCGGAGGAGGAGTAGAAGGGTCTTGCCTTACAGGGAATTGTAGGATTTTAAAAGCCAGCTTACATACATTGGCCAGGAATTGAACCCAGGTCTAGTAGCTTGGTAGGCAGCTCTCCTCACCACTATACCACCACCAACACTACATGCTGAAGCCAGCCTAGCATGTACCATTATGATATATCCAAGAGAAAAATGAGCTTGCTTAGGGATTTGTAGGATGTCAAAAGCCAACTCACATACATTGGCCAGGAATCGAACCCAGGTCTAGTGCTCGGTAGGCAGCTCTCCTCACCACTATACCACCACCAACACTACATGCTGAAGCCAGCCTAGCATGTACCATTATGATATATCCAAGAGAAAAATGAGCTTGCTTAGGGATTTGTAGGATGTCAAAAGCCAACTCACATACATTGGCCAGGAATCGAACCCAGGCCTACCATGTGGTAGGCTGCTATTTTCCAAGTTCGCCTCTCCATTGAAGTCTAATGCGGTTCGCGAAAGTTCGAACCAAAAATCGGAGGTTCGGGCCATCTCTAATGGTCGAGTTTAAGAGGAGGAGCATGGGTTTAGTAGAAGGAAATTATGGATAGAAGGGTTAGTGACAGGAGTTAGAGATGGTTGGGGTTAGTAGCATAGCAGGAGCAGGGGAATGGAGGGGTTTAGTAGGAGGAGATGGATGGAAGGGTTAGTGACAGGAGTTAGAGATGGTCAGGTTTAGTAGGAGTGGAGTAGGGGAATGCAGAGGTTTAGTAGGAGGCAGAGCTGGGACAAGGTCCTCCAGCACCCAAGGCTAAGAAACCAAAGTGTGCCCCTCCATCCCTCCCACCCCAGCCGTCACACACTGATTGCTATTAGACTAAGAGGCACCCCAGGGCCCCCAACACTTTAATCTCTAGTTATCTGGCTTGCGGTCACTGCCACGTATCCCCTTTTCTTATTTCTCTCTGCTTCAAACACATTAGGGGAATGATAGGTGAATGAGTTGTGCCCCTCCTTCTACACTGCGCCCTGAGGCTGTAGCCTCTCTCGCCTCTACTTCGGCCCGGCCCTGGTAGAAGGAGATGAGGGATGGAAGGGTTAGTGACATGAGGTAGAGATGGTCGGGTTTAGCAGAGGAGATGATGGATGGAAGGGTTTGTGGTAGGAGTTAGAGATGGTCGTGTTTAGTAGAAGGAGCAGGGGAATGGAGGGGATTAGTAGAGGAGATGATGGATGAAAGAGTTAGTGACAGGAGGTAGAGATGGTCGGGTTTAGTAGCAGAAGCAGGGGAATGGAGGGGTTTAGCAGAGGAGATGATGGTCAGGTTTAGTAGAAGGAGCAGGAGAATGGAGAGGTTGAGCAGAGGAGATGATGGGTGGAAGGGTTAGTGACTGGAGGTAGCGATAGTCGGGTTTAGTAGAAGGAGCAGGAGAATGGAGGGGTTTAGCAGAGGAGGTGATGGATGGAAGGGTTAGTGACAGGAGGTAGAGATGGTCGGGTTTAGTAGAAGGAGCAGGGGAATGGAGGGGTTTAGCAGAGGAGGTGATGGTCAGGTTTAGTAGAAGGAGCAGGAGAATGGAGAGGTTTAGCAGAGGAGATGATGGGTGGAAGGGTTAGTGACTGGAGGTAGAGATGGTCGGGTTTAGAAGAAGGAGCAGGAGAATGGAGGGGTTTAGCAGAGGTGGTGATGGATGGAAGGGTTAGCGACAGGAGTTAGAGATGGTCGGGTTTAGTAGAAGGAGCAGGAGAATGGAGAGGTTTAGCAGAGGAAAAATGGATGGAAGGGTTAGTGGTAGGAGTTAGAGATGGTCGGGTTTAGTAGCAGGAGCAGGAGAATGGAGGGGTTTAGCAGAGGAGATGATGGATGGAAGGGTTAGTGGTAGGAGTTAGAGATGGTCGGGTTTAGTAGAAGGAGCAGGAGAATGGAGGGGTTTAGTAGAGGAGATGATGGATGGAAGGGTTAGTGGTAGGAGTTAGAGATGGTTGGGTTTAGTAGAAGGAGCAGGAGAATGGAGGAGTTTAGCAGAGGAGATGATGGATGGAAGGGTTAGTGGTAGGAGTTAGAGATGGTCGGGTTTAGTAGAAGGAGCAGGAGAATGGAGGGGTTTAGCAGAGGAGATGATGGATGGAAGGGTTAGTGGTAGGAGTTAGAGATGGTCGGGTTTAGTAGAAGGAGCAGGGGAATGGAGAGGTTTAGTAGAGGAGATGATGGATGGAAGGGTTAGTGACAGGAGTTAGAGATGGTCGGGTTTAGTAGAAGGATCAGGGGAAGGGAGGGGTTTAGCAGAGGAGATGATGGATGGAAGGGTTAGTGGTAGGAGGTAGAGATGGTCGGGTTTAGTAGAAGGAGCAGGAGAATGGAGGGGTTTAGTAGAGGAGATGATGGGTGGAAGGGTTTAGTAGAGGAGATGATGGATGGAAGGGTTAGTGATAGGAGGTAGAGATGGTCGGGTTTAGTAGAGGAGATGATGGATTGAAGGGTTAGTGATAGGAGGTAGAGATGGTCGGGTTTAGTAGAAGGAGCAGGAGAATGGAGGGGTTTAGTAGAGGAGATGATGGATGGAAGGGTTAGTGACAGGAGGTAGAGATGGTCGGGTTTAGTAGAAGGAGCAGGAGAATGGAGAGGTTTAGCAGAGGAGATGATGGATGGAAGGGTTAGTGACAGGAGATAGAGATGGTCGGGTTTAGTAGAAGGAGCAGGAGAATGGAGAGGTTTAGCAGAGGAGATGATGGATGGAAGGGTTAGTGATAGGAGGTAGAGATGGTCGGGTTTAGTAGAAGAAGCAGGAGAATGGAGTGGTTTAGTAGAGGAGATGATGGATGGAAGGGTTAGTGACAGGAGGTAGAGATGGTCGGGTTTAGTAGAAGGAGCAGGAGAATGGAGAGGTTTAGTAGAGGAGATGATGGATGGAAGGGTTAGTGAAAGGAGGTAGAGATGGTCGGGTTTAGTAGAAGGAGCAGGAGAATGGAGAGGTTTAGTAGAGGAGATGATGGATGGAAGGGTTAGTGACAGGAGGTAGAGATGGTCGGGTTTAGTAGAAGGAGCAGGAGAATGGAGAGGTTTAGCAGAGGAGATGATGGATGGAAGGGTTAGTGACAGGAGATAGAGATGGTCGGGTTTAGTAGAAGGAGCAGGAGAATGGAGAGGTTTAGCAGAGGAGATGATGGATGGAAGGGTTAGTGATAGGAGGTAGAGATGGTCGGGTTTAGTAGAAGGAGCAGGAGAATGGAGAGGTTTAGTAGAGGAGATGATGGATGGAAGGGTTAGTGACAGGAGGTAGAGATGGTCGGGTTTAGTAGAAGGAGCAGGAGAATGGAGAGGTTTAGTAGAGGAGATGATGAATGGAAGGGTTAGTGACAGGAGGTAGAGATGGTCGGGTTTAGTAGAAGGAGCAGGAGAATGGAGAGGTTTAGTAGAGGAGATGATGGATGGAAGGGTTAGTGACAGGAGGTAGAGATGGTCGGGTTTAGTAGAAGGAGCAGGAGAATGGAGAGGTTTATAGAGGAGATGATGGATGGAAGGGTTTAGTAGAGGAGATGATGGATGGAAGGGTTTAGTCCTAGTTAGCAGATGGGTGGATTGTCTCGGCTACTTGGACTCACCTGGACGGTAAACATGGCGATATGATGGAACTCTCCGCGTCCTCCCTGCTTCACTGGAACAGTCATGAAGAAAATGCTGCCATCTTTAGAGAACACTGGCTCTTCATTCTGGAAACCAGAGGGTGAAGTGTTACCGAAACATGACTGACTGAGATATAACACTAATAATAATATTAATGATAATACTACTAATAATAATAATAATGTGTGACGGTGGCAGTAGTGACTATAGAGAGTATTTATATTGAACATTAAACAACTAAATGTGAGGCCTTGTGGATCTCTCACCTTCCTTCAGTCTCAACACCCCAATCCCCTCCACAGTCTTCACCCTGTTCAGTAAGGAGACCATGGGTAAGACTCCCTAACACTACTACTGCCTACTGAGTGCCCCCTAGTGGCTTCAGCTCAAGCGTTTGAGCCCACCAGAAGAAACAAGCAATATAAATGTTATTTGTCTTGTCTTGTATGTGGCGTGTCCCCGCTTAGCCAAGGGATGTTGTGTGCGCAAAGTATTGAGACCGGGAAGGTAAAAGCACCACCAGAGCCCCACCACACAGATACAGGCAGGAAGTTATGGCAGCAACAAGAAGTCAGAGTGGCAAAGTACAAAATAGTAAATCCTATAGGTCAATCCTGTAATGGCCAAGGGGGGTCATATGCGGAAGATCAGGTAATCACGGTACTATAAGGTAATATCAGTTCAGGTTCAGTTCCAAGGCCGGTCCAGGAAACAATCCAAAACAGGGTCAAGAGGTCAGGAAAAGTCGTACAAAAATAATTCAAAATATTCACACCCAGCAAAGCAGCGCTAAAGCAGCTATCGCGGTCAATGGTGTGCAGATAAAGTAGACAGTATAAAGGGAGTGACACATGAGAGGAACCACAAATCCCAGCGTTTGTAGAGTCCATCTGGCATGCGAGTGCCCATTCTATGGGCCTGATTCACAAAGCGGTGCTAACAGTTAGCACCCTGGTGAAAAGCCCTTTATCACGCCTAAACTCAGATACGTTTAGGTGTGATAAGTTTAGGCATGATAAGTTTAAGCACCAAGGGCTTGATTCACAAAGCGGTGATAACCCAGTTATCACGCCTAAAAGACTTTAGGCGTGATAACCTTTGCACCACTGAGTTATCACCGATTTTTGCTCTAACTCGCGCGAAGTTTCCGCGCGTACGTGCGCGCGCAAAGTCCCATAGGGTTTAATGGGAGCTTCGCACGAAGCGGGGACGCTGCGCGCGCGTGCGCGGTTGCGCTTGCAAAACTTTGCGCGCGGAAAATTCGCGCGAGTTGCTTCTTATCATGCCTAAAGTGAGTTTAGGCGTGATAAGGGGCTTTTCACTGGCGTACAAACACTTTGCACCGCTTTGTGAATCAAGCCCCAACTGTGTTAGCACCGCAGTGCACAGCTGATCAAAAGTTTTGCGCTAGCAAAGTCTGGTGCACTTCGCATAGAGTCAGGGCCGGATTTCTGGCAAGGCCACATAGGCCATGGCCTAGGGCACCAGAAATTTAGGGGCGGCTCAGTGAGGGGCAATAAAGCTATTCTATCTATCTACAAGGACAGATTTAACTTTCGAACTCCCTGTCCTGTACTTGTGTCGTCCCTGCAAGACCTGTAAGCTCTATCCTGCAGGTACACATCAGCCTAACTCTCATGGTGACACAATGGGTCCATCATTAATGAGATAGCAAACATAACATAAAAGTTCTTAAGGAAAACATAATTTATAATCTATACGCATATTACTAAAATAGTCATTGTCTGTGACAACTGACATCCAATGATGGAAAGTAAGTAGAATTCTCATTGGGGCACACAGAGATAACAACCAAACAGATGGTATAGTTGGCCTTGGGCGGTTGAAAAGTACAAATCCGGCCCTGCGTAGAGTTTAATGGCGCTGCTTTGCGTGCGAACTTTGCACGCTATCTACACTTATCTAAACTTATCGGGCTCGATTCACAAAGCGGTGCTAACAGTTAGCACCGTGGTGAAAAGCCCTTTATCACACCTAAACTCACTTTAGGCATGATAAGTTTAGGTGTGATAAGTTTAGGTGTGATAAGTTTAGGCATGATAAGTTTAGGTGTGATAAGTTTAGGCATGATAAGTTTAAGCGCCAACTGTGTTAGCACCGCAGTGCACAGCTGATCAAAAGTTTTACGCTAGCAAAGACTGGTGCACTTCGTATAAAGTTTAATGGCGCTGCTTTGCGTGCTGGACTTTGCAAGCGATCTAAACTTATCTAAACTTAGCATGCCTAAACTTATCACACCTAAACTTATCATGCCTAAACTTATCACACCTAAACTGGCTTTTCACCAGAGTGGTGCAATGGTTATCATGCCTAAAGTCTCTAACTGGGTTAGCACCGCTTTGTGAATCGAGCCCCTAAACTTATCACACCTAAACTTATCATGCCTAAACTTATCATGCCTAAACTGAGTTTAGGCGTGATAAAGGGCTTTTCACCAGCGTGCTAACTGTTAGCACTGTTTTGTGAATCAGGCCCCTAAAGTCTCTAACTGGGTTAGCACCGCTTTGTGAATCGAGCCCAATGCATCCAAAAGGGTTCACGCCTCAAAAGTAATCTCTGAATGTCCCCTCCGCTAATCGGACAAACAACACGCTCTACCCCTTGGAAACTAAAAGACGATAAATCCCCTTTGTGGACAGAAATGCTTCGAAACAGCCGATTTTCGAAAAGTGTTCCAATTAGTTCCACAATAGTGTTCTGCTATACGCGCGCTCTGGTAGTACACCCTACATACTGGATGCAGCATAGAGTACATGAAACGACATACACAGTATATTTAGTATTCCAATTAACATGTTGTTTGATAGGGAAATTTCTATTGCTAGAAAACGAAAAAATCGTTGCACCCCGTTTGTGACAATGACAATAATTGCAGGTCGAAAAACCGCAGGGATATGAGCCCACCGTGGTGAGCCAGGCAGGTGTGCGCATGGAAGATGGAGATTGGAAAAGGCTGGGAGAATGTATTGATCCCCAGGTACGGGCCCTTCTGGGTGAGAAGCAGCACCCCTTGTTTAGGATCTCTCTGAGTTTCCAGTCCGAGTGCAGCACAGGAATACATTGTTTCACAACTTTGGTGATCTTACTATATTCTAGGCTGTAATCGGTAACGAAAGTCACCCTTCCATCCCCAGCTCTGTCCCGATGGGACAACGTCTGACAGTGTATGGCTGGCCTTAACAATTACCAACCAGCATGCAGTGCAGATACGTTCCTTGTCTAGCATCTTAGCTAGGTGGTTAATTCGTTCCTGTGGTGCCACACCACAAAAGCTAGTGTCTATACAGTGCTCACTCCTAAACAAGACAATGAGACCACTAATGGTATCTGCCCATTCATGACTCAGTCTGCATCCATCTACACAGGCCTCAATTAACAAAGCAATATTGCATGCGGTGATACAGAAAACAGACTGTCACTGCATGAAAAGCTGACGTTACCGACCAGTGAGGTAAATTACCGCCTTGTGGAATAAACACCTCAACGCATGTCAGTAAATATCGATTTCAGCATACGGTAAAGCCCAGAAAGATGTTCTGTATTTACTTCCAGGTCTGATCTGTCAGAAGCTCACGAATAGTATTCAATAGCATTGGCAGACAGCAGAGAGCCAATAGGAAGAGCCCCCCTCCTGCTCCTCACCCCATTTGATCCAGTGAGCTTGTGGGCGGTCTTTACAATAGCAGAGCAGGAAGAGGAGACATTCAAAGAGGCTTTTCTGGGGGCCATGCCCCCCCCCCCCCCCCCCCGGAAATTTACTTCTGAGATATATGTCAGAGCTATATAAATGTATAATGTATGATGGGTTGTTACCTGTTTGGACAGCCAGACCTCGGACACGATCTCGTATTTCTGGAAGGGAAATGAAGGCAGATGAGGAAGAATCTCGCTCAGGGATGGATGGGATATTTGGCCTGTAGCTCTGGTAACAATGCTGGATATATGGCTATACTACCAGTACTAATGTCAGCAGAGCACCACGTGTTGTGCAATTAGCACGGCCCATGGTACAAAATGCAAATATTGCTATGGTAATGTATACTCGGTTAATTGCACAACGCAAATTACCATAGCAATGTGCTTATTAACCATGTGCCACGGCAAGCGATCACTGTACAATGCACGGGACACTGCTGGCAGAACTGCTGGACATAAGCCCTCCCCTGCTCTCCTTGGGTGGACATAAGCCCTCCCCTGCTCTCCTCTGCTGAACATAACCCCTCCCCTGCTGGACATAACCCCTCCCCTGCTCTCTTCAGCTGGACATAACCCCTCCCCTGCTCTCCTCAGATAGACACACCCCATCCCCTGCTCTCCTCGGCTGGACATAACGCCTCCCCTGTTCTCCTCTGCTGGACAAAATCCCTCCCCTGCATTCTCCTCTACTGAACATAACCCCTCCCTTGCTCTCTTCTGCTGGACATAATCCCTCCCCTGCTCTCCGCAGCTGGACATAGCCCCTCCCCTGCTCGCCTCTGCTGGACATAATCCCTCCCCTGCTCTCCTCTACTGAACATAGCCCCTCCCCTGCTCTTCTCAGCTGGACATAACGCCATCCCTGCTCTCCTCGGCTGGACATAACCCCTCCCTTGCTCTCTTCTGCTGGACATAATCCCTCCCCTGCTCTCCTCAGCTGGACATAGCCCCTCCCCTGCTCTCCTTGGATGGACATAACCCCTCCCCTGCTCTCCTCGGCTGGATACACCCCTCCGCAGCTCACCTCTGCTGAACACAACCCCTCCCCTGCTCTCCTTGGCTGGACATAACCCCTCCCCTGCTCTCCTAAGCTGGACATAACCCCTCCCCTGCACTGCTTGGCTAGACACACCCCTGCTCTGCTCATTTATGCTGGACACACCCCTGCTGTACATGCTAACCTGTATGAGGCTCGTTATTGACATGTTTGATATCTGTGTACCTTGCTGCATGCTCCAGTGGTCGCCTCACACACGGTGAGAATCGAGATATTCTGTAGACGATTAAGCCAGCGAACCACAGTTCTGGTATTACCAATCCACTTTACCATGGTGATGTAATAATCCCTACATGGGGAGGAAGTGACATCAGATCAGTCATCAGAGACAATGCATAGCAATAATAATGATAAAATGGACTAGAGGTTCCTCAGGGGAGAGTCTGACTGTGAGGAGGAGGAGGACTGGAGGATCCTCAGGGGAGAGTCTGACCGGGAGGAGGAGGAGGACTGGAGGATCCTTAGGGGAGAGTCTGAGTGTGAGGAGGAGGAGGAGGACTGGAGGATCCTCAGGGGAGAGTCTGACTGGGAAGAGGACTGGAGGTTCCTCAGGGACAGTCTGAGTGTGACAAGGAGAAGGACTGGAGGTTCCTCAGGGGAGAGTCTGACTGTGAGGAGGAGGAGAACTGGAGGATTTTCAGGGGAGAGGCTGACTGTGAGGAGGAAGAGGACTGGAGGATTTTCAGGGGAGAGTCTGACTGTGAGGAGGAGGACTGGAGGTTCCTCAGGAGAGAGTCTGACTGTGAGGAGGAGGAGGACTGGAGGATCCTCAGGAGAGAGTCTGACTGTGAGGAGGAGGAGGAGGACTGGAGGTTCCTCAGAGGAGAGTCTGACTGTGAGGAGGAGGAGGAGGAGGACTGGAGGATCCTCAGGGGATAGTCTGACTGTGAGGAGGAGGAGGAGGACTGGAGGATCCTCAGGGGAGAGTCTGACTGGGAGGAGGAGGACTGGAGGATCCTCAGGGGAGAGTCTGACTGGGAGGAGGAGGAGGACTGGAGATTCCTCAGGGGAGAGTCTGACTGTGAGGAGGAGGACTGGAGGTTCCTCAGGGGAGAGTCTGACTGTGAGGAGGAGGAGGACTGGAGGTTCCTCAGGGGAGAGTCTGACTGGGAGGAGGACTGGAGGTTCCTCAGAAGAGATTCTGACTGGGAAGAGGACTGGAGGTTCCTCAGGGGAGAGTCTGACTGTGAGGAGGAGGAGGACTGGAGGATCCTCAGGGGAGAGTCTGACTGGGAGGAGGACTGGAGGTTCCTCAGAAGAGATTCTGACTGGGAAGAGGACTGGAGGTTCCTCAGGGGAGAGTCTGACTGTGAGGAGGAGGAGAACTGGAGGATTTTCAGGGGAGAGGCTGACTGTGAGGAGGAAGAGGACTGGAGGATCCTCAGGGGAGAATCTGACTGTGAGGAGGAGGAGGACTGGAGGTTCCTCAGGGGAGAGTCTGACTGTGAGGAGGAGGACTGGAGGTTCCTCAGGGGAGAGTCTGACTGTGAGGAGGAGGAGGACTGGAGGTTCCTCAGGGGAGAGTCTAACTGTGAGAAGGAGGAGGACTGGAGGTTCCTCAGGGGAGAGTCTGACTGTGAGGAGGAGGAGGACTGGAGGATCCTCAGGAGAGAGTCTGACTGTGAGGAGGAGGAGGAGGACTGGAGGATCCTCAGGGGAGAGTCTGACTGGGAGGAGGAGGAGGACTGGAGGATCCTCAGGGGAGAGTCTGACTGGGAGGAGGAGGAGGACTGGAGGATCCTCAGGGGAGAGTCTGACTGTGAGGAGGAGGAGGACTGGAGGATCCTCAGGGGATAGTCTGACTGGGAGGAGGAGGAGGACTGGAGGTTCCTCAGGGGAGAGTCTGAGTGTGAGGAGGAGGACTGGAGGTTCCTCAGGGGAGAGTCTGACTGTGAGGAGGAGGAGAACTGGAGGATCCTCAGGGGAGAGTCTGACTGTGAGGAGGAGGACTGGAGGTTCCTCAGGGGAGAGTCTGACTGTGAGGAGGAGGAGGACTGGAGGTTCCTCAGGGGAGAGTCTGACTGTGAGGAGGAGGAGGACGGGAGGATCCTCAGGGGAGAGTCTGACTGTCGGGAGGAGGAGGACGGGAGGATCCTCAGGGGAGAGTCTAGCTGTGAGGAGGAGGAGGACTGGAGGTTCCTCAGGTTAGAATCTGACTGTGAGGAGGAGGAGGACTGGAGAATCCTCAGGGGAGAGTCTGACTGTGAGGAGGAGGAGGACTGGAGGTTCCTCAGGGGAGAGTCTGACTGTGAGGAGGAGGAGGAGGAGGAGGATTGGAGGATCCTCAGGGGATAGTCTGACTGTGAGGAGGAGGAGGAGGACTGGAGGATCCTCAGGGGATAGTCTGACTGTGAGGAGGAGGAGGAGGACTGGAGGATCCTCAGGGGAGAGTCTGACTGTGAGGAGGAGGAGGACTGGAGGTTCCTCAGGGGAGAGTCTGACTGTGAGGAGGAGGAGGAGGACTGGAGGTTCCTCAGGGGAGAGTCTGACTGTGAGGAGGAGGACTGGAGGTTCCTCAGGGGAGAGTCTGACTGTGAGGAGGACTGGAGGTTCCTCAGGGGAGAGTCTGACTGGGAGGAGGACTGGAGGATCCTCGGGGGAGAGTCTGACTGTGAGAAGGAGGACTGGAGGTTCCTCAGGGGAGAGTCTGACTGTGAGGGGGAGGAGGACTGGAGGTTCCTCAGGGGAGAGTCTGACTGGGAGGAGGAGGAGGACTGGAGGTTCTTCAGGGGAGAGTCTGACTGTGAGGAGGAGGACTGGAGGATCCTCAGGGGAGAGTCTGACTGTGAGGAGGAGGACTGGAGGTTCCTCAGGGGAGATTCTGACTGTGAGGAGGAGGAGGACTGGAGGTTCCTCAGGGGAGAGTCTGACTGGGAGGAGGAGGACTGGAGGTTCCTCAAGGGAGAGTCTGACTGGGAGGAGGAGGAGGACTGGAGGTTCCTCAGGGGAGAGTGACTGGCAGGAGGAGGAGGACTGGAGGTTCCTCAGGGGAGAGTCTGACTGGGAGGAGGAGGAGGACTGGAGGTTCCTCAGGGGAGAGTCTGAGTGTGAGGAGGAGGACTAGAGGTTCCTCAGGGGAGAGTCTGACTGTGAGGAGGAGGAGAACTGGAGGATCCTCAGGGGAGAGTCTGACTGTGAGGAGGAGGACTGGAGGTTCCTCAGGGGAGAGTCTGACTGTGAGGAGGAGGACTGGAGGTTCCTCAGGGGAGAGTCTGACTGTAAGGAGGAGGAGGACGGGAGGATCCTCAGGGGAGAGTCTGACTGTAAGGAGGAGGAGGACGGGAGGATCCTCAGGGGAGAGTCTAGCTGTGAGGAGGAGGAGGACTGGAGGTTCCTCAGGGGAGAATCTGACTGTGAGGAGGAGGACTGGAGGATCCTCAGGGGAGAGTCTGACTGTGAGGAGGAGGAGGACTGGAGGATCCTCAGGGGAGAGTCTGACTGTGAGGAGAAGGAGGACTGGAGGGTCCTCAGGGGATAGTCTGACTGTGAGGAGGAGGAGGAGGACTGGAGGATCCTCAGGGGAGAGTCTGACTGTGAGGAGGACTGGAGGTTCCTCAGGGAAGAGTCTGACTGGAAGGAGGGGGAGGAGGACTGGAGGTTCCTCAGGGGAGAGTCTGACTGTGAGGAGGACTGGAGGTTCCTCAGGGGAGAGTCTGACTGGGAGGAGGGGGAGGAGGACTGGAGGGTCCTCAGGGGAGAGTCTGACTGTGAGGAGGAGGACTGGAGGTTCCTCAGGGGAGAGTCTGACTGTGAGGGGGAGGAGGACTGGAGGTTCCTCAGGGGAGAGCCTGACTGGGAGGAGGAGGAGGACTGGAGGTTCCTCAGGGGAGAGTCTGACTGTGAGGAGGAGGACTGGAGGATCCTCAGGGGAGAGTCTGACTGTGAGGAGGAGGAGGACTGGAGGTTCCTCAGGGGAGAGTCTGACTGGGAGGAGGACTGGAGGTTCCTCTGGGAGAGTCTGACTGGGAGGAGGAGAAGGACTGGAGGTTCCTCAGGGGAGAGTCTGACTGGGAGGAGGAGGAGGACTGGAGGTTCCTGAGGGGGGAGTCTGGCTGTGAGAAGGAAGAGAACTTGAGGTTCCTCAGGGGAGAGTCTGACTGTGAGGAGGAGGAGACACACAACAAGGGCAACAGTAATAATAAATCATATATAAACTGACATGTTCCTTACCAGAGCTCAGAGCACATAGAGGGGAGGTAGGTACCTGGCATTCAGGGTGAGGAGAAGAGAGGTAGGTACCTGGCATGCAGGGTACATAGAGGAAGGTAGGTACCTGGCATGCAGGGCACATAGAGGGAGGTAGGTACCTGGCATGCAGGGCACATAGAGGGGAGGTAAGTACCAGGCATACAGGGCACATGGAGGTAGGTACCTGGCATGCAGGGCACATAGAGGGGAGGTAAGTACCTGGCATACAGGGTACATAGAGGGAGGTAGGTACCTGGCATGCAGAGCACATAGAGGGAAGGTAAGTACCAGGTATACAGGGTACATAGAGGGAGGGAGGTACCTGGAATGCAGGGCACATAGAGGAGAGGTAGGTACCTGGCATACAGGGTACATAGAGGTAGGTAGGTACCTAGCATGCAGGGCACATAGAGGGGAGGTAAGTACCAGGCATACAGGGTACATAGTGGGAGGGAGGTACCTGGCATGCAGGGCACATAGAGGGGAGGTAGGTACCTGGCATACAGGGTACATAGAGGGAGGTAGGTACCTGGCATGCAGGGCACATAGAGGGGAGGTAGGTACCTGGCATGCAGGGTGAGGAGAAGAGAGGTAGGTACCTGGCATGCAGGGCACATAGAGGGGAGGGAGGTACCTGGCATACAGGGTACATAGAGGGAGGTAGGTACCTGGCATGCAGGGCACATAGAGGGGAGGTAGGTACCTGGCATGCAGGGTGAGGAGAAGAGATGTAGGTACCTGGCATGCAGGGCACAGAGGGGAGGTAGGTACCTGGCATGCAGGGTGAGGAGAAGAGAGGTAGGTACCTGGCATGGAGGGTACATAGAGGGAAGTAGGTACCTGGCATGCAGGGCACATAGAGGGAGGTAGGTACCTGGCATGCAGGGCACATAGAGGGAGGTAGGTAGGCATGCAGGGCACATAGAGGGAGGTAGGTACCCAGCATGCAGGGTGAGGAGAAGATAGGTAGGTACCTGGCATGCAGGGAACATAGAGGGAGGTAAGTACCTGGCATGCAGGGCACATAGAGGGGAGGTAGGTACCCGGCATGCAGGGGGAAGAGAGGTAAGTACCTGGAGCGCAGGCTTTCTGGTGGCATCAGCTCTAATGTGTGGGTCGGACCATAGAGATTCGCCACAAATAATTTCACTGCAGGGTTGGTCTGTCCAGCCTGTAGCATGTGAGAAATTGAGAAACCCCTCAGTCATGTAATTGTACCTCCCGTGCTTTTGTACCCCCCACATACACCCCTTCTTTATTATCTCAACATTCACCATACGTCTTCTTCAGTGATATCTCCTCCCTATCCGTACCCCACCCCCATTACTATCATTCACTACTTCTTCTGCAGTCTGTCTCAATCACCCTTCTCATCTCTAGACAACAAAGTCTCAGTACCCCCCCAAACCCTCCTCCCCGATCCTCGCCTTTACCTTTGGATAGGGGAATTGTCTCCCGAGTGGATAGACACTGCCGGTGTACTGCGGAATAATGATATTGGGCACCTGAGTATCATTTATCATCAGGAAGGCCAAACGTTCTCCATCTGGTGACCACCAGTGGGCAATGTGGGTGTTGAGGAGCTCCTCTGAGAAGGAAAAGACAAAGCATTTCACCGTTCAATGAACTATAGACATCACACAATTCTCATGCTGTACCACAAGCAGACTCAGACTTACAACCAAACTCAATCAAAACCACTGACTAGAGACAGAACATGAGAAAAAAATACCCAGAATTCTACCACAGTCACACGCTAGTCTCATCACATGACACCAATTCCCCGAATTCCACCACAGTCACACGCTAGTCTCATCACATGACACCAACGCCCAGAATTCTACCACAATCCCACGCTAGTCTCATCACATGACACCAATTCCCCGAATTCCCCCACAGTCACACGCTAGTCTCATCACATGACACCAACGCCCAGAATTCTACCACAATCCCACGCTAGTCTCATCACATGACACCAATTCCCCGAATTCCCCCACAGTCACACGCTAGTCTCATCACATGACACCAACGCCCAGAATTCCACCACAGTCACACGCTAGTCTCATCACATGACACCAATTCCCAGAATTCCCCCACAGTCACACGCTAGTCTTATCACATGACACCAACGCCCAGAATTCCACCACAGTCACACGCTAGTCTCATCACATGACACCAACGCCCTGAATTCCTCCACAATCCCACGCTAGTCTCATCACATGACACCAATGCCCAGAATTCCACCACAGTCACATGCTAGTCTCATCACATGACACCAACGCCCAGAATTCCACCCCAGTCACATGCTAGTCTCATCACATGACACCAACACCCAGAATTCCACCACAGTCACACGCTAGTCTCATCACATGACACCAACGCCCACAATTCCACCACAGTCACACGCTGGTCTCATCACATGACACCAACGCCCAGAATTCCACCACAGTCACACGCTAGTCTCATCACATGACACCAACGCCCACAATTACACCACAGTCACACGCTAGTCTCATCACATGACACCAACACCCAGAATTCCCCCACAGTCACACGCTAGTCTCATCACATGACACCAACGCCCAGAATTCCACCACAGTCACACGCTAGTCCCATCACATGACACCAATGCCCAGAATTCCACCACAGTCACACGCTAGTCTCATCACATGACACCAACGCCCAGAATTCCACCACAGTCACACGCTAGTCTCATCACATGACACCAACGCCCAGAATTCCCCCACAGTCACATGCTAGTCTCATCACATGACACCAACGCCCAGAATTCCCCCACAGTCACATGCTAGTCCCATCACATGACACCAATGCCCAGAATTCCACCACAGTCACACGCTAGTCTCATCACATGACACCAACGCCCAGAATTCCACCACAGTCACACGCTAGTCCCATCACATGACACCAATGCCCAGAATTCCACCACAGTCACATGCTAGTCTCATCACATGACACCAACGCCCCGAATTCCACCACAGTCACACGCTAGTCTCATCACATGACACCAACGCCCAGAATTCCCCCACAGTCACATGCTAGTCCCATCACATGACACCAATGCCCAGAATTCCACCACAGTCACACGCTAGTCTCATCACATGACACCAACGCCCAGAATTCCACCACAGTCACACGCTAGTCCCATCACATGACACCAATGCCCAGAATTCCACCACAGTCACACGCTAGTCTCATCACATGACACCAACGCCCAGAATTCCTCCACAATCACATGCTAGTCTCATCACATGACACCAACGCCCCGAATTCCACCACAGTCACACGCTAGTCTCTCATCACATGACACCAACGCCCAGAATTCCACCACAGTCACACGCTAGTCTCATCACATGACACCAACGCCCAGAATTCCATCACAGTCTCATGCTAGTCTCATCACATGACACCAACGCCCAGAATTCCACCACAGTCACATGCTAGTCTCATCACATGACACCAACGCCCAGAATTCCACCACAGTCTCATGCTAGTCTCATCACATGACACCAACGCCCAGAATTCCACCACAGTCACACGCCAGTCTCATCACATGACACCAACGCCCAGAATTCCACCACAGTCACACGCTAGTCTCATCACATGACACCAACACCCAGAATTCCACCACAGTCACACGCTAGTCCCATCACATGACACCAACGCCCAGAATTCCTCCACAGTCACACGCTAGTCTCATCACATGACACCAACGCCCAGAATTCCCCCACAGTCACACGCTAGTCTCATCACATGACACCAACGCCCAGAATTCCACCACAGTCACATGCTAGTCTCATCACATGACACCAACGCCCAGAATTCCTCCACAGTCACACGCCAGTCTCATCACATGACACCAACGCCCACAATTCCACCACAGTCACACGCTAGTCTCATCACATGACACCAATTCCCCGAATTCCACCACAGTCACACGCTAGTCTCATCACATGACACCAACGCCCACAATTACACCACAGTCACACGCTGGTCTCATCACATGACACCAACGCCCTGAATTCCTCCACAATCCCACGCTAGTCTCATCACATGACACCAACACCCAGAATTCCACTACAGTCACACGCTAGTCTCATCACATGACACCAACGCCCAGAATTCCACCACAGTCACATGCTAGTCTCATCACATGACACCAACGCCCAGATTTCCACCACAGTCACATGCTAGTCTCATCACATGACACCAACGCCCAGAATTCCCCCACAGTCACACGCTAGTCTCATCACATGACACCAACACCCAGAATTCCACCACAGTCACATGCTAGTCTCATCACATGACACCAACGCCCAGAATTCCCCCACAGTCACACCCTAGTCTCATCACATGACACCAATGCCCCGAATTCCACCACAGTCACACGCTAGTCTCATCACATGACACCAATGCCCCGAATTCCACCACAGTCACATGCTAGTCTCATCACATGACACCAACGCCCCGAATTCCACCACAGTCACATGCTAGTCTCATCACATGACACCAACGCCCAGAATTCCCCCACAGTCAAACCCTAGTCTCATCACATGACACCAACACCCCGAATTCCACCACAGTCACATGCTAGTCTCATCACATGACACCAACGCCCTGAATTCCACCACAGTCACATGCTAGTCTCATCACATGACACCAACGCCCAGAATTCCCCCACAGTCACACCCTAGTCTCATCACATGACACCAATGCCCCGAATTCCACCACAGTTACACGCTAGTCTCATCACATGACACCAATGCCCCGAATTCCACCACAGTCACATGCTAGTCTCATCACATGACACCAACGCCCCGAATTCCACCACAGTCACATGCTAGTCTCATCACATGACACCAACGCCCAGAATTCCCCCACAGTCAAACCCTAGTCTCATCACATGACACCAACACCCCGAATTCCACCACAATCACATGCTAGTCTCATCACATGACACCAACGCCCAGAATTACACCACAGTCACACGCTAGTCTCATCACATGACACCAACACCCAGAATTCCCCCACAATCACACGCTAGTCTCATCACATGACACCAACACCCAGAATTCCACTACAGTCACACGCTAGTCTCATCACATGACACCAACGCCCAGAATTCCACCACAGTCACATGCTAGTCTCATCACATGACACCAACGCCCAGAATTCCACCACAGTCACATGCTAGTCTCATCACATGACACCAACGCCCAGAATTCCCCCACAGTCACATGCTAGTCTCATCACATGACACCAACACCCAGAATTCCACCACAGTCACATGCTAGTATTATCACATGACACCAACGCCCAGAATTCCCCCACAGTCACACCCTAGTCTCATCACATGACACCAATGCCCCGAATTCCACCACAGTCACACGCTAGTCTCATCACATGACACCAATGCCCCGAATTCCACCACAGTCACATGCTAGTCTCATCACATGACACCAACGCCCCGAATTCCACCACAGTCACATGCTAGTCTCATCACATGACACCAACGCCCAGAATTCCCCCACAGTCAAACCCTAGTCTCATCACATGACACCAACACCCCGAATTCCACCACAGTCACATGCTAGTCTCATCACATGACACCAACGCCCTGAATTCCACCACAGTCACACGCTAGTCTCATCACATGACACCAACGCCCAGAATTCCCCCACAGTCACACGCTAGTCTCATCACATGACACCAATGCCCCGAATTCCACCACAGTCACACGCTAGTCTCATCACATGACACCAATGCCCCGAATTCCACCACAGTCACATGCTAGTCTCATCACATGACACCAACGCCCCGAATTCAACCACAGTCACATGCTAGTCTCATCACATGACACCAACGCCCAGAATTCCCCCACAGTCAAACCCTAGTCTCATCACATGACACCAACACCCCGAATTCCACCACAATCACATGCTAGTCTCATCACATGACACCAACGCCCAGAATTACACCACAGTCACACGCTAGTCTCATCACATGACATCAACGCCCAGAATTCCCCCACAATCACACGCTAGTCTCATCACATGACACCAACGCCCCGAATTCCACCACAGTCACACGCTAGTCTCATCACATGACAAGAACGCCCCGAATTCCACCACAGTCACACGCTAGTCTCATCACATGACACCAACGCCCAGAATTCCACCAGTCACACGCTAGTCTCATCACATGACACCAACGCCCTGAATTCCTCCACAGTCACACGCTAGTCTCATCACATGACACCAATTCCCCGAATTCCACCACAGTCACATGCTAGTCTCATCACATGACACCAACGCCCCGAATTCCACCACAGTCACATGCTAGTCTTATCACATGACACCAACGCCCTGAATTCCTCCACAATCACATGCTAGTCTCATCACATGACACCAACGCCCAGAATTTCCCCACAATCTTATGCTGGTCTCATCACATGACACCAACGCCCAGAATTCCACCACAGTCACACGCTAGTCTCATCACATGACACCAACGCCCCGAATTCCACCACAGTCACACGCTAGTCTCATCACATGACACCAACGCCCAGAATTCCACCAGTCACATGCTAGTCTCATCACATGACACCAACGCCCCGAATTCCACCACAGTCACATGCTAGTCTTATCACATGACACCAATGCCCAGAATTCCACCACAGTCACATGCTAGTCTCATCACATGACACCAACGCCCAGAATTCCACCACAGTCACACGCTAGTCTCTCATCACATGACACCAACGCCCAGAATTCCACCACAGTCACACGCTAGTCTCATCACATGACACCAACGCCCAGAATTTCACCACAGTCACATGCTAGTCTCATCACATGACACCAACGCCCAGAATTCCCCCACAATCTTATGCTAGTCTCATCACATGGCACCAATGCCCAGAATTCCTCCACAGTCACACGCTAGTCTCATCACATGACACCAACGCCCAGAATTCCACCACAGTCACATGCTAGTCTCATCACATGACACCAACGCCCAGAATTCCTCCACAGTCACACGCCAGTCTCATCACATGACACCAACGCCCACAATTCCCCCACAGTCACATGCTAGTCTCATCACATGACACCAACGCCCAGAATTCCACCACAGTCACACGCTAGTCTCATCACATGACACCAACGCCCTGAATTCCTCCACAATCCCACGCTAGTCTCATCACATGACACCAATGCCCAGAATTCCACCACAGTCACATGCTAGTCTCATCACATGACACCAACGCCCAGAATTCCACCCCAGTCACATGCTAGTCTCATCACATGACACCAACACCCAGAATTCCACCACAGTCACACGCTAGTCTCATCACATGACACCAACGCCCACAATTCCACCACAGTCACACGCTGGTCTCATCACATGACACCAACGCCCAGAATTCCACCACAGTCACACGCTAGTCTCATCACATGACACCAACGCCCACAATTACACCACAGTCACACGCTAGTCTCATCACATGACACCAACACCCAGAATTCCCCCACAGTCACACGCTAGTCTCATCACATGACACCAACGCCCAGAATTCCACCACAGTCACACGCTAGTCCCATCACATGACACCAATGCCCAGAATTCCACCACAGTCACACGCTAGTCTCATCACATGACACCAACGCCCAGAATTCCACCACAGTCACACGCTAGTCTCATCACATGACACCAACGCCCAGAATTCCCCCACAGTCACATGCTAGTCTCATCACATGACACCAACGCCCAGAATTCCCCCACAGTCACACGCTAGTCTCATCACATGACACCAATGCCCCGAATTCCACCACAGTCACACGCTAGTCTCATCACATGACACCAATGCCCCGAATTCCACCACAGTCACATGCTAGTCTCATCACATGACACCAACGCCCTGAATTCCACCACAGTCACATGCTAGTCTCATCACATGACACCAACGCCCAGAATTCCCCCACAGTCACACCCTAGTCTCATCACATGACACCAATTCCCCGAATTCCACCACAGTTACACGCTAGTCTCATCACATGACACCAATGCCCCGAATTCCACCACAGTCACACCCTAGTCTCATCACATGACACCAATTCCCCGAATTCCACCACAGTTACACGCTAGTCTCATCACATGACACCAATGCCCCGAATTCCACCACAGTCACACGCTAGTCTCATCACATGACACCAACGCCCAGAATTCCCCCACAGTCACATGCTAGTCTCATCACATGACACCAACGCCCAGAATTCCCCCACAGTCACACGCTAGTCTCATCACATGACACCAATGCCCCGAATTCCACCACAGTCACACGCTAGTCTCATCACATGACACCAATGCCCCGAATTCCACCACAGTCACATGCTAGTCTCATCACATGACACCAACGCCCTGAATTCCACCACAGTCACATGCTAGTCTCATCACATGACACCAACGCCCAGAATTCCCCCACAGTCACACCCTAGTCTCATCACATGACACCAATTCCCCGAATTCCACCACAGTTACACGCTAGTCTCATCACATGACACCAATGCCCCGAATTCCACCACAGTCACACGCTAGTCTCATCACATGACACCAATGCCCCGAATTCCACCACAGTCACATGCTAGTCTCATCACATGACACCAACGCCCCGAATTCCACCACAGTCACATGCTAGTCTCATCACATGACACCAACGCCCAGAATTCCCCCACAGTCAAACCCTAGTCTCATCACATGACACCAACACCCCGAATTCCACCACAGTCACATGCTAGTCTCATCACATGACACCAACGCCCTGAATTCCACCACAGTCACATGCTAGTCTCATCACATGACACCAACGCCCAGAATTCCCCCACAGTCACACCCTAGTCTCATCACATGACACCAATTCCCCGAATTCCACCACAGTTACACGCTAGTCTCATCACATGACACCAATGCCCCGAATTCCACCACAGTCACATGCTAGTCTCATCACATGACACCAACGCCCCGAATTCCACCACAGTCACATGCTAGTCTCATCACATGACACCAACGCCCAGAATTCCCCCACAGTCAAACCCTAGTCTCATCACATGACACCAACACCCCGAATTCCACCACAATCACATGCTAGTCTCATCACATGACACCAACGCCCAGAATTACACCACAGTCACACGCTAGTCTCATCACATGACACCAACACCCAGAATTCCCCCACAGTCACACACTAGTCTCATCACATGACACCAATGCCCCGAATTCCACCACAGTCACACGCTAGTCTCATCACATGACACCAATGCCCCGAATTCCACCACAGTCACATGCTAGTCTCATCACATGACACCAACGCCCCGAATTCAACCACAGTCACATGCTAGTCTCATCACATGACACCAACGCCCAGAATTCCCCCACAGTCAAACCCTAGTCTCATCACATGACACCAACACCCCGAATTCCACCACAATCACATGCTAGTCTCATCACATGACACCAACGCCCAGAATTACACCACAGTCACACGCTAGTCTCATCACATGACATCAACGCCCAGAATTCCCCCACAATCACACGCTAGTCTCATCACATGACACCAACGCCCCGAATTCCACCACAGTCACACGCTAGTCTCATCACATGACACCAACGCCCCGAATTCCACCACAGTCACACGCTAGTCTCATCACATGACACCAACGCCCAGAATTCCACCAGTCACACGCTAGTCTCATCACATGACACCAACGCCCTGAATTCCTCCACAGTCACACGCTAGTCTCATCACATGACACCAATTCCCCGAATTCCACCACAGTCACATGCTAGTCTCATCACATGACACCAACGCCCCGAATTCCACCACAGTCACATGCTAGTCTTATCACATGACACCAACGCCCTGAATTCCTCCACAATCACATGCTAGTCTCATCACATGACACCAACGCCCAGAATTTCCCCACAATCTTATGCTGGTCTCATCACATGACACCAACGCCCAGAATTCCACCACAGTCACACGCTAGTCTCATCACATGACACCAACGCCCCGAATTCCACCACAGTCACACGCTAGTCTCATCACATGACACCAACGCCCAGAATTCCACCAGTCACATGCTAGTCTCATCACATGACACCAACGCCCCGAATTCCACCACAGTCACATGCTAGTCTTATCACATGACACCAACACCCAGAATTCCACCACAATCACACGCTAGTCTCATCACATGACACCAACGCCCAGAATTCCCCCACAGTCACACGCTAGTCTCATCACATGACACCAACGCCCAGAATTACACCACAGTCACACGCTAGTCTCATCACATGACACCAATGCCCAGAATTCCACCACAGTCACATGCTAGTCTCATCACATGACACCAACGCCTAGAATTTCACCACAGTCACATGCTAGTCTCATCACATGACACCAACGCCCAGAATTCCCCCACAATCTTATGCTAGTCTCATCACATGGCACCAATGCCCAGAATTCCACCACAGTCACATGCTAGTCTCATCACATGACACCAACGCCTAGAATTTCACCACAGTCACATGCTAGTCTCATCACATGACACCAACGCCCAGAATTCCCCCACAATCTTATGCTAGTCTCATCACATGGCACCAATGCCCAGAATTCCACCACAGTCACATGCTAGTCTCATCACATGACACCAACGCCCAGAATTCCTCCACAGTCACACGCCAGTCTCATCACATGACACCAACGCCCACAATTCCACCACAGTCACACGCTAGTCTCATCACATGACACCAATTCCCCGAATTCCACCACAGTCACACGCTAGTCTCATCACATGACACCAACGCCCACAATTACACCACAGTCGCACGCTAGTCTCATCACATGACACCAATGCCCAGAATTCCCCCACAGTCACACGCTAGTCTCATCACATGACACCAACGCCCAGAATTCCACCAGTCACATGCTAGTCTCATCACATGACACCAACGCCCCGAATTCCACCACAGTCACACGCTAGTCTCATCACATGACACCAACGCCCACAATTACACCACAGTCACACGCTAGTCTCATCACATGACACCAACACCCAGAATTCCACTACAGTCACACGCTAGTCTCATCACATGACACCAACGCCCAGAATTCCACCACAGTCACATGCTAGTCTCATCACATGACACCAACGCCCAGATTTCCACCACAGTCACATGCTAGTCTCATCACATGACACCAACGCCCAGAATTCCCCCACAGTCACACGCTAGTCTCATCACATGACACCAACACCCAGAATTCCACCACAGTCACATGCTAGTCTCATCACATGACACCAACGCCCAGAATTCCCCCACAGTCACACCCTAGTCTCATCACATGACACCAATGCCCCGAATTCCACCACAGTCACACGCTAGTCTCATCACATGACACCAATGCCCCGCATTCCACCACAGTCACATGCTAGTCTCATCACATGACACCAACGCCCCGAATTCCACCACAGTCACATGCTAGTCTCATCACATGACACCAACGCCCAGAATTCCCCCACAGTCAAACCCTAGTCTCATCACATGACACCAACACCCCGAATTCCACCACAGTCACATGCTAGTCTCATCACATGACACCAACGCCCTGAATTCCACCACAGTCACATGCTAGTCTCATCACATGACACCAACGCCCAGAATTCCCCCACAGTCACACCCTAGTCTCATCACATGACACCAATGCCCCGAATTCCACCACAGTTACACGCTAGTCTCATCACATGACACCAATGCCCCGAATTCCACCACAGTCACATGCTAGTCTCATCACATGACACCAACGCCCCGAATTCCACCACAGTCACATGCTAGTCTCATCACATGACACCAACGCCCAGAATTCCCCCACAGTCAAACCCTAGTCTCATCACATGACACCAACACCCCGAATTCCACCACAATCACATGCTAGTCTCATCACATGACACCAACGCCCAGAATTACACCACAGTCACACGCTAGTCTTATCACATGACACCAACGCCCAGAATTTCCCCACAATCACACGCTAGTCTCATCACATGACACCAACACCCAGAATTCCACTACAGTCACACGCTAGTCTCATCACATGACACCAACGCCCAGAATTCCACCACAGTCACATGCTAGTCTCATCACATGACACCAACGCCCAGAATTCCACCACAGTCACATGCTAGTCTCATCACATGACACCAACTCCCAGAATTCCCCCACAGTCACATGCTAGTCTCATCACATGACACCAACACCCAGAATTCCACCACAGTCACATGCTAGTCTCATCACATGACACCAACGCCCAGAATTCCCCCACAGTCACACCCTAGTCTCATCACATGACACCAATGCCCCGAATTCCACCACAGTCACACGCTAGTCTCATCACATGACACCAATGCCCCGAATTCCACCACAGTCACATGCTAGTCTCATCACATGACACCAACGCCCCGAATTCCACCACAGTCACATGCTAGTCTCATCACATGAAACCAACGCCCAGAATTCCCCCACAGTCAAACCCTAGTCTCATCACATGACACCAACACCCCGAATTCCACCACAGTCACATGCTAGTCTCATCACATGACACCAACGCCCTGAATTCCACCACAGTCACACGCTAGTCTCATCACATGACACCAACGCCCAGAATTCCCCCACAGTCACACGCTAGTCTCATCACATGACACCAATGCCCCGAATTCCACCACAGTCACACGCTAGTCTCATCACATGACACCAATGCCCCGAATTCCACCACAGTCACATGCTAGTCTCATCACATGACACCAACGCCCCGAATTCAACCACAGTCACATGCTAGTCTCATCACATGACACCAACGCCCAGAATTCCCCCACAGTCAAACCCTAGTCTCATCACATGACACCAACACCCCGAATTCCACCACAATCACATGCTAGTCTCATCACATGACACCAACGCCCAGAATTACACCACAGTCACACGCTAGTCTCATCACATGACATCAACGCCCAGAATTCCCCCACAATCACACGCTAGTCTCATCACATGACACCAACGCCCCGAATTCCACCACAGTCACACGCTAGTCTCATCACATGACACCAACGCCCCGAATTCCACCACAGTCACACGCTAGTCTCATCACATGACACCAACGCCCAGAATTCCACCAGTCACACGCTAGTCTCATCACATGACACCAACGCCCTGAATTCCTCCACAGTCACACGCTAGTCTCATCACATGACACCAATTCCCCGAATTCCACCACAGTCACATGCTAGTCTCATCACATGACACCAACGCCCCGAATTCCACCACAGTCACATGCTAGTCTTATCACATGACACCAACGCCCTGAATTCCTCCACAATCACATGCTAGTCTCATCACATGACACCAACGCCCAGAATTTCCCCACAATCTTATGCTGGTCTCATCACATGGCACCAATGCCCAGAATTCCACCACAGTCACATGCTAGTCTCATCACATGACACCAACGCCCAGAATTTCACCACAGTCACATGCTAGTCTCATCACATGACACCAACGCCCAGAATTCCCCCACAATCTTATGCTAGTCTCATCACATGGCACCAATGCCCAGAATTCCACCACAGTCACATGCTAGTCTCATCACATGACACCAACGCCCTGAATTCCTCCACAATCACATGCTAGTCTCATCACATGACACCAACGCCCAGAATTCCCCCACAATCTTATGCTAGTCTCATCACATGACACCAACGCCCCGAATTCCACCACAATCACACGCTAGTCTCATCACATGACACCAACGCCCTGAATTCCACCACAGTCACATGCTAGTCTCATCACATGACACCAACGCCCTGAATTACTCCACAATCCCACGCTAGTCTCATCACATGACACCAACGCCCAGAATTCCTCCACAGTCACACGCTAGTCTCATTACATGACACCAACGCCCAGAATTCCCCCACAATCACACGCTAGTCTCATCACATGACACCAACGCCCAGAATTCCTCTACAGTCACACGCTAGTCTCATCACATGACACCAACGCCCAGAATTCCACCACAGTCACACGCTAGTCTCATCACATGACACCAAAGCCCTGAATTCCTCCACAATCCCACGCTAGTCTCATCACATGACACCAACGCTCAAAATTCCCCCACAGTCACACGCTAGTCTCATCACATGACACCAATGCCCCGAATTCCACCACAGTCACACGCTAGTCTCATCACATGACACCAATGCCCCGAATTCCACCACAGTCACATGCTAGTCTCATCACATGACACCAACGCCCAGAATTCAACCACAGTCACACGCTAGTCTCATCACATAACACCAACGCCCAGAATTCCTCCACAGTCACACGCTAGTCTCATCACATGACACCAACGCCCAGAATTCCACCACAGTCACATGCTAGTCTCATCACATGACACCAACGCCCAGACTTCCACCACAGTCACACACTAGTCTCATCACATGACACCAACGCCCAGAATTCCACCACAGTCACATGCTAGTCTCATCACATGACACCAACGCCCAGAATTCCACCACAGTCACACTCTAGTCTCATCACATGACACCAATGCCCAGAATTCCACCACAGTCACACGCTAGTCTCATCACATGACACCAACGCCCTGAATTCCACCACAGTCACACGCTATTCTCATCACATGACACCAATGCCCAGAATTCCTCCACAATCACATGCTAGTCTCATCACATGACACCAACACCCAGAATTCCACCACAGTCACATGCTAGTCTCATCACATGACACCAACGCCCAGAATTCCTCCACAATCCCACGCTAGTCTCATCACATGACACCAACGCCCAGAATTACACCACAGTCACATGCTAGTCTCATCACATGACACCAACACCCAGAATTCCACCACAGTCACATGCTAGTCTCATCACATGACACCAACGCCCAGAATTCCACCACAGTCACACGCTAGTCTCATCACATGACACCAATGCCCTGAATTCCTCCACAGTTACACGCTAGTCTCATCACATGACACCAACGCCCAGAATTCCTCCACAATCACATGCTAGTCTCATCACATGACACCAACGCCCAGAATTCCTCCACAATCACACGGTAGTCTCATCACATGACACCAACGCCCAGAATTCCACCACAGTCACACGCTAGTCTCATCACATGACACCAACGCCCAGAATTCCTCCACAATCACATGCTAGTCTCATCACATGACACCAACGCCCACAATTACACCACAGTCACACGCTAGTCCCATCACATGACACCAATGCCCAGAATTCCCCCACATTCACACGCTAGTCTCATCACATGATACCAACGCCCAGAATTCCACCACAGTCACACGCTAGTCTCATCACATAACACCAACGCCCAGAATTCCTCCACAATCACATGCTAGTCTCATCACATGACACCAACGCCCAGAATTCCTCCACAGTCACACGCTAGTCTCATCACATGACACCAACGCCCAGAATTCCTCCACAATCACACGCTAGTCTCATCACATGACACCAACACCCAGAATTCCACCACAGTCACACGCTAGTCTCATCACATAACACCAACGCCCAGAATTCCTCCACAATCACATGCTAGTCTCATCACATGACACCAACGCCCAGAATTCCTCCACAATCACACGGTAGTCTCATCACATGACACCAACGCCCAGAATTCCACCACAGTCACACGCTAGTCTCATCACATGACACCAACGCCCACAATTACACCACAGTCACACGCTAGTCCCATCACATGACACCAATGCCCAGAATTCCCCCACAGTCACACGCTAGTCTCATCACATTACACCAACGCCCAGAATTCCACCACAGTCACACGCTAGTCTCATCACATGACACCAACGCCCCGAATTCCACCACAGTCACACGCTAGTCTCATCACATGACACCAATGCCCTGAATTCCTCCACAGTCACACGCTAGTCTCATCACATGACACCAACGCCCAGAATTCCTCCACAATCACATGCTAGTCTCATCACATGACACCAACGCCCAGAATTACACCACAGTCACACGCTAGTCTCATCACATGACACCAACGCCCAGAATTCCCCCACAATCACACGCTAGTCTCATCACATGACACCAACGCCCAGAATTCCACCACAGTCACACGCTAGTCTCATCACATGACACCAACGCCCAGAATTCCTCCACAATCACATGCTAGTCTCATCACATGACACCAACGCCCAGAATTACACCACAGTCACACGCTAGTCCCATCACATGACACCAATGCCCAGAATTCCCCCACAGTCACACGCTAGTCTCATCACATGACACCAACGCCCAGAATTCCACCACAGTCACACGCTAGTCTCATCACATAACACCAACGCCCAGAATTCCTCCACAATCACATGCTAGTCTCATCACATGACACCAACGCCCAGAATTCCTCCACAGTCACACGCTAGTCTCATCACATGACACCAACGCCCAGAATTCCACCACAGTCACACGCTAGTCTCATCACATGACACCAACGCCCAGAATTCCACCACAGTCACACGCTAGTCTCATCACATGACACCAACGCCCAGAATTCCACCACAGTCACACGCTAGTCTCATCACATGACACCAACACCCAGAATTCCACCACAGTCACACGCTAGTCTCATCACATAACACCAACACCCAGAATTCCTCCACAATCACATGCTAGTCTCATCACATGACACCAACGCCCAGAATTCCTCCACAATCACACGGTAGTCTCATCACATGACACCAACGCCCCGAATTCCACCACAGTCACATGCTAGTCTCATCACATGACACCAACGCCCAGAATTCCTCCACAATCACATGTTAGTCTCATCACATGACACCAACGCCCAGAATTACACCACAGTCACACGCTAGTCTCATCACATGACACCAATGCCCAGAATTCCCCCACAGTCACACGCTAGTCTCATCACATGACACCAATGCCCAGAATTCCACCACAATCACACGCTAGTCTCATCACATGACACAAATGCCCCGAATTCCACCACAGTCACACGCTAGTTTCATCACATGACACCAACGCCCAGAATTCCACCACAGTCACATGCTAGTCTCATCACATGACACCAACACCCAGAATTCCACCACAGTCACACGCTAGTCTCATCACATGACACCAACGCCCACAATTCCACCACAGTCACACGCTAGTCTCATCACATGACACCAACGCCCACAATTCCACCACAGTCACACGCTAGTCTCATCACATGACACCAACGCCCACAATTCCACCACAGTCACACGCTGGTCTCATCACATGACACCAACACCCAGAATTCCACCACAGTCACACGCTAGTCTCATCACATGACACCAACGCCCACAATTCCACCACAGTCACACGCTGGTCTCATCACATGACACCAATGCCCAGAATTCCACTACAGTCACACGCTAGTCTCATCACATGACACCAACGCCCAGAATTACACCACAGTCACACGCTAGTCTCATCACATGACACCAACGCCCAGAATTACACCACAGTCACACGCTAGTCTCATCACATGACACCAACGCCCCGAATTCCACCACAGTCACACGCTAGTCTCATCACATGACACCAACGCCCACAATTACACCACAGTCACACGCTAGTCTCATCACATGACACCAACGCCCAGAATTCCACCACAGTCACACGCTAGTCTCATCACATGACACCAACGCCCAGAATTCCACCACAGTCACACGCTAGTCTCATCACATGACACCAACACCCAGAATTCCACCACAGTCACACGCTGGTCTCATCACATGACACCAACACCCAGAATTCCACCACAGTCACACGCTAGTCTCATCACATGACACCAACGCCCACAATTCCACCACAGTCACACGCTAGTCTCATCACATGACACCAACGCCCAGAATTCCACCACAGTCACACGCTAGTCTCATCACATGACACCAACACCCAGAATTCCACCACAGTCACACGCTAGTCTCATCACATGACACCAACGCCCACAATTCCACCACAGTCACACGCTGGTCTCATCACATGACACCAACGCCCAGAATTACACCACAGTCACACGCTAGTCTCATCACATGACACCAACGCCCAGAATTACACCACAGTCACACGCTAGTCTCATCACATGACACCAACGCCCAGAATTACACCACAGTCACACGCTAGTCTCATCACATGACACCAACGCCCAGAATTACACCACAGTCACACGCTAGTCCCATCACATGACACCAACACCCAGAATTCCACCACAGTCACACGCTAGTCTCATCACATGACACCAACACCCAGAATTCCACCACAGTCACACGCTAGTCCCATCACATGACACCAACACCCAGAATTCCACCACAGTCACACGCTAGTCTCATCACATGACACCAACGCCCAGAATTACACCACAGTCACATGCTAGTCTCATCACATGACACCAACACCCAGAATTCCACCACAGTCACATGCTAGTCTCATCACATGACACCAACGCCCACAATTCCACCACAGTCACACGCTGGTCTCATCACATGACACCAACGCCCACAATTCCACCACAGTCACACGCTGGTCTCATCACATGACACCAACACCCAGAATTCCTCCACAGTCACACGCTAGTCTCATCACATGACACCAACACCCAGAATTCCACCACAGTCACACGCTAGTCTCATCACATGACACCAACTCCCAGAATTCCTCCACAATCACATGCTAGTCTCATCACATGACACCAACGCCCAGAATTACACCACAGTCACACGCTAGTCTCATCACATGACACCAACGCCCAGAATTCCCCCACAATCACACGCTAGTCTCATCACATGACACCAACGCCCAGAATTCCACCACAGTCACACGCTAGTCTCATCACATGACACCAACGCCCAGAATTCCTCCACAATCACATGCTAGTCTCATCACATGACACCAACGCCCAGAATTACACCACAGTCACACGCTAGTCCCATCACATGACACCAATGCCCAGAATTCCCCCACAGTCACACGCTAGTCTCATCACATGACACCAACGCCCAGAATTCCACCACAGTCACACGCTAGTCTCATCACATAACACCAACGCCCAGAATTCCTCCACAATCACATGCTAGTCTCATCACATGACACCAACGCCCAGAATTCCTCCACAGTCACACGCTAGTCTCATCACATGACACCAACGCCCAGAATTCCACCACAGTCACACGCTAGTCTCATCACATGACACCAACGCCCAGAATTCCACCACAGTCACACGCTAGTCTCATCACATGACACCAACGCCCAGAATTCCACCACAGTCACACGCTAGTCTCATCACATGACACCAACACCCAGAATTCCACCACAGTCACACGCTAGTCTCATCACATAACACCAACACCCAGAATTCCTCCACAATCACATGCTAGTCTCATCACATGACACCAACGCCCAGAATTCCTCCACAATCACACGGTAGTCTCATCACATGACACCAACGCCCCGAATTCCACCACAGTCACATGCTAGTCTCATCACATGACACCAACGCCCAGAATTCCTCCACAATCACATGTTAGTCTCATCACATGACACCAACGCCCAGAATTACACCACAGTCACACGCTAGTCTCATCACATGACACCAATGCCCAGAATTCCCCCACAGTCACACGCTAGTCTCATCACATGACACCAATGCCCAGAATTCCACCACAATCACACGCTAGTCTCATCACATGACACAAATGCCCCGAATTCCACCACAGTCACACGCTAGTTTCATCACATGACACCAACGCCCAGAATTCCACCACAGTCACATGCTAGTCTCATCACATGACACCAACACCCAGAATTCCACCACAGTCACACGCTAGTCTCATCACATGACACCAACGCCCACAATTCCACCACAGTCACACGCTAGTCTCATCACATGACACCAACGCCCACAATTCCACCACAGTCACACGCTAGTCTCATCACATGACACCAACGCCCAGAATTACACCACAGTCACATGCTAGTCTCATCACATGACACCAACACCCAGAATTCCACCACAGTCACACGCTAGTCTCATCACATGACACCAACGCCCACAATTCCACCACAGTCACACGCTGGTCTCATCACATGACACCAACACCCAGAATTCCACCACAGTCACACGCTAGTCTCATCACATGACACCAACGCCCACAATTCCACCACAGTCACACGCTGGTCTCATCACATGACACCAATGCCCAGAATTCCACTACAGTCACACGCTAGTCTCATCACATGACACCAACGCCCAGAATTACACCACAGTCACACGCTAGTCTCATCACATGACACCAACGCCCAGAATTACACCACAGTCACACGCTAGTCTCATCACATGACACCAACGCCCCGAATTCCACCACAGTCACACGCTAGTCTCATCACATGACACCAACGCCCACAATTACACCACAGTCACACGCTAGTCTCATCACATGACACCAACGCCCAGAATTCCACCACAGTCACACGCTAGTCTCATCACATGACACCAACGCCCAGAATTCCACCACAGTCACACGCTAGTCTCATCACATGACACCAACACCCAGAATTCCACCACAGTCACACGCTGGTCTCATCACATGACACCAACACCCAGAATTCCACCACAGTCACACGCTAGTCTCATCACATGACACCAACGCCCACAATTCCACCACAGTCACACGCTAGTCTCATCACATGACACCAACGCCCAGAATTCCACCACAGTCACACGCTAGTCTCATCACATGACACCAACACCCAGAATTCCACCACAGTCACACGCTAGTCTCATCACATGACACCAACGCCCACAATTCCACCACAGTCACACGCTGGTCTCATCACATGACACCAACACCCAGAATTCCACCACAGTCACACGCTAGTCTCATCACATGACACCAACGCCCAGAATTACACCACAGTCACATGCTAGTCTCATCACATGACACCAACACCCAGAATTCCACCACAGTCACATGCTAGTCTCATCACATGACACCAACGCCCACAATTCCACCACAGTCACACGCTGGTCTCATCACATGACACCAACGCCCACAATTCCACCACAGTCACACGCTGGTCTCATCACATGACACCAACACCCAGAATTCCACCACAGTCACATGCTAGTCTCATCACATGACACCAACGCCCAGAATTACACCACAGTCACATGCTAGTCTCATCACATGACACCAACACCCAGAATTCCACCACAGTCACACGCTAGTCTCATCACATGACACCAACGCCCAGAATTCCACCACAGTCACACGCTAGTCTCATCACATGACACCAACGCCCCGAATTCCACCACAGTCACACGCTAGTCTCATCACATAACACCAACACCCAGAATTCCTCCACAATCACATGCTAGTCTCATCACATGACACCAACGCCCAGAATTCCTCCACAATCACACGGTAGTCTCATCACATGACACCAACGCCCCGAATTCCACCACAGTCACATGCTAGTCTCATCACATGACACCAACGCCCAGAATTCCTCCACAATCACATGTTAGTCTCATCACATGACACCAACGCCCAGAATTACACCACAGTCACACGCTAGTCTCATCACATGACACCAATGCCCAGAATTCCCCCACAGTCACACGCTAGTCTCATCACATGACACCAATGCCCAGAATTCCACCACAATCACACGCTAGTCTCATCACATGACACAAATGCCCCGAATTCCACCACAGTCACACGCTAGTTTCATCACATGACACCAACGCCCAGAATTCCACCACAGTCACATGCTAGTCTCATCACATGACACCAACACCCAGAATTCCACCACAGTCACACGCTAGTCTCATCACATGACACCAACGCCCACAATTCCACCACAGTCACACGCTAGTCTCATCACATGACACCAACGCCCACAATTCCACCACAGTCACACGCTAGTCTCATCACATGACACCAACGCCCAGAATTACACCACAGTCACATGCTAGTCTCATCACATGACACCAACACCCAGAATTCCACCACAGTCACACGCTAGTCTCATCACATGACACCAACGCCCACAATTCCACCACAGTCACACGCTGGTCTCATCACATGACACCAACACCCAGAATTCCACCACAGTCACACGCTGGTCTCATCACATGACACCAACGCCCAGAATTCCACCACAGTCACACGCTAGTCTCATCACATGACACCAACGCCCACAATTCCACCACAGTCACACGCTGGTCTCATCACATGACACCAATGCCCAGAATTCCACTACAGTCACACGCTAGTCTCATCACATGACACCAACGCCCAGAATTACACCACAGTCACACGCTAGTCTCATCACATGACACCAACGCCCAGAATTACACCACAGTCACACGCTAGTCTCATCACATGACACCAACGCCCCGAATTCCACCACAGTCACACGCTAGTCTCATCACATGACACCAACGCCCACAATTACACCACAGTCACACGCTAGTCTCATCACATGACACCAACGCCCAGAATTCCACCACAGTCACACGCTAGTCTCATCACATGACACCAACGCCCAGAATTCCACCACAGTCACACGCTAGTCTCATCACATGACACCAACACCCAGAATTCCACCACAGTCACACGCTGGTCTCATCACATGACACCAACACCCAGAATTCCACCACAGTCACACGCTAGTCTCATCACATGACACCAACGCCCACAATTCCACCACAGTCACACGCTAGTCTCATCACATGACACCAACGCCCAGAATTCCACCACAGTCACACGCTAGTCTCATCACATGACACCAACACCCAGAATTCCACCACAGTCACACGCTAGTCTCATCACATGACACCAACGCCCACAATTCCACCACAGTCACACGCTGGTCTCATCACATGACACCAACACCCAGAATTCCACCACAGTCACACGCTAGTCTCATCACATGACACCAACGCCCAGAATTACACCACAGTCACATGCTAGTCTCATCACATGACACCAACACCCAGAATTCCACCACAGTCACATGCTAGTCTCATCACATGACACCAACGCCCACAATTCCACCACAGTCACACGCTGGTCTCATCACATGACACCAACGCCCACAATTCCACCACAGTCACACGCTGGTCTCATCACATGACACCAACACCCAGAATTCCACCACAGTCACATGCTAGTCTCATCACATGACACCAACGCCCAGAATTACACCACAGTCACATGCTAGTCTCATCACATGACACCAACACCCAGAATTCCACCACAGTCACACGCTAGTCTCATCACATGACACCAACGCCCACAATTCCACCACAGTCACACGCTGGTCTCATCACATGACACCAACACCCAGAATTCCACCACAGTCACATGCTAGTCTCATCACATGACACCAACACCCAGAATTCCACCACAGTCACACGCTAGTCTCATCACATGACACCAACGCCCACAATTCCACCACAGTCACACGCTGGTCTCATCACATGACACCAACACCCAGAATTCCACCACAGTCACACGCTAGTCTCATCACATGACACCAACGCCCAGAATTACACCACAGTCACACGCTAGTCTCATCACATGACACCAACGCCCACAATTCCACCACAGTCACACGCTAGTCTCATCACATGACACCAACGCCCAGATTTCCACCACAGTCACATGCTAGTCTCATCACATGACACCAACGCCCAGAATTCCACCACAGTCACACGCTAGTCTCATCACATGACACCAACACCCAGAATTCCCCCACAATCACACGCTAGTCTCATCACATGACACCAACGCCCAGAATTCCACCACAGTCACACGCTAGTCCCATCACATGACACCAACGCCCAGAATTCCACCACAGTCACACGCTAGTCTCATCACATGACACCAACGCCCACAATTCCACCACAGTCGCACGCTGGTCTCATCACATAACACCAACGCCCACAATTCCACCACAGTCACACGCTAGTCTCATCACATGACACCAATGCCCAGAATTCCACCACAGTCACATGCTAGTCTCATCACATGACACCAACGCCCAGAATTCCACCACAGTCACACGCTGGTCTCATCACATGACACCAATGCCCAGAATTTCCCCACAGTCACACGCTGGTCTCATCACATAACACCAACGCCCAGAATTCCACCACAGTCACATGCTAGTCTCATCACATGACACCAACGCCCAGAATTCCACCACAGTCACACGCTAGTCTCATCACATGACACCAACGCCCAGAATTACACCACAGTCACACGCTAGTCTCATCACATGACACCAACGCCCAGACTTCCACCACAGTCACACGCTAGTCTCTCATCACATGACACCAACGCCCAGAATTCCACCAGTCACATGCTAGTCTCATCACATGACACCAACGCCCAGAATTCCACCACAGTCACACGCTAGTCTCATCACATAACACCAACGCCCAGAATTCCTCCACAATCACATGCTAGTCTCATCACATGACACCAACGCCCAGAATTCCTCCACAGTCACACGCTAGTCTCATCACATGACACCAACGCCCAGAATTCCACCACAGTCACACGCTAGTCTCATCACATGACACCAACGCCCAGAATTCCACCACAGTCACACGCTAGTCTCATCACATGACACCAACGCCCAGAATTCCACCACAGTCACACGCTAGTCTCATCACATGACACCAACACCCAGAATTCCACCACAGTCACACGCTAGTCTCATCACATAACACCAACACCCAGAATTCCTCCACAATCACATGCTAGTCTCATCACATGACACCAACGCCCAGAATTCCTCCACAATCACACGGTAGTCTCATCACATGACACCAACGCCCCGAATTCCACCACAGTCACATGCTAGTCTCATCACATGACACCAACGCCCAGAATTCCTCCACAATCACATGTTAGTCTCATCACATGACACCAACGCCCAGAATTACACCACAGTCACACGCTAGTCTCATCACATGACACCAATGCCCAGAATTCCCCCACAGTCACACGCTAGTCTCATCACATGACACCAATGCCCAGAATTCCACCACAATCACACGCTAGTCTCATCACATGACACAAATGCCCCGAATTCCACCACAGTCACACGCTAGTTTCATCACATGACACCAACGCCCAGAATTCCACCACAGTCACATGCTAGTCTCATCACATGACACCAACACCCAGAATTCCACCACAGTCACACGCTAGTCTCATCACATGACACCAACGCCCACAATTCCACCACAGTCACACGCTAGTCTCATCACATGACACCAACGCCCACAATTCCACCACAGTCACACGCTAGTCTCATCACATGACACCAACGCCCACAATTCCACCACAGTCACACGCTGGTCTCATCACATGACACCAACACCCAGAATTCCACCACAGTCACACGCTAGTCTCATCACATGACACCAACGCCCACAATTCCACCACAGTCACACGCTGGTCTCATCACATGACACCAATGCCCAGAATTCCACTACAGTCACACGCTAGTCTCATCACATGACACCAACGCCCAGAATTACACCACAGTCACACGCTAGTCTCATCACATGACACCAACGCCCAGAATTACACCACAGTCACACGCTAGTCTCATCACATGACACCAACGCCCCGAATTCCACCACAGTCACACGCTAGTCTCATCACATGACACCAACGCCCACAATTACACCACAGTCACACGCTAGTCTCATCACATGACACCAACGCCCAGAATTCCACCACAGTCACACGCTAGTCTCATCACATGACACCAACGCCCAGAATTCCACCACAGTCACACGCTAGTCTCATCACATGACACCAACACCCAGAATTCCACCACAGTCACACGCTGGTCTCATCACATGACACCAACACCCAGAATTCCACCACAGTCACACGCTAGTCTCATCACATGACACCAACGCCCACAATTCCACCACAGTCACACGCTAGTCTCATCACATGACACCAACGCCCAGAATTCCACCACAGTCACACGCTAGTCTCATCACATGACACCAACACCCAGAATTCCACCACAGTCACACGCTAGTCTCATCACATGACACCAACGCCCACAATTCCACCACAGTCACACGCTGGTCTCATCACATGACACCAACGCCCAGAATTACACCACAGTCACACGCTAGTCTCATCACATGACACCAACGCCCAGAATTACACCACAGTCACACGCTAGTCTCATCACATGACACCAACGCCCAGAATTACACCACAGTCACACGCTAGTCTCATCACATGACACCAACGCCCAGAATTACACCACAGTCACACGCTAGTCCCATCACATGACACCAACACCCAGAATTCCACCACAGTCACACGCTAGTCTCATCACATGACACCAACACCCAGAATTCCACCACAGTCACACGCTAGTCCCATCACATGACACCAACACCCAGAATTCCACCACAGTCACACGCTAGTCTCATCACATGACACCAACGCCCAGAATTACACCACAGTCACATGCTAGTCTCATCACATGACACCAACACCCAGAATTCCACCACAGTCACATGCTAGTCTCATCACATGACACCAACGCCCACAATTCCACCACAGTCACACGCTGGTCTCATCACATGACACCAACGCCCACAATTCCACCACAGTCACACGCTGGTCTCATCACATGACACCAACACCCAGAATTCCTCCACAGTCACACGCTAGTCTCATCACATGACACCAACACCCAGAATTCCACCACAGTCACACGCTAGTCTCATCACATGACACCAACGCCCAGAATTCCTCCACAATCACATGCTAGTCTCATCACATGACACCAACGCCCAGAATTACACCACAGTCACACGCTAGTCTCATCACATGACACCAACGCCCAGAATTCCCCCACAATCACACGCTAGTCTCATCACATGACACCAACGCCCAGAATTCCACCACAGTCACACGCTAGTCTCATCACATGACACCAACGCCCAGAATTCCTCCACAATCACATGCTAGTCTCATCACATGACACCAACGCCCAGAATTACACCACAGTCACACGCTAGTCCCATCACATGACACCAATGCCCAGAATTCCCCCACAGTCACACGCTAGTCTCATCACATGACACCAACGCCCAGAATTCCACCACAGTCACACGCTAGTCTCATCACATAACACCAACGCCCAGAATTCCTCCACAATCACATGCTAGTCTCATCACATGACACCAACGCCCAGAATTCCTCCACAGTCACACGCTAGTCTCATCACATGACACCAACGCCCAGAATTCCACCACAGTCACACGCTAGTCTCATCACATGACACCAACGCCCAGAATTCCACCACAGTCACACGCTAGTCTCATCACATGACACCAACGCCCAGAATTCCACCACAGTCACACGCTAGTCTCATCACATGACACCAACACCCAGAATTCCACCACAGTCACACGCTAGTCTCATCACATAACACCAACACCCAGAATTCCTCCACAATCACATGCTAGTCTCATCACATGACACCAACGCCCAGAATTCCTCCACAATCACACGGTAGTCTCATCACATGACACCAACGCCCCGAATTCCACCACAGTCACATGCTAGTCTCATCACATGACACCAACGCCCAGAATTCCTCCACAATCACATGTTAGTCTCATCACATGACACCAACGCCCAGAATTACACCACAGTCACACGCTAGTCTCATCACATGACACCAATGCCCAGAATTCCCCCACAGTCACACGCTAGTCTCATCACATGACACCAATGCCCAGAATTCCACCACAATCACACGCTAGTCTCATCACATGACACAAATGCCCCGAATTCCACCACAGTCACACGCTAGTTTCATCACATGACACCAACGCCCAGAATTCCACCACAGTCACATGCTAGTCTCATCACATGACACCAACACCCAGAATTCCACCACAGTCACACGCTAGTCTCATCACATGACACCAACGCCCACAATTCCACCACAGTCACACGCTAGTCTCATCACATGACACCAACGCCCACAATTCCACCACAGTCACACGCTAGTCTCATCACATGACACCAACGCCCAGAATTACACCACAGTCACATGCTAGTCTCATCACATGACACCAACACCCAGAATTCCACCACAGTCACACGCTAGTCTCATCACATGACACCAACGCCCACAATTCCACCACAGTCACACGCTGGTCTCATCACATGACACCAACACCCAGAATTCCACCACAGTCACACGCTAGTCTCATCACATGACACCAACGCCCACAATTCCACCACAGTCACACGCTGGTCTCATCACATGACACCAATGCCCAGAATTCCACTACAGTCACACGCTAGTCTCATCACATGACACCAACGCCCAGAATTACACCACAGTCACACGCTAGTCTCATCACATGACACCAACGCCCAGAATTACACCACAGTCACACGCTAGTCTCATCACATGACACCAACGCCCCGAATTCCACCACAGTCACACGCTAGTCTCATCACATGACACCAACGCCCACAATTACACCACAGTCACACGCTAGTCTCATCACATGACACCAACGCCCAGAATTCCACCACAGTCACACGCTAGTCTCATCACATGACACCAACGCCCAGAATTCCACCACAGTCACACGCTAGTCTCATCACATGACACCAACACCCAGAATTCCACCACAGTCACACGCTGGTCTCATCACATGACACCAACACCCAGAATTCCACCACAGTCACACGCTAGTCTCATCACATGACACCAACGCCCACAATTCCACCACAGTCACACGCTAGTCTCATCACATGACACCAACGCCCAGAATTCCACCACAGTCACACGCTAGTCTCATCACATGACACCAACACCCAGAATTCCACCACAGTCACACGCTAGTCTCATCACATGACACCAACGCCCACAATTCCACCACAGTCACACGCTGGTCTCATCACATGACACCAACACCCAGAATTCCACCACAGTCACACGCTAGTCTCATCACATGACACCAACGCCCAGAATTACACCACAGTCACATGCTAGTCTCATCACATGACACCAACACCCAGAATTCCACCACAGTCACATGCTAGTCTCATCACATGACACCAACGCCCACAATTCCACCACAGTCACACGCTGGTCTCATCACATGACACCAACGCCCACAATTCCACCACAGTCACACGCTGGTCTCATCACATGACACCAACACCCAGAATTCCACCACAGTCACATGCTAGTCTCATCACATGACACCAACGCCCAGAATTACACCACAGTCACATGCTAGTCTCATCACATGACACCAACACCCAGAATTCCACCACAGTCACACGCTAGTCTCATCACATGACACCAACGCCCAGAATTCCACCACAGTCACACGCTAGTCTCATCACATGACACCAACGCCCCGAATTCCACCACAGTCACACGCTAGTCTCATCACATAACACCAACACCCAGAATTCCTCCACAATCACATGCTAGTCTCATCACATGACACCAACGCCCAGAATTCCTCCACAATCACACGGTAGTCTCATCACATGACACCAACGCCCCGAATTCCACCACAGTCACATGCTAGTCTCATCACATGACACCAACGCCCAGAATTCCTCCACAATCACATGTTAGTCTCATCACATGACACCAACGCCCAGAATTACACCACAGTCACACGCTAGTCTCATCACATGACACCAATGCCCAGAATTCCCCCACAGTCACACGCTAGTCTCATCACATGACACCAATGCCCAGAATTCCACCACAATCACACGCTAGTCTCATCACATGACACAAATGCCCCGAATTCCACCACAGTCACACGCTAGTTTCATCACATGACACCAACGCCCAGAATTCCACCACAGTCACATGCTAGTCTCATCACATGACACCAACACCCAGAATTCCACCACAGTCACACGCTAGTCTCATCACATGACACCAACGCCCACAATTCCACCACAGTCACACGCTAGTCTCATCACATGACACCAACGCCCACAATTCCACCACAGTCACACGCTAGTCTCATCACATGACACCAACGCCCAGAATTACACCACAGTCACATGCTAGTCTCATCACATGACACCAACACCCAGAATTCCACCACAGTCACACGCTAGTCTCATCACATGACACCAACGCCCACAATTCCACCACAGTCACACGCTGGTCTCATCACATGACACCAACACCCAGAATTCCACCACAGTCACACGCTGGTCTCATCACATGACACCAACGCCCAGAATTCCACCACAGTCACACGCTAGTCTCATCACATGACACCAACGCCCACAATTCCACCACAGTCACACGCTGGTCTCATCACATGACACCAATGCCCAGAATTCCACTACAGTCACACGCTAGTCTCATCACATGACACCAACGCCCAGAATTACACCACAGTCACACGCTAGTCTCATCACATGACACCAACGCCCAGAATTACACCACAGTCACACGCTAGTCTCATCACATGACACCAACGCCCCGAATTCCACCACAGTCACACGCTAGTCTCATCACATGACACCAACGCCCACAATTACACCACAGTCACACGCTAGTCTCATCACATGACACCAACGCCCAGAATTCCACCACAGTCACACGCTAGTCTCATCACATGACACCAACGCCCAGAATTCCACCACAGTCACACGCTAGTCTCATCACATGACACCAACACCCAGAATTCCACCACAGTCACACGCTGGTCTCATCACATGACACCAACACCCAGAATTCCACCACAGTCACACGCTAGTCTCATCACATGACACCAACGCCCACAATTCCACCACAGTCACACGCTAGTCTCATCACATGACACCAACGCCCAGAATTCCACCACAGTCACACGCTAGTCTCATCACATGACACCAACACCCAGAATTCCACCACAGTCACACGCTAGTCTCATCACATGACACCAACGCCCACAATTCCACCACAGTCACACGCTGGTCTCATCACATGACACCAACACCCAGAATTCCACCACAGTCACACGCTAGTCTCATCACATGACACCAACGCCCAGAATTACACCACAGTCACATGCTAGTCTCATCACATGACACCAACACCCAGAATTCCACCACAGTCACATGCTAGTCTCATCACATGACACCAACGCCCACAATTCCACCACAGTCACACGCTGGTCTCATCACATGACACCAACGCCCACAATTCCACCACAGTCACACGCTGGTCTCATCACATGACACCAACACCCAGAATTCCACCACAGTCACATGCTAGTCTCATCACATGACACCAACGCCCAGAATTACACCACAGTCACATGCTAGTCTCATCACATGACACCAACACCCAGAATTCCACCACAGTCACACGCTAGTCTCATCACATGACACCAACGCCCACAATTCCACCACAGTCACACGCTGGTCTCATCACATGACACCAACACCCAGAATTCCACCACAGTCACATGCTAGTCTCATCACATGACACCAACACCCAGAATTCCACCACAGTCACACGCTAGTCTCATCACATGACACCAACGCCCACAATTCCACCACAGTCACACGCTGGTCTCATCACATGACACCAACACCCAGAATTCCACCACAGTCACACGCTAGTCTCATCACATGACACCAACGCCCAGAATTACACCACAGTCACACGCTAGTCTCATCACATGACACCAACGCCCACAATTCCACCACAGTCACACGCTAGTCTCATCACATGACACCAACGCCCAGATTTCCACCACAGTCACATGCTAGTCTCATCACATGACACCAACGCCCAGAATTCCACCACAGTCACACGCTAGTCTCATCACATGACACCAACACCCAGAATTCCCCCACAATCACACGCTAGTCTCATCACATGACACCAACGCCCAGAATTCCACCACAGTCACACGCTAGTCCCATCACATGACACCAACGCCCAGAATTCCACCACAGTCACACGCTAGTCTCATCACATGACACCAACGCCCACAATTCCACCACAGTCGCACGCTGGTCTCATCACATAACACCAACGCCCACAATTCCACCACAGTCACACGCTAGTCTCATCACATGACACCAATGCCCAGAATTCCACCACAGTCACATGCTAGTCTCATCACATGACACCAACGCCCAGAATTCCACCACAGTCACACGCTGGTCTCATCACATGACACCAATGCCCAGAATTTCCCCACAGTCACACGCTGGTCTCATCACATGACACCAACGCCCAGAATTACACCACAGTCACACGCTAGTCTCATCACATAACACCAACGCCCAGAATTCCACCACAGTCACATGCTAGTCTCATCACATGACACCAACGCCCAGAATTCCACCACAGTCACACGCTAGTCTCATCACATGACACCAACGCCCAGAATTACACCACAGTCACACGCTAGTCTCATCACATGACACCAACGCCCAGACTTCCACCACAGTCACACGCTAGTCTCTCATCACATGACACCAACGCCCAGAATTCCACCAGTCACATGCTAGTCTCATCACATGACACCAACGCCCAGAATTCCACCACAGTCACACGCTGGTCTCATCACATGACACCAACGCCCAGAATTCCACCACAGTCACACGCTGGTCTCATCACATGACACCAACGCCCAGAATTACACCACAGTCACACGCTAGTCTCATCACATGACACCAACGCCCAGAATTCCACCACAGTCACACGCTGGTCTCATCACATGACACCAACGCCCAGAATTACACCACAGTCACACGCTAGTCTCATCACATGACACCAATGCCCCGAATTCCACCACAGTCACACGCTAGTCTCATCACATGACACCAATGCCCCGAATTCCACCACAGTCACATGCTAGTCTCATCACATGACACCAACGCCCCGAATTCAACCACAGTCACATGCTAGTCTCATCACATGACACCAACGCCCAGAATTCCACCACAGTCTCATGCTAGTCTCTCATCACATGACACCAACGCCCAGAATTACACCACAGTCACACGCTAGTCCCATCACATGACACCAATGCCCAGAATTCCACCACAGTCACACGCTAGTCTCATCACATGACAGTAATCACCTAACTAACGGTATAAATTATGAGAAAGAAGAGACACGGAAAGACTGGATGAAAGCAGAGAAGAGAGGGCCACCTGTCAGCTCTTGGGGTACAGTTATTAGGATGGAAGATTCTTACTCACCTTCATACAGCCAATCAGAGAGGCCGTTGTGTATGAGGCCCTCCTTCCCCGAGGAGGTGATTCGCAGAGAGCTGCTCTTCACGTCTTCCTTGTAATAGATGTTGTTCTCAAAGATATAAATCTGAGAAATGGAGACAATAATGGTAAGATCCTAATCCAAACCTTCTGCTACAATGATAATAATAACAATACTGATAATTAATAAGATAATAATAATAATAAATGACAACTAAAGATGAGCTGTGGAACACTTCTTCTCACATAAATTTGTCTTGTATTTTCAAGCTTTGATCATTGATGTGTAAGAATCGTTTTTGTAAAAATGTAACTATTGCATTCTTGGACTTTTTGGTTTTGTTGTAGATTTGCGTTTCCAGATTTTATTTTATCTAGTTGCAAAGTTTCTTCATTATATTGATATCTCCATCAGCCAATCCTAAAATGTCTCCTCCCACAAATGCCCACATTAAATTCCTTCTACTGTCAGGCTGAACATTGTCAGAGGCCGTCTCCTCATACCTCAGACCGCCGCACCCCCTCCACCTCTGCGCTCCCGGGGAGCGGCCCCCGCGGCCCTCCCTCTCCCCGCGCCCTGGTAGGGTGAGAGAGCCGTCTCCTCATACCTCAGATTCCTCCACATCATCACCCCTCATTAAAGACCGCAGCACCCCCTCCACCTCTGCGCTCCCGGGGAGTGGGCCCCGCGGCCCTCCCTCTCCCCGCGCCCTGGTAGGGTGAGAGAGCCGTCTCCTCATACCTCAGACCGCCGCACCCCCTCCACCTCTGCGCTTCCGGGGAGTGGGCCCCGCGGCCCTCCCTCTCCCCGCGCCCTGGTAGGGTGAGAGAGCCGTCTCCTCATACCTCAGATTCCTCCACATCATCACCCCTCATTAAAGACCGCCGCGCCCCCTCCACCTCTGCGCTTCCGGGGAGCGGCCCCCGCGGCCCTCCTCCTCCCCGCACCCTGGTAGGGTGAGAGAGACGCCGCCTCATACCTCAGATTCCTCCACATCATCACCCCTCATTACAGACTGCCGTGCCCCCTCCACCTTTGCGCCCCGCGGCCCTCCCTCTCCCCGTGGCCCTCCCTCTCCCCGCGCCCTGGTAGGGTGAGAGAGCCGTCTCCTCATACCTCAGATTCCTCCACATCATCACCCCTCATTACAGACTGCCGCGCCCCCTCTACCTCTGCGCCCCGCGGCCCTCCCTCTCCCTGCGCCCTGGTAGGGTGAGAGAGCCGTCTCCTCATACCTCAGATTCCTCCACATCATCACCCCTCATTACAGACTGCCGCGCCCCCTCTACCTCTGCGCCCCGCGGCTCTCCCTCTCCCCGCGCCCTGGTAGGGCGAGAGAACCGTCTCCTCATACCTCAGATTCCTCCACATCATCACCCCTCATTACAGACTGCCGCGCCCCCTCTACCTCTGCGCCCCGCGGCTCTCCCTCTCCCCGCGCCCTGGTAGGGCGAGAGAACCGTCTCCTCATACCTCAGATTCCTTCACATCATCACCCCTCATTACAGACTGCCGCGCCCCCTCTACCTCTGCGCCCCGCGGCCCTCCCTCTCCCTGCGCCCTGGTAGGGTGAGAGAGCCGTCTCCTCATACCTCAGACTCCTCCACATCATCACCCCTCATTACAGACCGCCGCGCCCCCCTCCACCTCTGCGCTCCCGGGGAGCGGGCCCCGCGGCCCTCCCTCTCCCCGTGGCCCTCCCTCTCCCCGCGCCCTGGTAGGGTGAGAGAGCCGTCTCCTCATACCTCAGACTCCTCCACATCATCACCCCTCATTAAAGACCGCCGCGCCCCCTCCACCTCTGCGCTTCCGGGGAGCGGCCCCCGCGGCCCCCGCGGCCCTCCCTCTCCCCGTGGCCCTCCCTCTCCCCGCGCCCTGGTAGGGTGAGAGAGCCGTCTCCTCATACCTCAGATTCCTCCACATCATCACCCCTCATTACAGACTGCCGTGCCCCCTCCACCTCTGCGCCCCGCGGCCCTCCCTCTCCCCGCGCCCTGGTAGGGTGAGAGAGCCGTCTCCTCATACCTCAGACTCCTCCACATCATCACCCCTCATTACAGACCGCCGCGCCCCCCTCCACCTCTGCGCTCCCGGGGAGCGGGCCCCGCGGCCCTCCCTCTCCCCATGGCCCTCCCTCTCCCCGTGGCCCTCCCTCTCCCCGCGCCCTGGTAGGGTGAGAGAGCCGTCTCCTCATACCTCAGATTCCTCCACATCATCACCCCTCATTACAGACCGCCGCGCCCCCCTCCACCTCTGCGCTCCCGGGGAGCGGCCCCCGCGGCCCTCCCTCTCCCCGCACCCTGGTAGGGTGAGAGAGACGCCTCCTCATACCTCAGACTCCTCCACATCATCACCCCTCATTACAGACCGCCGCGCCCCCCTCCACCTCTGCGCTCCCGGGGAGCGGGCCCCGCGGCCCTCCCTCTCCCCGTGGCCCTCCCTCTCCCCGCACCCTGGTAGGGTGAGAGAGCCGTCTCCTCATACCTCAGACTCCTCCACATCATCACTCCTCATTAAAGACCAGTGCTGCTTTGCAAGTTTCCTTTAAAGGCATTTTCACATTGAAGCTGCCATTCTTTGTTTTGGAGATTTTTCATGTAAATACGCTAACATTCTGCACTTTGCCTAATGGCCGCTGACTTTTGAGGTTAATAGCAAAGCCCTCTTACCAGCTAGAATCACCAAATTCGCAGGGTATATTAAAGGATACCCGAAGTGACATGTGACATCATGAGATAGACATGGGTATGTACAGTGCCAGGCACACTAATAACTAGGCTGTGTTCCTTTTTTTCTTTCTCTGCCTGAAATAGTTAAATATCAGGTATGTAAGTGGCTGACTCAGTCCTGACTCAGACAGGAGGTGACTACAGTGTGACCCTCACTGATAAGACATTTCCCTTTTTATCTCTCTCCTGCTCTCAGAAGCCATTTTCTGCTAGGAAAGTGTTTTATAGTTGGAGTTTCTTATCAGTGACGGTCACACTGTAGTCACTTCCTGTCTGAGTCAGGACTGAGTCAGCCACTTACATACCTGATATTTAACTCTTTCAGGCAGAGGAAGAAAAAAAGGAACACAGCCTAGTTATTAGTGTGCTTAGCACTGTACATACCCATGTCTATCTCATTATGTCACTTGTCAGTTTGGGTGTCCTTTAAGGAGAGCAGTGGGTACAAGACAAAAAAAAAATCAAAAAGATAGTTACGATAGGAAAAAAGTATACATTTAAATGCGGTAAGTGACGTATAATGTAGATATTTACACACTACCGTCAGGTTGCTACATTATCTGTCATTTACCGTTATTAGCTGTATACTTTTTTCCTATCGTAACTTTAAAATCAGTTTTCTTCAAAATTATCAGGTCTTTTTTGAAAAATGTTTTTCTTCTTCTTCCCATTGTCACCCTCCACATGCCCTGCAAATTCTGTGACTGTAACTGGTAAGGGGGATCTGCTATGAACTGCGAAAGTCGGTGGCCATTAGGAAAAAAAACCTGCTAAAATATTCTAGCGTATTTTCACTTGTCAGAGCAGAAATTGTGCTTATTTTTTAGAGAATAAGGTGAAAAGAATATCGGGATTTTGGCTAATCGCTGGTTGAGACTTCCATGTCCCTGTCAGAGGCAGCACGTCTGGCAATATTACATACAAGTATTCCTGCTGCCCTCACCCAGCTTCAGACACCTGGACGATAACATTGCTCCACATTGCATAATACAGTCTAATGCCAGAGCTCTCTCCACACACACTCAGATCCCACGAGACTAGCCGTGTCCCTGTCACAGCGGCAGCACGTCTGGTAATATTACATACAAGTATTCCTGCTGCCCTCACCCAGCTTCACACACCTGGACGATAACATTGCTCCACATTGCATAATACAGTCTAATGCCAGAGCTCTCTCCACACACACTCAGATCCCACGAGACTAGCCGTGTCCCTGTCACAGCGGCAGCACGTCTGGTAATATTACATACAAGTATTCCTGCTGCCCTCACCCAGCTTCAGTCACCTGGACGATAACATTGCTCCACATTGCATAATACAGTCTAATGCCAGAGCTCTCTCCACACACACTCAGATCCCACGAGACTAGCCGTGTCCCTGTCACAGCGGCAGCACGTCTGGCAATATTACATACAAGTATTCCTGCTGCCCTCACCCAGCTTCAGACACCTGGACGATAACATTGCTCCACATTGCATAATACAGTCTAATGCCAGAGCTCTCTCCACACACCCTCAGATCACACCAGACTAGCTGTGTCCCTGTCATAGCGGCAGCACGTCTGGCAATATTACATACAAGTATTCCTGCTGCCCTCACCCAGCTTCACACACCTGGACGATAACATTGCTCCACATTGCATAATACAGTCTAATGCCAGAGCTCTCTCCACACACCCTCAGATCACACCAGACTAGCTGTGTCCCTGTCATAGCGGCAGCACGTCTGGCAATATTACATACAAGTATTCCTGCTGCCCTCACCCAGCTTCACACACCTGGACGATAACATTGCTCCACATTGCATAATACAGTCTAATGCCAGAGCTCTCTCCACACACACTCAGATCACACCAGACTAGCCGTGTCCCTGTCACAGCGGCAGCACGTCTGGCAATATTACATACAAGTATTCCTGCTGCAGTCACCCAGCTTCAGACACCTGGACGATAACATTGCTCCACATTGCATAATACAGTCTAATGCCAGAGCTCTCTCCACACACACTCAGATCCCACGAGACTAGCCGTGTCCCTGTCACAGAGGCAGCACGTCTGGCAATATTACATCCAAGTATTCCTGCTGCAGTCACACAGCTTCAGACACCTGGACGATAACATTGCTCCACATTGCATAATACAGTCTAATGCCAGAGCTCTCTCCACACACACTCAGATCACACCAGACTAGCCGTGTCCCTGTCACAGTGGCAGCACGTCTGGTAATATTACATACAAGTATTCCTGCTGCCCTCACCCAGCTTCAGACACCTGGACGACAACATTGCTCCACATTATACAGTCTAATGCCAGAGCTCTCTCCACACACACTCAGATCACACCAGACTAGCCGTGTCCCTGTCATAGCGGCAGCACGTCTGGCAATATTACATAAAAGTATTCCTGCCGCCCTCACCCAGCTTCAGACACCTGGATGATAACATTGCTCCACATTGCGTAATACAGTCTAATGCCAGAGTTTTCTCCACACACACTCAGATCCCACGAGACTAGCCGTGTCCCTGTCACAGCGGCAGCACGTCTGGTAATATTACATACAAGTATTCCTGCTGCCCTCACCCAGCTTCAGAAACCTGGACGACAACATTGCTCCACATTGCATAATACAGTCTAATGCCAGAGCTCTCTCCACACACCCTCAGATCACACCAGACTAGCCGTGTCCCTGTCATAGCGGCAGCACGTCTGGTAATATTACATACAAGTATTCCTGCTGCCCTCACCCAGCTTCAGACACCTGGACGACAACATTGCTCCACATTGCATAATACAGTCTAATGCCAGAGCTCTCTCCACACACACTCAGATCACACCAGACTAGCCGTGTCCCTGTCATAGCGGCAGCACGTCTAGTAATATTACATACCAGTATTCCTGCTGCAGTCACCCAGCTTCAGACACCTGGAGGATAACATTGCTCCACATTGCATAATACAGTCTAATGCCAGAGCTCTCTCCACACACACTCAGATCACACCAGACTAGCCGTGTCCCTGTCATAGCGGCAGCACGTCTGGCAATATTACATACAAGTATTCCTGCTGCCCTCACCCAGCTTCAGACACCTGGACGACAACATTGCTCCACATTGCGTAATACAGTCTAATGCCAGAGCTTTCTCCACACACACTCAGATCCCACGAGACTAGCCGTGTCCCTGTCATAGCGGCAGCACGTCTGGCAATATTACATACAAGTATTCCTGCTGCAGTCACCCAGCTTCAGTCACCTGGACGATAACATTGCTCCACATTGCGTAATACAGTCTAATGCCAGAGCTTTCTCCACACACACTCAGATCCCACGAGACTAGCCGTGTCCCTGTCATAGCGGCAGCACGTCTGGCAATATTACATACAAGTATTCCTGCTGCAGTCACCCAGCTTCTGACACCTGGACGATAACATTGCTCCACATTGCATAATACAGTCTAATGCCAGAGCTCTCTCCACACACACTCAGATCCCACGAGACTAGCCGTGCCCCTGTCACAGCGGCAGCACGTCTGGCAATATTACATACCAGTATTCCTGCTGCCCTCACCCAGCTTCAGACACCTGGACGATAACATTGCTCCACATTATACAGTCTAATGCCAGAGCTCTCTCCACACACACTCAGATCCCACAAGACTAGCCGTGTCCCTGTCACAGCGGCAGCACGTCTGGTAATATTACATACAAGTAATCCTGCTGCCCTCACCCAGCTTCAGACACCTGGACGATAACATTGCTCCACATTGCATAATACAGTCTAATGTCAGAGCTCTCTCCACACACACTCAGATCCCACGAGACTAGCCGTGTCCCTGTCACAGCGGCAGCACGTCTGGTAATATTACATACAAGTAATCCTGCTGCCCTCACCCAGCTTCAGACACCTGGACGATAACATTGCTCCACATTATACAGTCTAATGCCAGAGCTCTCTCCACACACACTCATATCACACCAGACTAGCCGTGTCCCTGTCACAGCGGCAGCACGTCTGGTAATATTACATACAAGTAATCCTGCTGCCCTCACCCAGCTTCAGACACCTGGAGGATAACATTGCTCCACATTGCATAATACAGTCTAATGTCAGAGCTCTCTCCACACACACTCAGATCCCATGAGACTAGCCGTGTCCCTGTCACAGCGGCAGCACGTCTGGTAATATTACATACAAGTAATCCTGCTGCCCTCACCCAGCTTCACACACCTGGACGACAACATTGCTCCACATTATACAGTCTAATGCCAGAGCTCTCTCCACACACACTCAGATCCCACGAGACTAGCCGTGTCCCTGTCATAGCGGCAGCACGTCTGGCAATATTACATACAAGTATTCCTGCTGCAGTCACCCAGCTTCAGTCACCTGGACGACAACATTGCTCCACATTGCATAATACAGTCTAATGCCAGAGCTCTCTCCACACACACTCAGATCCCACGAGACTAGCCGTGTCCCTGTCACAGCGGCAGCACGTCTGGCAATATTACATACAAGTATTCCTGCTGCCCTCACCCAGCTTCAGACACCTGGAGGATAACATTGCTCCACATTGCATAATACAGTCTAATGCCAGAGCTCTCTCCACACACACTCAGATCACACCAGACTAGCCGTGTCCCTGTCACAGCGGCAGCACGTCTGGCAATATTACATACAAGTATTCCTGCTGCAGTCACCCAGCTTCAGACACCTGGACGACAACATTGCTCCACATTGCATACTACAGTCTAATGCCAGAGCTCTCTCCACACACACTCAGATCCCACGAGACTAGCCGTGTCCCTGTCACAGCGGCAGCACGTCTGGTAATATTACATACAAGTATTCCTGCTGCCCTCACCCAGCTTCAGTCACCTGGACGACAACATTGCTCCACATTGCATACTACAGTCTAATGCCAGAGCTCTCTCCACACACACTCAGATCCCACGAGACTAGCCGTGTCCCTGTCATAGCGGCAGCACGTCTGGCAATATTACATACAAGTATTCCTGCTGCCCTCACCCAGCTTCACACACCTGGACGACAACATTGCTCCACATTGCATAATACAGTCTAATGCCAGAGCTCTCTCCACACACACTCAGATCCCACGAGACTAGCCGTGTCCCTGTCACAGTGGCAGCACATCATACAAGTAATCCTGCTGCCCTCACCCAGCTTCAGACACCTGGACGATAACATTGCTCCACATTGCATAATACAGTCTAATGCCAGAGCTCTCTCCACACACACTCAGATCCCACGAGACTAGCCGTGTCCCTGTCACAGAGGCAGCACGTCTGGTAATATTACATACAAGTATTCCTGCTGCCCTCACCCAGCTTCAGACACCTGGACGATAACATTGCTCCACATTGCATAATACAGTCTAATGCCAGAGCTCTCTCCACACACACTCAGATCACACCAGACTAGCCGTGTCCCTGTCACAGCGGCAGCACGTCTGGCAATATTACATACAAGTATTCCTGCTGCAGTCACCCAGCTTCAGACACCTGGACGATAACATTGCTCCACATTGCGTAATACAGTCTAATGCCAGAGCTCTCTCCACACACACTCAGATCACACGAGACTAGCCGTGTCCCTGTCACAGCGGCAGCACGTCTGGCAATATTACATACAAGTATTCCTGCTGCCCTCACCCAGCTTCAGACACCTGGACGATAACATTGCTCCACATTGCATAATACAGTCTAATGCCAGAGCTCTCTCCACACACACTCAGATCCCACGAGACTAGCCGTGTCCCTGTCACAGCGGCAGCACGTCTGGTAATATTACATACAAGTAATCCTGCTGCCCTCACCCAGCTTCAGACACCTGGACGATAACATTGCTCCACATTGCATAATACAGTCTAATGCCAGAGCTCTCTCCACACACACTCAGATCCCACGAGACTAGCCGTGTCCCTGTCACAGCGGCAGCACGTCTGGTAATATTACATACAAGTATTCCTGCTGCCCTCACCCAGCTTCAGACACCTGGAGGATAACATTGCTCCACATTGCATACCACAGTCTAATGCCAGAGCTCTCTCCACACACACTCAGATCCCACGAGACTAGCCGTGTTCCTGTCACAGCGGCAGCACGTCTGGCAATATTACATACAAGTATTCCTGCTGCCCTCACCCAGCTTCAGACACCTGGACGATAACATTGCTCCACATTGCATACTACAGTCTAATGTCAGAGCTCTCTCCACACACCCTCAGATCACACCAGACTAGCCGTGTCCCTGTCATAGCGGCAGCACGTCTGGCAATATTACATACAAGTATTCCTGCTGCCCTCACCCAGCTTCAGACACCTGGACGATAACATTGCTCCACATTGCATAATACAGTCTAATGCCAGAGCTCTCTCCACACACACTCAGATCACACCAGACTAGCCGTGTCCCTGTCACAGCAGCAGCACGTCTGGCAATATTACATACAAGTATTCCTGCTGCCCTCACCCAGCTTCAGACACCTGGACGATAACATTGCTCCACATTGCATAATACAGTCTAATGCCAGAGCTCTCTCCACACACACTCAGATCCCACGAGACTAGCCGTGTCCCTGTCACAGCGGCAGCACGTCTGGTAATATTACATACAAGTAATCCTGCTGCCCTCACCCAGCTTCACACACCTGGACGACAACATTGCTCCACATTGCATAATACAGTCTAATGCCAGAGCTCTCTCCACACACACTCAGATCACACCAGACTAGCCGTGTCCCTGTCACAGCGGCAGCACGTCTGGTAATATTACATACAAGTATTCCTGCTGCCCTCACCCAGCTTCAGACACCTGGAGGATAACATTGCTCCACATTGCATACCACAGTCTAATGCCAGAGCTCTCTCCACACACACTCAGATCCCACGAGACTAGCAGTGTCCCTGTCACAGAGGCAGCACGTCTGGTAATATTACATACAAGTATTCCTGCTGCCCTCACCCAGCTTCAGACACCTGGACGATAACATTGCTCCACATTGCATACCACAGTCTAATGCCAGAGCTCTCTCCACACACACTCAGATCCCACGAGACTAGCCGTGTCCCTGTCACAGAGGCAGCACGTCTGGCAATATTACATACAAGTATTCCTGCTGCAGTCACCCAGCTTCTGACACCTGGACGACAACATTGCTCCACATTGCATAATACAGTCTAATGCCAGAGCTCTCTCCACACACACTCAGATCCCACCAGACTAGCCGTGTCCCTGTCACAGCGGCAGCACGTCTGGCAATATTACATACAAGTATTCCTGCTGCCCTCACCCAGCTTCAGACACCTGGACGACAACATTGCTCCACATTATACAGTCTAATGCCAGAGCTCTCTCCACACACACTCAGATCACACCAGACTAGCCGTGTCCCTGTCATAGCGGCAGCATGTCTGGCAATATTACATAAAAGTATTCCTGCCGCCCTCACCCAGCTTCAGACACCTGGACGATAACATTGCTCCACATTGCGTAATACAGTCTAATGCCAGAGCTCTCTCCACACACACTCAGATCACACCAGACTAGCCGTGTCCCTGTCACAGCGGCAGCACGTCTGGTAATATTACATACAAGTATTCCTGCTGCCCTCACCCAGCTTCAGACACCTGGACGATAACATTGCTCCACATTGCGTAATACAGTCTAATGCCAGAGCTCTCTCCACACACACTCAGATCACACCAGACTAGCCGTGTCCCTGTCACAGCGGCAGCACGTCTGGTAATATTACATACAAGTATTCCTGCTGCAGTCACCCAGCTTCTGACACCTGGACGATAACATTGCTCCACATTGCATAATACAGTCTAATGCCAGAGCTCTCTCCACACACACTCAGATCCCACGAGACTAGCCGTGCCCCTGTCACAGCGGCAGCACGTCTGGCAATATTACATACCAGTATTCCTGCTGCCCTCACCCAGCTTCAGACACCTGGACGATAACATTGCTCCACATTATACAGTCTAATGCCAGAGCTCTCTCCACACACACTCAGATCCCACAAGACTAGCCGTGTCCCTGTCACAGCGGCAGCACGTCTGGTAATATTACATACAAGTAATCCTGCTGCCCTCACCCAGCTTCAGACACCTGGACGATAACATTGCTCCACATTATACAGTCTAATGCCAGAGCTCTCTGCACACACACTCATATCACACCAGACTAGCCGTGTCCCTGTCACAGCGGCAGCACGTCTGGTAATATTACATACAAGTAATCCTGCTGCCCTCACCCAGCTTCAGACACCTGGACGATAACATTGCTCCACATTGCATAATACAGTCTAATGTCAGAGCTCTCTCCACACACACTCAGATCCCACGAGACTATCCGTGTCCCTGTCACAGCGGCAGCACGTCTGGTAATATTACATACAAGTAATCCTGCTGCCCTCACCCAGCTTCAGACACCTGGACGATAACATTGCTCCACATTATACAGTCTAATGCCAGAGCTCTCTCCACACACACTCATATCACACCAGACTAGCCATGTCCCTGTCACAGCGGCAGCACGTCTGGTAATATTACATACAAGTAATCCTGCTGCCCTCACCCAGCTTCAGACACCTGGACGACAACATTGCTCCACATTGCATACCACAGTCTAATGCCAGAGCTCTCTCCACACACACTCAGATCACACCAGACTAGCCGTGTCCCTGTCACAGAGGCAGCACGTCTGGCAATATTACATACAAGTATTCCTGCTGCCCTCACCCAGCTTCAGACACCTGGACGATAACATTGCTCCACATTGCATACTACAGTCTAATGCCAGAGCTCTCTCCACACACACTCAGATCACACCAGACTAGCCGTGTCCCTGTCACAGCGGCAGCACGACTGGTAATATTACATACAAGTATTCCTGCTGCCCTCACCCAGCTTCAGACACCTGGACGATAACATTGCTCCACATTGCGTAATACAGTCTAATGCCAGAGCTCTCTCCACACACACTCAGATCCCACGAGACTAGCCGTGTCCCTGTCACAGCGGCAGCACGTCTGGCAATATTACATACAAGTATTCCTGCCGCCCTCACCCAGCTTCAGACACCTGGAGGATAACATTGCTCCACATTGCGTAATACAGTCTAATGCCAGAGCTCTCTCCACACACACTCAGATCCCACCAGACTAGCCGTGTCCCTGTCACAGCGGCAGCACGTCTGGCAATATTACATACAAGTATTCCTGCTGCCCTCACCCAGCTTCAGACACCGGGACGACAACATTGCTCCACATTGCATAATACAGTCTAATGCCAGAGCTCTCTCCACACACACTCAGATCCCACGAGACTAGCCGTGTCCCTGTCACAGTGGCAGCACATCATACAAGTAATCCTGCTGCCCTCACCCAGCTTCAGACACCTGGACGACAACATTGCTCCACATTGCATACTACAGTCTAATGCCAGAGCTCTCTCCACACACACTCAGATCCCACGAGACTAGCCGTGTCCCTGTCATAGCGGCAGCACGTCTGGCAATATTACATACAAGTATTCCTGCTGCCCTCACCCAGCTTCACACACCTGGACGACAACATTGCTCCACATTGCATAATACAGTCTAATGCCAGAGCTCTCTCCACACACACTCAGATCCCACGAGACTAGCCGTGTCCCTGTCACAGTGGCAGCACATCATACAAGTAATCCTGCTGCCCTCACCCAGCTTCAGACACCTGGACGACAACATTGCTCCACATTGCATACTACAGTCTAATGCCAGAGCTCTCTCCACACACACTCAGATCCCACGAGACTAGCCGTGTCCCTGTCATAGCGGCAGCACGTCTGGCAATATTACATACAAGTATTCCTGCTGCCCTCACCCAGCTTCAGACACCTGGACGATAACATTGCTCCACATTGCATAATACAGTCTAATGCCAGAGCTCTCTCCACACACACTCAGATCCCACGAGACTAGCCGTGTCCCTGTCATAGCGGCAGCACGTCTGGCAATATTACATACCAGTATTCCTGCTGCAGTCACCCAGCTTCAGTCACCTGGACGACAACATTGCTCCACATTGCATAATACAGTCTAATGCCAGAGCTCTCTCCACACACACTCAGATCACACCAGACTAGCCATGTCCCTGTCACAGCGGCAGCACGTCTGGTAATATTACATACAAGTATTCCTGCTGCCCTCACCCAGCTTCAGACACCTGGACGATAACATTGCTCCACATTGCATACTACAGTCTAATGTCAGAGCTCTCTCCACACACCCTCAGATCACACCAGACTAGCCGTGTCCCTGTCATAGCGGCAGCACGTCTGGCAATATTACATACAAGTATTCCTGCTGCCCTCACCCAGCTTCAGACACCTGGACGATAACATTGCTCCACATTGCATAATACAGTCTAATGCCAGAGCTCTCTCCACACACACTCAGATCCCACGAGACTAGCCGTGTCCCTGTCACAGCGGCAGCACGTCTGGTAATATTACATACAAGTAATCCTGCTGCCCTCACCCAGCTTCACACACCTGGACGACAACATTGCTCCACATTGCATAATACAGTCTAATGCCAGAGCTCTCTCCACACACACTCAGATCACACCAGACTAGCCGTGTCCCTGTCACAGCGGCAGCACGTCTGGTAATATTACATACAAGTATTCCGGCTGCCCTCACCCAGCTTCAGACACCTGGAGGATAACATTGCTCCACATTGCATACCACAGTCTAATGCCAGAGCTCTCTCCACACACACTCAGATCCCACGAGACTAGCCGTGTCCCTGTCACAGAGGCAGCACGTCTGGTAATATTACATACAAGTATTCCTGCTGCCCTCACCCAGCTTCAGACACCAGGACGATAACATTGCTCCACATTGCATAATACAGTCTAATGTCAGAGCTCTCTCCACACACACTCAGATCCCACCAGACTAGCCGTGTCCCTGTCACAGCGGCAGCACGTCTGGTAATATTACATACAAGTATTCCTGCCGCCCTCACCCAGCTTCAGACACCTGGACGACAACATTGCTCCACATTGCATAATAAAATCTAATGCCAGAGCTCTCTCCACACACACTCAGATCCCACGAGACTAGCCGTGTCCCTGTCACAGCTGCAGCACGTCTGGTAATATTACATACAAGTATTCCTGCCGCCCTCACCCAGCTTCAGACACCTGGACGATAACATTGCTCCACATTGCATAATACAGTCTAATGCCAGAGCTCTCTCCACACACACTCAGATCCCACGAGACTAGTCGTGTCCCTGTCACAGAGGCAGCATGTCTGGCAATATTACATACAAGTATTCCTGCTGCCCTCACACAGCTTCAGACACCTGGACGATAACATTGCTCCACATTATACAGTGTAATGCCAGAGCTCTCTCCACACACACTCAGATCCCACGAGACTAGCCGTGTCCCTGTCATAGCGGCAGCACGTCTGGCAATATTACATACAAGTATTCCTGCTGCCCTCACCCAGCTTCAGACACCTGGACGATAACATTGCTCCACATTGCATAATACAGTCTAATACCAGAGCTCTCTCCACACACACTCAGATCCCACGAGACTAGCCGTGTCCCTGTCATAGCGGCAGCACGTCTGGCAATATTACATACAACTATTCCTGCCGCCCTCACCCAGCTTCAGACACCTGGACGATAACATTGCTCCACATTGCGTAATACAGTCTAATGCCAGAGCTCTCTCCACACACCCTCAGATCACACCAGACTAGCTGTGTCCCTGTCATAGCGGCAGCACGTCTGGCAATATTACATACAATATTCCTGCTGCCCTCACCCAGCTTCACACACCTGGACGATAACATTGCTCCACATTGCGTAATACAGTCTAATGCCAGAGCTCTCTCCACACACCCTCAGATCACACCAGACTAGCTGTGTCCCTGTCATAGCGGCAGCACGTCTGGCAATATTACATACAAGTATTCCTGCTGCCCTCACCCAGCTTCAGACACCTGGACGATAACATTGCTCCACATTATACAGTCTAATGCCAGAGCTCTCTCCACACACCCTCAGATCACACCAGACTAGCCGTGTCCCTGTCACAGCGGCAGCACGTCTGGCCATATTACATACAACTATTCCTGCCGCCCTCACCCAGCTTCAGACACCTGGACGATAACATTGCTCCACATTGCATAATACAGTCTAATGCCAGAGCTCTCTCCACACACACTCAGATCCCACGAGACTAGCCGTGTCCCTGTCACAGAGGCAGCATGTCTGGCAATATTACATACAAGTATTCCTGCTGCCCTCACCCAGCTTCAGACACCTGGACGATAACATTGCTCCACATTATACAGTCTAATGCCAGAGCTCTCTCCACACACACTCAGATCCCACGAGACTAGCCGTGTCCCTGTCACAGCGGCAGCACGTCTGGCAATATTACATACAAGTATTCCTGCTGCCCTCACCCAGCTTCAGACACCTGGACGATAACATTGCTCCACATTGCATAATACAGTCTAATGCCAGAGCTCTCTCCACACACACTCAGATCCCACGAGACTAGCCGTGTCCCTGTCATAGCGGCAGCACGTCTGGCAATATTACATACAACTATTCCTGCCGCCCTCACCCAGCTTCAGACACCTGGACGATAACATTGCTCCACATTGCGTAATACAGTCTAATGCCAGAGCTCTCTCCACACACCCTCAGATCACACCAGACTAGCTGTGTCCCTGTCATAGCGGCAGCACGTCTGGCAATATTACATACAAGTATTCCTGCCGCCCTCACCCAGCTTCAGACACCTGGACGATAACATTGCTCCACATTGCGTAATACAGTCTAATGCCAGAGCTCTCTCCACACACCCTCAGATCACACCAGACTAGCTGTGTCCCTGTCATAGCGGCAGCACGTCTGGCAATATTACATACAAGTATTCCTGCCGCCCTCACCCAGCTTCAGACACCTGGACGATAACATTGCTCCACATTGTGTAATACAGTCTAATGCTAGAGCTCTCTCCACACACACTCAGATCCCACGAGACTAGCCGTGTCCCTGTCATAGCGGCAGCACGTCTGGCAATATTACATACAACTATTCCTGCCGCCCTCACCCAGCTTCAGACACCTGGACGATAACATTGCTCCACATTGCATAATACAGTCTAATGCCAGAGCTCTCTCCACACACACTCAGATCCCATGAGACTAGCCGTGTCCCTGTCATATCGGCAGCACGTCTGGCAATATTACATACAAGTATTCCTGCTGCCCTCACCCAGCTTCAGACACCTGGACGATAACATTGCTCCACATTATACAGTCTTATGCCAGAGCTCTCTCCACACACACTCAGATCCCACGAGACTAGCCGTGTCCCTGTCACAGCGGCAGCACGTCTGGCAATATTACATACAAGTATTCCTGCTGCCCTCACCCAGCTTCAGACACCTGGACGATAACATTGCTCCACATTGCATAATACAGTCTAATGCCAGAGCTCTCTCCACACACACTCAGATCCCACGAGACTAGCCGTGTCCCTGTCACAGCGGCAGCACGTCTGGTAATATTACATACAAGTATTCCTGCTGCCCTCACCCAGCTTCAGACACCTGGACGATAACATTGCTCCACATTGCGTAATACAGTCTAATGCCAGAGCTCTCTCCACACACACTCAGATCCCACCAGACTAGCCGTGTCCCTGTCACAGCGGCAGCACTTCTGGCAATATTACATACAAGTATTCCTGCTGCCCTCACCCAGCTTCAGACACCTGGACGATAACATTGCTCCACATTGCATAATACAGTCTAATGCCAGAGCTCTCTCCACACACACTCAGATCCCACGAGACTAGCCGTGTCCCTGTCACAGCGGCAGCACGTCTGGCAATATTACATACAAGTATTCCTGCTGCCCTCACCCAGCTTCAGACACCTGGACGATAACATTGCTCCACATTGCATACTACAGTCTAATGCCAGAGCTCTCTCCACACACCCTCAGATCACACCAGACTAGCCGTGTCCCTGTCATAGCGGCAGCACGTCTGGCAATATTACATACAAGTATTCCTGCTGCCCTCACCCAGCTTCAGACACCTGGACGACAACATTGCTCCACATTGCATAATACAGTCTAATGCCAGAGCTCTCTCCACACACCCTCAGATCACACCAGACTAGCCGTGTCCCTGTCATAGCGGCAGCACGTCTGGCAATATTACATACAAGTATTCCTGCTGCCCTCACCCAGCTTCAGACACCTGGACGATAACATTGCTCCACATTGCATAATACAGTCTAATGCCAGAGCTCTCTCCACACACACTCAGATCCCACGAGACTAGCCGTGTCCCTGTCACAGCGGCAGCACGTCTGGCAATATTACATACAAGTATTCCTGCTGCCCTCACCCAGCTTCAGACACCTGGACGATAACATTGCTCCACATTGCGTAATACAGTCTAATGCCAGAGCTCTCTCCACACACACTCAGATCCCACCAGACTAGCCGTGTCCCTGTCACAGCGGCAGCACTTCTGGCAATATTACATACAAGTATTCCTGCTGCCCTCACCCAGCTTCAGACACCTGGACGATAACATTGCTCCACATTGCATAATACAGTCTAATGCCAGAGCTCTCTCCACACACACTCAGATCACACCAGACTAGCCGTGTCCCTGTCACAGCGGCAGCACGTCTGGCAATATTACATACAAGTATTCCTGCTGCCCTCACCCAGCTTCAGACACCTGGACGATAACATTGCTCCACATTGCATAATACAGTCTAATGCCAGAGCTCTCTCCACACACACTCAGATCACACGAGACTAGCCGTGTCCCTGTCACAGCGGCAGCACGTCTGGTAATATTACATACAAGTAATCCTGCTGCCCTCACCCAGCTTCAGACACCTGGACGATAACATTGCTCCACATTGCATAATACAGTCTAATGCCAGAGCTCTCTCCACACACACTCAGATCCCACGAGACTAGCCGTGTCCCTGTCACAGCGGCAGCACGTCTGGCAATATTACATACAAGTATTCCTGCTGCCCTCACCCAGCTTCAGACACCTGGACGATAACATTGCTCCACATTGCGTAATACAGTCTAATGCCAGAGCTCTCTCCACACACACTCAGATCACACCAGACTAGCCGTGTCCCTGTCACAGCGGCAGCACGTCTGGTAATATTACATACAAGTATTCCTGCTGCCCTCACCCAGCTTCAGACACCTGGACGATAACATTGCTCCACATTGCATAATACAGTCTAATGCCAGAGCTCTCTCCACACACACTCAGATCCCACGAGACTAGCTGTGTCCCTGTCATAGCGGCAGCACGTCTGGCAATATTACATACAAGTATTCCTGCCGCCCTCACCCAGCTTCAGACACCTGGACGATAACATTGCTCCACATTGCGTAATACAGTCTAATGCCAGAGCTCTCTCCACACACCCTCAGATCACACCAGACTAGCTGTGTCCCTGTCATAGCGGCAGCACGTCTGGCAATATTACATACAAGTATTCCTGCCGCCCTCACCCAGCTTCAGACACCTGGACGATAACATTGCTCCACATTGTGTAATACAGTCTAATGCTAGAGCTCTCTCCACACACACTCAGATCCCACGAGACTAGCCGTGTCCCTGTCATAGCGGCAGCACGTCTGGCAATATTACATACAAGTATTCCTGCCGCCCTCACCCAGCTTCAGACACCTGGACGATAACATTGCTCCACATTGCGTAATACAGTCTAATGCCAGAGCTCTCTCCACACACACTCAGATCCCACCAGACTAGCCGTGTCCCTGTCATAGCGGCAGCACGTCTGGCAATATTACATACAACTATTCCTGCCGCCCTCACCCAGCTTCAGACACCTGGACGATAACATTGCTCCACATTGCATAATACAGTCTAATGCCAGAGCTCTCTCCACACACACTCAGATCCCACGAGACTAGCCGTGTCCCTGTCATAGCGGCAGCACGTCTGGCAATATTACATACAAGTATTCCTGCTGCCCTCACCCAGCTTCAGACACCTGGACGATAACATTGCTCCACATTGCATAATACAGTCTAATGCCAGAGCTCTCTCCACACACCCTCAGATCACACCAGACTAGCTGTGTCCCTGTCATAGCGGCAGCACGTCTGGCAATATTACATACAAGTATTCCTGCCACCCTCACCCAGCTTCAGACACCTGGACGATAACATTGCTCCACATTGCATAATACAGTCTAATGCCAGAGCTCTCTCCACACACACTCAGATCCCACGAGACTAGCCGTGTCCCTGTCACAGCGGCAGCACGTCTCGCAATATTACATACAAGTATTCCTGCTGCCCTCACCCAGCTTCAGACACCTGGACGATAACATTGCTCCACATTGCATAATACAGTCTAATGCCAGAGCTCTCTCCACACACACTCAGATCCCACGAGACTAGCCGTGTCCCTGTCACAGAGGCAGCATGTCTGGCAATATTACATACAAGTATTCCTGCTGCCCTCACCCAGCTTCAGACACCTGGACGATAACATTGCTCCACATTATACAGTCTAATGCCAGAGCTCTCTCCACACACACTCAGATCCCACGAGACTAGCCGTGTCCCTGTCACAGCGGCAGCACGTCTGGCAATATTACATACAAGTATTCCTGCTGCCCTCACCCAGCTTCAGACACCTGGACGATAACATTGCTCCACATTGCATAATACAGTCTAATGCCAGAGCTCTCTCCACACACACTCAGATCCCACGAGACTAGCCGTGTCCCTGTCACAGCGGCAGCACGTCTGGCAATATTACATACAAGTATTCCTGCTGCCCTCACCCAGCTTCAGACACCTGGACGATAACATTGCTCCACATTGCGTAATACAGTCTAATGCCAGAGCTCTCTCCACACACACTCAGATCCCACCAGACTAGCCGTGTCCCTGTCACAGCGGCAGCACTTCTGGCAATATTACATACAAGTATTCCTGCTGCCCTCACCCAGCTTCAGACACCTGGACGATAACATTGCTCCACATTGCATAATACAGTCTAATGCCAGAGCTCTCTCCACACACACTCAGATCCCACGAGACTAGCCGTGTCCCTGTCACAGCGGCAGCACGTCTGGCAATATTACATACAAGTATTCCTGCTGCCCTCACCCAGCTTCAGACACCTGGACGATAACATTGCTCCACATTGCATACTACAGTCTAATACCAGAGCTCTCTCCACACACCCTCAGATCACACCAGACTAGCCGTGTCCCTGTCATAGCGGCAGCACGTCTGGCAATATTACATACAAGTATTCCTGCTGCCCTCACCCAGCTTCAGACACCTGGACGACAACATTGCTCCACATTGCATAATACAGTCTAATGCCAGAGCTCTCTCCACACACCCTCAGATCACACCAGACTAGCCGTGTCCCTGTCATAGCGGCAGCACGTCTGGCAATATTACATACAAGTATTCCTGCTGCCCTCACCCAGCTTCAGACACCTGGACGATAACATTGCTCCACATTGCATAATACAGTCTAATGCCAGAGCTCTCTCCACACACACTCAGATCCCACGAGACTAGCCGTGTCCCTGTCACAGCGGCAGCACGTCTCGCAATATTACATACAAGTATTCCTGCTGCCCTCACCCAGCTTCAGACACCTGGACGATAACATTGCTCCACATTGCGTAATACAGTCTAATGCCAGAGCTCTCTCCACACACACTCAGATCCCACCAGACTAGCCGTGTCCCTGTCACAGCGGCAGCACTTCTGGCAATATTACATACAAGTATTCCTGCTGCCCTCACCCAGCTTCAGACACCTGGACGATAACATTGCTCCACATTGCATAATACAGTCTAATGCCAGAGCTCTCTCCACACACACTCAGATCCCACAAGACTAGCCGTGTCCCTGTCACAGCGGCAGCACGTCTGGTAATATTACATACAAGTATTCCTGCTGCCCTCACCCAGCTTCAGACACCTGGACAATAACATTGCTCCACATTGCATAATGCAGTCTAATGCCAGAGCTCTCTCCACACACCCTCAGATCACACCAGACTAGCCATGTCCCTGTCATAGCGGCAGCACGTCTGGTAATATTACATACAAGTATTCCTGCTGCCCTCACCCAGCTTCAGACACCTGGACGATAACATTGCTCCACATTGCGTAATACAGTCTAATGCCAGAGCTCTCTCCACACACACTCAGATCACACCAGACTAGCCGTGTCCCTGTCACAGCGGCAGCACTTCTGGCAATATTACATACAAGTATTCCTGCTGCCCTCACCCAGCTTCAGACACCTGGACGATAACATTGCTCCACATTGCATAATACAGTCTAATGCCAGAGCTCTCTCCACACACACTCAGGTCCCACGAGACTAGCCGTGTCCCTGTCACAGCGGCAGCACGTCTGGCAATATTACATACAAGTATTCCTGCTGCCCTCACCCAGCTTCAGACACCTGGACGATAACATTGCTCCACATTGCATACTACAGTCTAATGCCAGAGCTCTCTCCACACACACTCAGATCCCACCAGACTAGCCGTGTCCCTGTCACAGAGGCAGCACGTCTGGCAATATTACATACAAGTATTCCTGCTGCCCTCACCCAGCTTCAGACACCTGGACGATAACATTGCTCCACATTGCATACTACAGTCTAATGCCAGAGCTCTCTCCACACACACTCAGATCCCACGAGACTAGCCGTGTCCCTGTCATAGCGGCAGCACGTCTGGCAATATTACATACAAGTATTCCTGCTGCCCTCACCCAGCTTCAGACACCTGGACGATAACATTGCTCCACATTGCATAATACAGTCTAATGCCAGAGCTCTCTCCACACACACTCAGATCCCACGAGACTAGCCGTGTCCCTGTCATAGCGGCAGCACGTCTGGCAATATTACATACAAGTATTCCTGCTGCCCTCACCCAGCTTCAGACACCTGGACGATAACATTGCTCCACATTGCATAATACAGTCTAATGCCAGAGCTCTCTCCACACACCCTCAGATCCCACGAGACTAGCCGTGTCCCTGTCATAGCGGCAGCACGTCTGGCAATATTACATACAAGTATTCCTGCCGCCCTCACCCAGCTTCACACACCTGGACGACAACATTGCTCCACATTATACAGTCTAATGCCAGAGCTCTCTCCACACACACTCAGATCCCACGAGACTAGCCGTGTCCCTGTCATAGCGGCAGCACGTCTGGCAATATTACATACAAGTATTCCTGCTGCCCTCACCCAGCTTCAGACACCTGGACGATAACATTGCTCCACATTGCATACTACAGTCTAATGTCAGAGCTCTCTCCACACACCCTCAGATCACACCAGACTAGCCGTGTCCCTGTCATAGCGGCAGCACGTCTGGCAATATTACATACAAGTATTCCTGCTGCCCTCACCCTGCTTCAGACACCTGGACGATAACATTGCTCCACATTGCATAATACAGTCTAATGCCAGAGCTCTCTCCACACACACTCAGATCCCACGAGACTAGCCGTGTCCCTGTCACAGAGGCAGCACGTCTGGTAATATTACATACAAGTATTCCTGCTGCCCTCACCCAGCTTCAGACACCTGGACGATAACATTGCTCCACATTGCATACCACAGTCTAATGCCAGAGCTCTCTCCACACACACTCAGATCCCACGAGACTAGCCGTGTCCCTGTCACAGAGGCAGCACGTCTGGCAATATTACATACAAGTATTCCTGCTGCCCTCACCCAGCTTCTGACACCTGGACGACAACATTGCTCCACATTGCATAATACAGTCTAATGCCAGAGCTCTCTCCACACACACTCAGATCCCACCAGACTAGCCGTGTCCCTGTCACAGCGGCAGCACGTCTGGCAATATTACATACAAGTATTCCTGCTGCCCTCACCCAGCTTCAGACACCTGGACGACAACATTGCTCCACATTATACAGTCTAATGCCAGAGCTCTCTCCACACACACTCAGATCACACCAGACTAGCCGTGTCCCTGTCATAGCGGCAGCACGTCTGGCAATATTACATAAAAGTATTCCTGCCGCCCTCACCCAGCTTCAGACACCTGGACGATAACATTGCTCCACATTGCGTAATACAGTCTAATGCCAGAGCTCTCTCCACACACACTCAGATCACACCAGACTAGCCGTGTCCCTGTCACAGCGGCAGCACGTCTGGTAATATTACATACAAGTATTCCTGCTGCCCTCACCCAGCTTCAGACACCTGGACGATAACATTGCTCCACATTGCGTAATACAGTCTAATGCCAGAGCTCTCTCCACACACACTCAGATCACACCAGACTAGCCGTGTCCCTGTCACAGCGGCAGCACGTCTGGTAATATTACATACAAGTATTCCTGCTGCAGTCACCCAGCTTCTGACACCTGGACGATAACATTGCTCCACATTGCATAATACAGTCTAATGCCAGAGCTCTCTCCACACACACTCAGATCCCACGAGACTAGCCGTGTCCCTGTCATAGCGGCAGCACGTCTGGCAATATTACATACAAGTATTCCTGCTGCCCTCACCCAGCTTCACACACCTGGACGATAACATTGCTCCACATTGCATAATACAGTCTAATGCCAGAGCTCTCTCCACACACACTCAGATCCCACGAGACTAGCCGTGTCCCTGTCATAGCGGCAGCACTTCTGGCAATATTACATACAAGTATTCCTGCCGCCCTCACCCAGCTTCTGACACCTGGACGACAACATTGCTCCACATTGCATAATACAGTCTAATGCCAGAGCTCTCTCCACACACACTCAGATCACACCAGACTAGCCGTGTCCCTGTCACAGCGGCAGCACGTCTAGCAATATTACATACCAGTATTCCTGCTGCCCTCACCCAGCTTCAGACACCTGGACGATAACATTGCTCCACATTATACAGTCTAATGCCAGAGCTCTCTCCACACACACTCAGATCCCACAAGACTAGCCGTGTCCCTGTCACAGCGGCAGCACGTCTGGTAATATTACATACAAGTAATCCTGCTGCCCTCACCCAGCTTCAGACACCTGGACGATAACATTGCTCCACATTATACAGTCTAATGCCAGAGCTCTCTCCACACACACTCAGATCCCACAAGACTAGCCGTGCCCCTGTCACAGCGGCAGCACGTCTGGCAATATTACATACCAGTATTCCTGCTGCCCTCACCCAGCTTCAGACACCTGGACGATAACATTGCTCCACATTATACAGTCTAATGCCAGAGCTCTCTCCACACACACTCATATCACACCAGACTAGCCGTGTCCCTGTCACAGCGGCAGCACGTCTGGTAATATTACATACAAGTAATCCTGCTGCCCTCACCCAGCTTCAGACACCTGGACGATAACATTGCTCCACATTGCATAATACAGTCTAATGTCAGAGCTCTCTCCACACACACTCAGATCCCACGAGACTAGCCGTGTCCCTGTCACAGCGGCAGCACGTCTGGTAATATTACATACAAGTAATCCTGCTGCCCTCACCCAGCTTCAGACACCTGGACGATAACATTGCTCCACATTATACAGTCTAATGCCAGAGCTCTCTCCACACACACTCAGATCACACCAGACTAGCCGTGTCCCTGTCACAGCGGCAGCACGTCTAGCAATATTACATACCAGTATTCCTGCTGCCCTCACCCAGCTTCAGACACCTGGACGATAACATTGCTCCACATTATACAGTCTAATGCCAGAGCTCTCTCCACACACACTCAGATCCCACAAGACTAGCCGTGCCCCTGTCACAGCGGCAGCACGTCTGGCAATATTACATACCAGTATTCCTGCTGCCCTCACCCAGCTTCAGACACCTGGACGATAACATTGCTCCACATTATACAGTCTAATGCCAGAGCTCTCTCCACACACACTCATATCACACCAGACTAGCCGTGTCCCTGTCACAGCGGCAGCACGTCTGGTAATATTACATACAAGTAATCCTGCTGCCCTCACCCAGCTTCAGACACCTGGACGATAACATTGCTCCACATTGCATAATACAGTCTAATGTCAGAGCTCTCTCCACACACACTCAGATCCCACGAGACTAGCCGTGTCCCTGTCACAGCGGCAGCACGTCTGGTAATATTACATACAAGTAATCCTGCTGCCCTCACCCAGCTTCAGACACCTGGACGATAACATTGCTCCACATTATACAGTCTAATGCCAGAGCTCTCTCCACACACACTCATATCACACCAGACTAGCCATGTCCCTGTCACAGCGGCAGCACGTCTGGTAATATTACATACAAGTAATCCTGCTGCCCTCACCCAGCTTCAGACACCTGGACGACAACATTGCTCCACATTGCATACCACAGTCTAATGCCAGAGCTCTCTCCACACACACTCAGATCACACCAGACTAGCCGTGTCCCTGTCACAGAGGCAGCACGTCTGGCAATATTACATACAAGTATTCCTGCTGCCCTCACCCAGCTTCAGACACCTGGACGATAACATTGCTCCACATTGCATACTACAGTCTAATGCCAGAGCTCTCTCCACACACACTCAGATCACACCAGACTAGCCGTGTCCCTGTCACAGCGGCAGCACGTCTGGTAATATTACATACAAGTATTCCTGCTGCCCTCACCCAGCTTCAGACACCTGGAGGATAACATTGCTCCACATTGCGTAATACAGTCTAATGCCAGAGCTCTCTCCACACACACTCAGATCCCACCAGACTAGCCGTGTCCCTGTCACAGCGGCAGCACGTCTGGCAATATTACATACAAGTATTCCTGCTGCCCTCACCCAGCTTCAGACACCGGGACGACAACATTGCTCCACATTGCATAATACAGTCTAATGCCAGAGCTCTCTCCACACACCCTCAGATCCCACGAGACTAGCCGTGTCCCTGTCATAGCGGCAGCACGTCTGGCAATATTACATACAAGTATTCCTGCCGCCCTCACCCAGCTTCACACACCTGGACGACAACATTGCTCCACATTATACAGTCTAATGCCAGAGCTCTCTCCACACACACTCAGATCCCACGAGACTAGCCGTGTCCCTGTCACAGCGGCAGCACGTCTGGCAATATTACATACAAGTATTCCTGCCGCCCTCACCCAGCTTCTGACACCTGGACGACAACATTGCTCCACATTGCATAATACAGTCTAATGCCAGAGCTCTCTCCACACACACTCAGATCCCACCAGACTAGCCGTGTCCCTGTCACAGCGGCAGCACGTCTGGCAATATTACATACAAGTATTCCTGCTGCCCTCACCCAGCTTCAGACACCGGGACGACAACATTGCTCCACATTGCATAATACAGTCTAATGCCAGAGCTCTCTCCACACACACTCAGATCCCACGAGACTAGCCGTGTCCCTGTCACAGTGGCAGCACATCATACAAGTAATCCTGCTGCCCTCACCCAGCTTCAGACACCTGGACGACAACATTGCTCCACATTGCATACTACAGTCTAATGCCAGAGCTCTCTCCACACACACTCAGATCCCACGAGACTAGCCGTGTCCCTGTCATAGCGGCAGCACGTCTGGCAATATTACATACAAGTATTCCTGCTGCCCTCACCCAGCTTCACACACCTGGACGACAACATTGCTCCACATTGCATAATACAGTCTAATGCCAGAGCTCTCTCCACACACACTCAGATCCCACGAGACTAGCCGTGTCCCTGTCACAGTGGCAGCACATCATACAAGTAATCCTGCTGCCCTCACCCAGCTTCAGACACCTGGACGACAACATTGCTCCACATTGCATACTACAGTCTAATGCCAGAGCTCTCTCCACACACACTCAGATCCCACGAGACTAGCCGTGTCCCTGTCACAGTGGCAGCACGTCTGGTAATATTACATACAAGTATTCCTGCTGCCCTCACCCAGCTTCAGACACCTGGACGATAACATTGCTCCACATTGCATAATACAGTCTAATGCCAGAGCTCTCTCCACACACACTCAGATCCCACGAGACTAGCCGTGTCCCTGTCATAGCGGCAGCACGTCTGGCAATATTACATACAAGTATTCCTGCTGCCCTCACCCAGCTTCAGACACCTGGACGATAACATTGCTCCACATTGCATAATACAGTCTAATGCCAGAGCTCTCTCCACACACACTCAGATCCCACGAGACTAGCCGTGTCCCTGTCACAGAGGCAGCACGTCTGGTAATATTACATACAAGTATTCCTGCTGCCCTCACCCAGCTTCAGACACCTGGACGATAACATTGCTCCACATTGCATAATACAGTCTAATGCCAGAGCTCTCTCCACACACACTCAGATCCCACGAGACTAGCCGTGTCCCTGTCATAGCGGCAGCACGTCTGGCAATATTACATACCAGTATTCCTGCTGCAGTCACCCAGCTTCAGACACCTGGACGATAACATTGCTCCACATTGCGTAATACAGTCTAATGCCAGAGCTCTCTCCACACACACTCAGATCCCACGAGACTAGCCGTGTTCCTGTCACAGCGGCAGCACGTCTGGTAATATTACATACAAGTAATCCTGCTGCCCTCACCCAGCTTCAGACACCTGGACGATAACATTGCTCCACATTGCATACTACAGTCTAATGTCAGAGCTCTCTCCACACACCCTCAGATCACACCAGACTAGCCGTGTCCCTGTCATAGCGGCAGCACGTCTGGCAATATTACATACAAGTATTCCTGCTGCCCTCACCCAGCTTCAGACACCTGGACGATAACATTGCTCCACATTGCATAATACAGTCTAATGCCAGAGCTCTCTCCACACACACTCAGATCCCACGAGACTAGCCGTGTCCCTGTCACAGCGGCAGCACGTCTGGTAATATTACATACAAGTAATCCTGCTGCCCTCACCCAGCTTCACACACCTGGACGACAACATTGCTCCACATTGCATAATACAGTCTAATGCCAGAGCTCTCTCCACACACACTCAGATCACACCAGACTAGCCGTGTCCCTGTCACAGCGGCAGCACGTCTGGTAATATTACATACAAGTATTCCTGCTGCCCTCACCCAGCTTCAGACACCTGGAGGATAACATTGCTCCACATTGCATACCACAGTCTAATGCCAGAGCTCTCTCCACACACACTCAGATCCCACGAGACTAGCCGTGTCCCTGTCACAGAGGCAGCACGTCTGGTAATATTACATACAAGTATTCCTGCTGCCCTCACCCAGCTTCAGACACCAGGACGATAACATTGCTCCACATTGCATAATACAGTCTAATGTCAGAGCTCTCTCCACACACACTCAGATCCCACCAGACTAGCCGTGTCCCTGTCACAGCGGCAGCACGTCTGGCAATATTACATACAAGTATTCCTGCTGCCCTCACCCAGCTTCACACACCTGGACGAACACATTGCTCCACATTGCATAATACAGTCTAATGCCAGAGCTCTCTCCACACACACTCAGATCCCACCAGACTAGCCGTGTCCCTGTCACAGCGGCAGCACGTCTGGCAATATTACATACCAGTATTCCTGCTGCAGTCACCCAGCTTCAGACACCTGGACGATAACATTGCTCCACATTGCATAATACAGTCTAATGCCAGAGCTCTCTCCACACACACTCAGATCCCACCAGACTAGCCGTGTCCCTGTCACAGCTGCAGCACGTCTGGTAATATTACATACAAGTATTCCTGCTGCCCTCACCCAGCTTCAGACACCTGGAGGATAACATTGCTCCACATTGCGTAATACAGTCTAATGCCAGAGCTCTCTCCACACACACTCAGATCACACCAGACTAGCCGTGTCCCTGTCACAGCGGCAGCACGTCTGGCAATATTACATACCAGTATTCCTGCTGCAGTCACCCAGCTTCAGACACCTGGACGATAACATTGCTCCACATTGCATAATACAGTCTAATGCCAGAGCTCTCTCCACACACACTCAGATCCCACCAGACTAGCCGTGTCCCTGTCACAGCTGCAGCACGTCTGGTAATATTACATACAAGTATTCCTGCTGCCCTCACCCAGCTTCAGACACCTGGACGATAACATTGCTCCACATTGCATAATACAGTCTAATGCCAGAGCTCTCTCCACACACACTCAGATCCCACGAGACTAGCCGTGTCCCTGTCACAGCTGCAGCACGTCTGGTAATATTACATACAAGTATTCCTGCCGCCCTCACCCAGCTTCAGACACCTGGACGATAACATTGCTCCACATTGCATAATACAGTCTAATGCCAGAGCTCTCTCCACACACACTCAGATCCCACGAGACTAGTCGTGTCCCTGTCACAGAGGCAGCATGTCTGGCAATATTACATACAAGTATTCCTGCTGCCCTCACACAGCTTCAGACACCTGGACGATAACATTGCTCCACATTATACAGTGTAATTCCAGAGCTCTCTCCACACACACTCAGATCCCACGAGACTAGCCGTGTCCCTGTCATAGCGGCAGCACGTCTGGCAATATTACATACAAGTATTCCTGCTGCCCTCACCCAGCTTCAGACACCTGGACGATAACATTGCTCCACATTGCATAATACAGTCTAATACCAGAGCTCTCTCCACACACACTCAGATCCCACGAGACTAGCCGTGTCCCTGTCATAGCGGCAGCACGTCTGGCAATATTACATACAACTATTCCTGCCGCCCTCACCCAGCTTCAGACACCTGGAGGATAACATTGCTCCACATTGCATAATACAGTCTAATGCCAGAGCTCTCTCCACACACCCTCAGATCACACCAGACTAGCCGTGTCCCTGTCATAGCGGCAGCACGTCTGGCAATATTACATACAAGTATTCCTGCAGCCCTCACCCAGCTTCAGACACCTGGACGATAACATTGCTCCACATTGCGTAATACAGTCTAATGCCAGAGCTCTCTCCACACACCCTCAGATCACACCAGACTAGCTGTGTCCCTGTCATAGCGGCAGCACGTCTGGCAATATTACATACAATATTCCTGCTGCCCTCACCCAGCTTCACACACCTGGACGATAACATTGCTCCACATTGCGTAATACAGTCTAATGCCAGAGCTCTCTCCACACACACTCAGATCACACCAGACTAGCAGTGTCCCTGTCACAGCGGCAGCACGTCTGGCAATATTACATACAAGTATTCCTGCTGCCCTCACCCAGCTTCAGACACCTGGACGATACCATTGCTCCACATTGCATAATACAGTCTAATGCCAGAGCTCTCTCCACACACCCTCAGATCACACCAGACTAGCTGTGTCCCTGTCATAGCGGCAGCACGTCTGGCAATATTACATACAAGTATTCCTGCCGCCCTCACCCAGCTTCAGACACCTGGACGATAACATTGCTCCACATTGCATAATACAGTCTAATGCCAGAGCTCTCTCCACACACACTCAGATCCCACGAGACTAGCCGTGTCCCTGTAACAGCGGCAGCATGTCTGGCAATATTACATACAAGTATTCCTGCTGCCCTCACCCAGCTTCAGACACCTGGACGATAACATTGCTCCACATTATACAGTCTAATGCCAGAGCTCTCTCCACACACACTCAGATCCCACGAGACTAGCCGTGTCCCTGTCACAGCGGCAGCACGTCTGGCAATATTACATACAAGTATTCCTGCTGCCCTCACCCAGCTTCAGACACCTGGACGATAACATTGCTCCACATTGCATAATACAGTCTAATGCCAGAGCTCTCTCCACACACACTCAGATCCCACGAGACTAGCCGTGTCCCTGTCATAGCGGCAGCACGTCTGGCAATATTACATACAACTATTCCTGCCGCCCTCACCCAGCTTCAGACACCTGGACGATAACATTGCTCCACATTGCGTAATACAGTCTAATGCCAGAGCTCTCTCCACACACCCTCAGATCACACCAGACTAGCTGTGTCCCTGTCATAGCGGCAGCACGTCTGGCAATATTACATACAAGTATTCCTGCCGCCCTCACCCAGCTTCAGACACCTGGACGATAACATTGCTCCACATTGCGTAATACAGTCTAATGCCAGAGCTCTCTCCACACACCCTCAGATCACACCAGACTAGCTGTGTCCCTGTCATAGCGGCAGCACGTCTGGCAATATTACATACAAGTATTCCTGCCGCCCTCACCCAGCTTCAGACACCTGGACGATAACATTGCTCCACATTGTGTAATACAGTCTAATGCTAGAGCTCTCTCCACACACACTCAGATCCCACGAGACTAGCCGTGTCCCTGTCATAGCGGCAGCACGTCTGGCAATATTACATACAAGTATTCCTGCCGCCCTCACCCAGCTTCAGACACCTGGACGATAACATTGCTCCACATTGCATAATACAGTCTAATGCCAGAGCTCTCTCCACACACACTCAGATCCCATGAGACTAGCCGTGTCCCTGTCATAGCGGCAGCACGTCTGGCAATATTACATACAAGTATTCCTGCTGCCCTCACCCAGCTTCAGACACCTGGACGATAACATTGCTCCACATTATACAGTCTAATGCCAGAGCTCTCTCCACACACACTCAGATCCCACGAGACTAGCCGTGTCCCTGTCACAGCGGCAGCACGTCTGGCAATATTACATACAAGTATTCCTGCTGCCCTCACCCAGCTTCAGACACCTGGACGATAACATTGCTCCACATTGCATAATACAGTCTAATGCCAGAGCTCTCTCCACACACACTCAGATCCCACGAGACTAGCCGTGTCCCTGTCACAGCGGCAGCACGTCTGGTAATATTACATACAAGTATTCCTGCTGCCCTCACCCAGCTTCAGACACCTGGACGATAACATTGCTCCACATTGCGTAATACAGTCTAATGCCAGAGCTCTCTCCACACACACTCAGATCCCACCAGACTAGCCGTGTCCCTGTCACAGCGGCAGCACTTCTGGCAATATTACATACAAGTATTCCTGCTGCCCTCACCCAGCTTCAGACACCTGGACGATAACATTGCTCCACATTGCATAATACAGTCTAATGCCAGAGCTCTCTCCACACACACTCAGATCCCACGAGACTAGCCGTGTCCCTGTCACAGCGGCAGCACGTCTGGCAATATTACATACAAGTATTCCTGCTGCCCTCACCCAGCTTCAGACACCTGGACGATAACATTGCTCCACATTGCATACTACAGTCTAATGCCAGAGCTCTCTCCACACACCCTCAGATCACACCAGACTAGCCGTGTCCCTGTCATAGCGGCAGCACGTCTGGCAATATTACATACAAGTATTCCTGCTGCCCTCACCCAGCTTCAGACACCTGGACGACAACATTGCTCCACATTGCATAATACAGTCTAATGCCAGAGCTCTCTCCACACACCCTCAGATCACACCAGACTAGCCGTGTCCCTGTCATAGCGGCAGCACGTCTGGCAATATTACATACAAGTATTCCTGCTGCCCTCACCCAGCTTCAGACACCTGGACGATAACATTGCTCCACATTGCATAATACAGTCTAATGCCAGAGCTCTCTCCACACACACTCAGATCCCACGAGACTAGCCGTGTCCCTGTCACAGCGGCAGCACGTCTGGCAATATTACATACAAGTATTCCTGCTGCCCTCACCCAGCTTCAGACACCTGGACGATAACATTGCTCCACATTGCGTAATACAGTCTAATGCCAGAGCTCTCTCCACACACACTCAGATCCCACCAGACTAGCCGTGTCCCTGTCACAGCGGCAGCACTTCTGGCAATATTACATACAAGTATTCCTGCTGCCCTCACCCAGCTTCAGACACCTGGACGATAACATTGCTCCACATTGCATAATACAGTCTAATGCCAGAGCTCTCTCCACACACACTCAGATCACACCAGACTAGCCGTGTCCCTGTCACAGCGGCAGCACGTCTGGCAATATTACATACAAGTATTCCTGCTGCCCTCACCCAGCTTCAGACACCTGGACGATAACATTGCTCCACATTGCATAATACAGTCTAATGCCAGAGCTCTCTCCACACACACTCAGATCACACGAGACTAGCCGTGTCCCTGTCACAGCGGCAGCACGTCTGGTAATATTACATACAAGTAATCCTGCTGCCCTCACCCAGCTTCAGACACCTGGACGATAACATTGCTCCACATTGCATAATACAGTCTAATGCCAGAGCTCTCTCCACACACACTCAGATCCCACGAGACTAGCCGTGTCCCTGTCACAGCGGCAGCACGTCTGGCAATATTACATACAAGTATTCCTGCTGCCCTCACCCAGCTTCAGACACCTGGACGATAACATTGCTCCACATTGCGTAATACAGTCTAATGCCAGAGCTCTCTCCACACACACTCAGATCACACCAGACTAGCCGTGTCCCTGTCACAGCGGCAGCACGTCTGGTAATATTACATACAAGTATTCCTGCTGCCCTCACCCAGCTTCAGACACCTGGACGATAACATTGCTCCACATTGCATAATACAGTCTAATGCCAGAGCTCTCTCCACACACACTCAGATCCCACGAGACTAGCCGTGTCCCTGTCATAGCGGCAGCACGTCTGGCAATATTACATACAAGTATTCCTGCTGCCCTCACCCAGCTTCAGACACCTGGACGATAACATTGCTCCACATTGCATAATACAGTCTAATGCCAGAGCTCTCTCCACACACACTCAGATCACACCAGACTAGCAGTGTCCCTGTCACAGCGGCAGCACGTCTGGCAATATTACATACAAGTATTCCTGCTGCCCTCACCCAGCTTCAGACACCTGGACGATAACATTGCTCCACATTGCATAATACAGTCTAATGCCAGAGCTCTCTCCACACACACTCAGATCCCACGAGACTAGTCGTGTCCCTGTCACAGAGGCAGCATGTCTGGCAATATTACATACAAGTATTCCTGCTGCCCTCACACAGCTTCAGACACCTGGACGATAACATTGCTCCACATTATACAGTCTAATGCCAGAGCTCTCTCCACACACACTCACATCCCACGAGACTAGCCGTGTCCCTGTCACAGCGGCAGCACGTCTGGCAATATTACATACAAGTATTCCTGCTGCCCTCACCCAGCTTCAGACACCTGGACGATAACATTGCTCCACATTGCATAATACAGTCTAATGCCAGAGCTCTCTCCACACACACTCAGATCCCACGAGACTAGCCGTGTCCCTGTCACAGCGGCAGCACGTCTGGCAATATTACATACAAGTATTCCTGCTGCCCTCACCCAGCTTCAGACACCTGGACGATAACATTGCTCCACATTGCGTAATACAGTCTAATGCCAGAGCTCTCTCCACACACACTCAGATCCCACGAGACTAGCCGTGTCCCTGTCACAGCGGCAGCACGTCTGGTAATATTACATACAAGTAATCCTGCTGCCCTCACCCAGCTTCACACACCTGGACGACAACATTGCTCCACATTGCGTAATACAGTCTAATGCCAGAGCTCTCTCCACACACACTCAGATCCCACGAGACTAGCAGTGTCCCTGTCATAGCGGCAGCACGTCTGGCAATATTACATACAACTATTCCTGCCGCCCTCACCCAGCTTCAGACACCTGGACGATAACATTGCTCCACATTGCGTAATACAGTCTAATGCCAGAGCTCTCTCCACACACCCTCAGATCACACCAGACTAGCTGTGTCCCTGTCATAGCGGCAGCACGTCTGGCAATATTACATACAAGTATTCCTGCCGCCCTCACCCAGCTTCAGACACCTGGACGATAACATTGCTCCACATTGCGTAATACAGTCTAATGCCAGAGCTCTCTCCACACACCCTCAGATCACACCAGACTAGCTGTGTCCCTGTCATAGCGGCAGCACGTCTGGCAATATTACATACAAGTATTCCTGCCGCCCTCACCCAGCTTCAGACACCTGGACGATAACATTGCTCCACATTGTGTAATACAGTCTAATGCTAGAGCTCTCTCCACACACACTCAGATCCCACGAGACTAGCCGTGTCCCTGTCATAGCGGCAGCACGTCTGGCAATATTACATACAAGTATTCCTGCCGCCCTCACCCAGCTTCAGACACCTGGACGATAACATTGCTCCACATTGCGTAATACAGTCTAATGCCAGAGCTCTCTCCACACACACTCAGATCCCACCAGACTAGCCGTGTCCCTGTCATAGCGGCAGCACGTCTGGCAATATTACATACAACTATTCCTGCCGCCCTCACCCAGCTTCAGACACCTGGACGATAACATTGCTCCACATTGCATAATACAGTCTAATGCCAGAGCTCTCTCCACACACACTCAGATCCCACGAGACTAGCCGTGTCCCTGTCATAGCGGCAGCACGTCTGGCAATATTACATACAAGTATTCCTGCTGCCCTCACCCAGCTTCAGACACCTGGACGATAACATTGCTCCACATTGCATAATACAGTCTAATGCCAGAGCTCTCTCCACACACCCTCAGATCACACCAGACTAGCTGTGTCACTGTCATAGCGGCAGCACGTCTGGCAATATTACATACAAGTATTCCTGCCACCCTCACCCAGCTTCAGACACCTGGACGATAACATTGCTCCACATTGCATAATACAGTCTAATGCCAGAGCTCTCTCCACACACACTCAGATCCCACGAGACTAGCCGTGTCCCTGTCACAGAGGCAGCATGTCTGGCAATATTACATACAAGTATTCCTGCTGCCCTCACCCAGCTTCAGACACCTGGACGATAACATTGCTCCACATTATACAGTCTAATGCCAGAGCTCTCTCCACACACACTCAGATCCCACGAGACTAGCCGTGTCCCTGTCACAGCGGCAGCACGTCTGGCAATATTACATACAAGTATTCCTGCTGCCCTCACCCAGCTTCAGACACCTGGACGATAACATTGCTCCACATTGCATAATACAGTCTAATGCCAGAGCTCTCTCCACACACACTCAGATCCCACGAGACTAGCCGTGTCCCTGTCACAGCGGCAGCACGTCTGGCAATATTACATACAAGTATTCCTGCTGCCCTCACCCAGCTTCAGACACCTGGACGATAACATTGCTCCACATTGCGTAATACAGTCTAATGCCAGAGCTCTCTCCACACACACTCAGATCCCACCAGACTAGCCGTGTCCCTGTCACAGCGGCAGCACTTCTGGCAATATTACATACAAGTATTCCTGCTGCTCTCACCCAGCTTCAGACACCTGGACGATAACATTGCTCCACATTGCATAATACAGTCTAATGCCAGAGCTCTCTCCACACACACTCAGATCCCACGAGACTAGCCGTGTCCCTGTCACAGCGGCAGCACGTCTGGCAATATTACATACAAGTATTCCTGCTGCCCTCACCCAGCTTCAGACACCTGGACGACAACATTGCTCCACATTGCATAATACAGTCTAATGCCAGAGCTCTCTCCACACACCCTCAGATCACACCAGACTAGCCGTGTCCCTGTCATAGCGGCAGCACGTCTGGCAATATTACATACAAGTATTCCTGCTGCCCTCACCCAGCTTCAGACACCTGGACGATAACATTGCTCCACATTGCATAATACAGTCTAATGCCAGAGCTCTCTCCACACACACTCAGATCCCACGAGACTAGCCGTGTCCCTGTCACAGCGGCAGCACGTCTCGCAATATTACATACAAGAATTCCTGCTGCCCTCACCCAGCTTCAGACACCTGGACGATAACATTGCTCCACATTGCGTAATACAGTCTAATGCCAGAGCTCTCTCCACACACACTCAGATCCCACCAGACTAGCCGTGTCCCTGTCACAGCGGCAGCACTTCTGGCAATATTACATACAAGTATTCCTGCTGCCCTCACCCAGCTTCAGACACCTGGACGATAACATTGCTCCACATTGCATAATACAGTCTAATGCCAGAGCTCTCTCCACACACACTCAGATCCCACAAGACTAGCCGTGTCCCTGTCACAGCGGCAGCACGTCTGGTAATATTACATACAAGTATTCCTGCTGCCCTCACCCAGCTTCAGACACCTGGACAATAACATTGCTCCACATTGCATAATGCAGTCTAATGCCAGAGCTCTCTCCACACACCCTCAGATCACACCAGACTAGCCATGTCCCTGTCATAGCGGCAGCACGTCTGGTAATATTACATACAAGTATTCCTGCTGCCCTCACCCAGCTTCAGACACCTGGACGATAACATTGCTCCACATTGCGTAATACAGTCTAATGCCAGAGCTCTCTCCACACACACTCAGATCACACCAGACTAGCCGTGTCCCTGTCACAGCGGCAGCACTTCTGGCAATATTACATACAAGTATTCCTGCTGCCCTCACCCAGCTTCAGACACCTGGACGATAACATTGCTCCACATTGCATAATACAGTCTAATGCCAGAGCTCTCTCCACACACACTCAGATCCCACGAGACTAGCCGTGTCCCTGTCACAGCGGCAGCACGTCTGGCAATATTACATACAAGTATTCCTGCTGCCCTCACCCAGCTTCAGACACCTGGACGATAACATTGCTCCACATTGCATACTACAGTCTAATGCCAGAGCTCTCTCCACACACACTCAGATCCCACCAGACTAGCCGTGTCCCTGTCACAGAGGCAGCACGTCTGGCAATATTACATACAAGTATTCCTGCTGCCCTCACCCAGCTTCAGACACCTGGACGATAACATTGCTCCACATTGCATACTACAGTCTAATGCCAGAGCTCTCTCCACACACACTCAGATCCCACGAGACTAGCCGTGTCCCTGTCATAGCGGCAGCACGTCTGGCAATATTACATACAAGTATTCCTGCTGCCCTCACCCAGCTTCAGACACCTGGACGATAACATTGCTCCACATTGCATAATACAGTCTAATGCCAGAGCTCTCTCCACACACCCTCAGATCCCACGACACTAGCCGTGTCCCTGTCATAGCGGCAGCACGTCTGGCAATATTACATACAAGTATTCCTGCCGCCCTCACCCAGCTTCACACACCTGGACGACAACATTGCTCCACATTATACAGTCTAATGCCAGAGCTCTCTCCACACACACTCAGATCCCACGAGACTAGCCGTGTCCCTGTCACAGCGGCAGCACGTCTGGCAATATTACATACAAGTATTCCTGCCGCCCTCACCCAGCTTCTGACACCTGGACGACAACATTGCTCCACATTGCATAATACAGTCTAATGCCAGAGCTCTCTCCACACACACTCAGATCACACCAGACTAGCCGTGTCCCTGTCACAGCGGCAGCACGTCTGGCAATATTACATACAAGTATTCCTGCTGCCCTCACCCAGCTTCAGACACCTGGACGATAACATTGCTCCACATTGCATAATACAGTCTAATGCCAGAGCTCTCTCCACACACACTCAGATCCCACGAGACTAGACGTGTCCCTGTCATAGCGGCAGCACGTCTGGCAATATTACATACAAGTATTCCTGCCGCCCTCACCCAGCTTCTGACACCTGGACGACAACATTGCTCCACATTGCGTAATACAGTCTAATGCCAGAGCTCTCTCCACACACCCTCAGATCCAACGAGACTAGCCGTGTCCCTGTCATAGCGGCAGCACGTCTGGCAATATTACATACAATATTCCTGCTGCCCTCACCCAGCTTCAGACACCTGGACGACAACATTGCTCCACATTTCATACTACAGTCTAATGCCAGAGCTCTCTCCACACACCCTCAGATCCCACGAGACTAGCCGTGTCCCTGTCATAGCGGCAGCAAGTCTGGCAATATTACATACAATATTCCTGCTGCCCTCACCCAGCTTCAGACACCTGGACGACAACATTGCTCCACATTGCATAATACAATCTAATGCCAGAGCTCTCTCCACACACCCTCAGATCACACCAGACTAGCCGTGTCCCTGTCACAGTGGCAGCACGTCTGGTAATATTACATACCAGTATTCCTGCCGCCCTCACCCAGCTGCAGACACCTGGACGATAACATTGCTCCACATTGCGTAATACAGTCTAATGCCAGAGCTCTCTCCACACACACTCAGATCCCACGAGACTAGCCGTGTCCCTGTCACAGCGGCAGCACGTCTGGCAATATTACATACAAGTATTCCTGCTGCCCTCACCCAGCTTCAGACACCTGGACGATAACATTGCTCCACATTGCGTAATACAGTCTAATGCCAGAGCTCTCTCCACACACACTCAGATCCCACCAGACTAGCCGTGTCCCTGTCATAGCGGCAGCACGTCTGGCAATATTACATACAAGTATTCCTGCCGCCCTCACCCAGCTTCAGACACCTGGACGACAACATTGCTCCACATTGCATACTACAGTCTAATGCCAGAGCTCTCTCCACACACCCTCAGATCCCACGAGACTAGCCGTGTCCCTGTCATAGCGGCAGCACGTCTGGCAATATTACATACAATATTCCTGCTGCCCTCACCCAGCTTCAGACACCTGGACGACAACATTGCTCCACATTGCATAATACAATCTAATGCTAGAGCTCTCTCCACACACACTCAGATCCCACGAGACTAGCCGTGTCCCTGTCATAGCGGCAGCACGTCTGGCAATATTACATACAATATTCCTGCTGCCCTCACCCAGCTTCAGACACCTGGACGATAACATTGCTCCACATTGCATAATACAGTCTAATGCCAGAGCTCTCTCCACACACCCTCAGATCACACCAGACTAGCCGTGTCCCTGTCACAGTGGCAGCACGTCTGGTAATATTACATACCAGTATTCCTGCCGCCCTCACCCAGCTTCAGACACCTGGACGATAACATTGCTCCACATTGCGTAATACAGTCTAATGCCAGAGCTCTCTCCACACACACTCAGATCCCACGAGACTAGCCGTGTCCCTGTCACAGCGGCAGCACGTCTGGCAATATTACATACAAGTATTCCTGCTGCCCTCACCCAGCTTCAGACACCTGGACGATAACATTGCTCCACATTGCGTAATACAGTCTAATGCCAGAGCTCTCTCCACACACACTCAGATCCCACCAGACTAGCCGTGTCCCTGTCACAGCGGCAGCACGTCTGGCAATATTACATACAAGTATTCCTGCCGCCCTCACCCAGCTTCAGACACCTGGACGACAACATTGCTCCACATTGCATACTACAGTCTAATGCCAGAGCTCTCTCCACACACCCTCAGATCCCACGAGACTAGCCGTGTCCCTGTCATAGCGGCAGCACGTCTGGCAATATTACATACAATATTCCTGCTGCCCTCACCCAGCTTCAGACACCTGGACGACAACATTGCTCCACATTGCATAATACAATCTAATGCTAGAGCTCTCTCCACACACACTCAGATCCCACGAGACTAGCCGTGTCCCTGTCATAGCGGCAGCACGTCTGGCAATATTACATACAATATTCCTGCTGCCCTCACCCAGCTTCAGACACCTGGACGATAACATTGCTCCACATTGCATAATACAGTCTAATGCCAGAGCTCTCTCCACACACCCTCAGATCACACCAGACTAGCCGTGTCCCTGTCACAGTGGCAGCACGTCTGGTAATATTACATACCAGTATTCCTGCTGCCCTCACCCAGCTTCAGACACCTGGACGATAACATTGCTCCACATTGCGTAATACAGTCTAATGCCAGAGCTCTCTCCACACACACTCAGATCCCACGAGACTAGCCGTGTCCCTGTCACAGCGGCAGCACGTCTGGCAATATTACATACAAGTATTCCTGCCGCCCTCACCCAGCTTCAGACACCTGGACGATAACATTGCTCCACATTGCGTAATACAGTCTAATGCCAGAGCTCTCTCCACACACACTCAGATCCCACGAGACTAGCCGTGTCCCTGTCACAGCGGCAGCACGTCTGGCAATATTACATACAAGTATTCCTGCCGCCCTCACCCAGCTTCAGACACCTGGACGACAACATTGCTCCACATTGCATAATACAATCTAATGCCAGAGCTCTCTCCACACACCCTCAGATCACACCAGACTAGCCGTGTCCCTGTCACAGCGGCAGCACGTCTGGCAATATTACATACAAGTATTCCTGCTGCAGTCACCCAGCTTCAGACACCTGGACGATAACATTGCTCCACATTGCATAATACAGTCTAATGCCAGAGCTCTCTCCACACACACTCAGATCCCACGAGACTAGCCGTGTCCCTGTCACAGCGGCAGCACGTCTGGCAATATTACATACAAGTATTCCTGCTGTCCTCACCCAGCTTCAGACACCTGGACGATAACATTGCTCCACATTGCATACTACAGTCTAATGCCAGAGCTCTCTCCACACACACTCAGATCCCACCAGACTAGCCGTGTCCCTGTCACAGAGGCAGCACGTCTGGCAATATTACATACAAGTATTCCTGCTGCCCTCACCCAGCTTCAGACACCTGGACGATAACATTGCTCCACATTGCATACTACAGTCTAATGCCAGAGCTCTCTCCACACACACTCAGATCCCACGAGACTAGCCGTGTCCCTGTCACAGCGGCAGCACGTCTCGCAATATTACATACAAGTATTCCTGCTGCCCTCACCCAGCTTCAGACACCTGGACGATAACATTGCTCCACATTGCATAATACAGTCTAATGCCAGAGCTCTCTCCACACACACTCAGATCCCACGAGACTAGCCGTGTCCCTGTCATAGCGGCAGCACGTCTGGCAATATTACATACAAGTATTCCTGCTGCCCTCACCCAGCTTCAGACACCTGGACGATAACATTGCTCCACATTGCATAATACAGTCTAATGCCAGAGCTCTCTCCACACACCCTCAGATCCCACGACACTAGCCGTGTCCCTGTCATAGCGGCAGCACGTCTGGCAATATTACATACAAGTATTCCTGCCGCCCTCACCCAGCTTCACACACCTGGACGACAACATTGCTCCACATTATACAGTCTAATGCCAGAGCTCTCTCCACACACACTCAGATCCCACGAGACTAGCCGTGTCCCTGTCACAGCGGCAGCACGTCTGGCAATATTACATACAAGTATTCCTGCCGCCCTCACCCAGCTTCTGACACCTGGACGACAACATTGCTCCACATTGCATAATACAGTCTAATGCCAGAGCTCTCTCCACACACACTCAGATCACACCAGACTAGCCGTGTCCCTGTCACAGCGGCAGCACGTCTGGCAATATTACATACAAGTATTCCTGCTGCCCTCACCCAGCTTCAGACACCTGGACGATAACATTGCTCCACATTGCATAATACAGTCTAATGCCAGAGCTCTCTCCACACACACTCAGATCCCACGAGACTAGACGTGTCCCTGTCATAGCGGCAGCACGTCTGGCAATATTACATACAAGTATTCCTGCCGCCCTCACCCAGCTTCTGACACCTGGACGACAACATTGCTCCACATTGCGTAATACAGTCTAATGCCAGAGCTCTCTCCACACACCCTCAGATCCAACGAGACTAGCCGTGTCCCTGTCATAGCGGCAGCACGTCTGGCAATATTACATACAATATTCCTGCTGCCCTCACCCAGCTTCAGACACCTGGACGACAACATTGCTCCACATTTCATACTACAGTCTAATGCCAGAGCTCTCTCCACACACCCTCAGATCCCACGAGACTAGCCGTGTCCCTGTCATAGCGGCAGCAAGTCTGGCAATATTACATACAATATTCCTGCTGCCCTCACCCAGCTTCAGACACCTGGACGACAACATTGCTCCACATTGCATAATACAATCTAATGCCAGAGCTCTCTCCACACACCCTCAGATCACACCAGACTAGCCGTGTCCCTGTCACAGTGGCAGCACGTCTGGTAATATTACATACCAGTATTCCTGCCGCCCTCACCCAGCTGCAGACACCTGGACGATAACATTGCTCCACATTGCGTAATACAGTCTAATGCCAGAGCTCTCTCCACACACACTCAGATCCCACGAGACTAGCCGTGTCCCTGTCACAGCGGCAGCACGTCTGGCAATATTACATACAAGTATTCCTGCTGCCCTCACCCAGCTTCAGACACCTGGACGATAACATTGCTCCACATTGCGTAATACAGTCTAATGCCAGAGCTCTCTCCACACACACTCAGATCCCACCAGACTAGCCGTGTCCCTGTCATAGCGGCAGCACGTCTGGCAATATTACATACAAGTATTCCTGCCGCCCTCACCCAGCTTCAGACACCTGGACGACAACATTGCTCCACATTGCATACTACAGTCTAATGCCAGAGCTCTCTCCACACACCCTCAGATCCCACGAGACTAGCCGTGTCCCTGTCATAGCGGCAGCACGTCTGGCAATATTACATACAATATTCCTGCTGCCCTCACCCAGCTTCAGACACCTGGACGACAACATTGCTCCACATTGCATAATACAATCTAATGCTAGAGCTCTCTCCACACACACTCAGATCCCACGAGACTAGCCGTGTCCCTGTCATAGCGGCAGCACGTCTGGCAATATTACATACAATATTCCTGCTGCCCTCACCCAGCTTCAGACACCTGGACGATAACATTGCTCCACATTGCATAATACAGTCTAATGCCAGAGCTCTCTCCACACACCCTCAGATCACACCAGACTAGCCGTGTCCCTGTCACAGTGGCAGCACGTCTGGTAATATTACATACCAGTATTCCTGCCGCCCTCACCCAGCTTCAGACACCTGGACGATAACATTGCTCCACATTGCGTAATACAGTCTAATGCCAGAGCTCTCTCCACACACACTCAGATCCCACGAGACTAGCCGTGTCCCTGTCACAGCGGCAGCACGTCTGGCAATATTACATACAAGTATTCCTGCCGCCCTCACCCAGCTTCACACACCTGGACGATAACATTGCTCCACATTGCATAATACAGTCTAATGCCAGAGCTCTCTCCACACACCCTCAGATCACACCAGACTAGCCGTGTCCCTGTCATAGCGGCAGCACGTCTGGCAATATTACATACAAGTATTCCTGCTGCCCTCACCCAGCTTCAGACACCTGGACGATAACATTGCTCCACATTGCATAATACAGTCTAATGCCAGAGCTCTCTCCACACACACTCAGATCCCACGAGACTAGCCGTGTCCCTGTCACAGCAGCAGCACGTCTGGCAATATTACATACAAGTATTCCTGCTGCCCTCACCCAGCTTCAGACACCTGGACGATAACATTGCTCCACATTGCATAATACAGTCTAATGCCAGAGCTCTCTCCACACACCCTCAGATCCCACGAGACTAGCCGTGTCCCTGTCATAGCGGCAGCACGTCTGGCAATATTACATACAAGTATTCCTGCTGCCCTCACCCAGCTTCAGACACCTGGACGACAACATTGCTCCACATTGCATAATACAGTCTAATGCCAGAGCTCTCTCCACACACCCTCAGATCACACGAGACTAGCCGTGTCCCTGTCACAGCGGCAGCACGTCTGGTAATATTACATACAAGTATTCCTGCTGCCCTCACCCAGCTTCAGACACCTGGACGATAACATTGCTCCACATTGCATAATACAGTCTAATGCCAGAGCTCTCTCCACACACACTCAGATCCCACGAGACTAGCCGTGTCCCTGTCACAGCGGCAGCACGTCTGGCAATATTACATACAAGTATTCCTGCTGCCCTCACCCAGCTTCAGACACCTGGACGATAACATTGCTCCACATTGCATAATACAGTCTAATGCCAGAGCTCTCTCCACACACACTCAGATCCCATGAGACTAGCCATGTCCCTGTCACAGCGGCAGCACGTCTGGCAATATTACATAAAAGTATTCCTGCCGCCCTCACCCAGCTTCAGACACCTGGACGATACCATTGCTCCACATTGCATAATACAGTCTAATGCCAGAGCTCTCTCCACACACACTCAGATCCCATGAGACTAGCCGTGTCCCTGTCACAGCGGCAGCACGTCTGGCAATATTACATAAAAGTATTCCTGCCGCCCTCACCCAGCTTCAGACACCTGGACGATAACATTGCTCCACATTGCATAATACAGTCTAATGCCAGAGCTCTCTCCACACACACTCAGATCCCACCAGACTAGCCGTGTCCCTGTCACAGCGGCAGCACGTCTGGTAATATTACATACAAGTATTCCTGCTGCCGCCCTCACCCAGCTTCAGACACCTGGACGATAACATTGCTCCACATTGCATAATACAGTCTAATGCCAGAGCTCTCTCCACACACCCTCAGATCACACCAGACTAGCCGTGTCCCTGTCATAGCGGCAGCACGTCTGGCAATATTACATACAAGTATTCCTGCTGCCCTCACCCAGCTTCAGACACCTGGACGATAACATTGCTCCACATTGCATAATACAGTCTAATGCCAGAGCTCTCTCCACACACACTCAGATCCCACGAGACTAGCCGTGTCCCTGTCACAGCGGCAGCACGTCTGGCAATATTACATAAAAGTATTCCTGCCGCCCTCACCCAGCTTCAGTCACCTGGACGACAACATTGCTCCACATTGCATAATACAGTCTAATGCCAGAGCTCTCTCCACACACACTCAGATCACACCAGACTAGCCGTGTCCCTGTCACAGCGGCAGCACGTCTGGCAATATTACATAAAAGTATTCCTGCCGCCCTCACCCAGCTTCAGACACCTGGACGATAACATTGCTCCACATTGCATACTACAGTCTAATGCCAGAGCTCTCTCCACACACACTCAGATCCCACGAGACTAGCCGTGTCCCTGTCATAGCGGCAGCACGTCTGGCAATATTACATACCAGTATTCCTGCTGCCCTCACCCAGCTTCAGACACCTGGACGATAACATTGCTCCACATTGCATAATACAGTCTAATGCCAGAGCTCTCTCCACACACACTCAGATCACACCAGACTAGCCGTGTCCCTGTCACAGCGGCAGCACGTCTGGCAATATTACATACCAGTATTCCTGCCGCCCTCACCCAGCTTCAGACACCTGGACGATAACATTGCTCCACATTGTATAATACAGTCTAATGCCAGAGCTCTCTCCACACACACTCAGATCTCCCTCGTGGTTGCTGTATTACACGATGTGGAGCAATCTGGTCTTCTTGGTACCTGAAGCTTGGTGAGGGCAGCAGAAATAACTTAAAGGAAAACTATTAATACCCAAGTGTTGTAAAAGGACAATGTACAAATCATGTCTTAGTAGCTGTGTAAATATTGTCCTACTTTTCATGTTTAATATCAGAGGGAAAAGCTGTCATTCATTGTGTAGGGATGCTCGGGTAGTACTTTTTAATACCCGCCCGGATCCGGATCCAGGTACCCAGATATCTGGATCCGATTCGGGTACCCGGATCCGACCGTGCGGATACCCGAGTGAATTCGGGTATCTGACCAAATTACCCGCGGGTACCCAACCTATTCGGGTATCTGGATAGAAAAAAACTGAAGTGCCCTTTAAATAGCTTTAAAAGACAAGACAAGACAAGACAAATAACATTTATATCGCGCTTTTCTCCTGGCAGACTCAAAGCACCAGAGCTGCAGCCACTAGGGCACACTCTATATAGGCAGTAGCAGTGTTAGGCCAGAGCTGCAGCCACTAGGGGGAGCTCTATAGGCAGAAGTAGTGTTAGGCCAGAGCTGCAGCCACTAGGGGGAGCTCTATAGGCAGTAGCAGTGTTAGGCCAGAGCTGCAGCCACTAGGGCACACTCTATATAGGCAGTAGCAGTGTTAGGCCAGAGCTGCAGCCACTAGGGGGAGCTCTATAGGCAGAAGTAGTGTTAGGCCAGAGCTGCAGCCACTAGGGGGAGCTCTATAGGCAGTAGCAGTGTTAGGCCAGAGCTGCAGCCACTAGGGGGAGCTCTATAGGCAGTAGCAGTGTTAGGCCAGAGCTGCAGCCACTAGGGAGCACTCTAGGCAGTAGCAGTGTTAGGCCAGAGCTGCAGCCACTAGGGGGCGCTCTATAGGCAGTAGCAGTGTTAGGCCAGAGCTGCAGCCACTAGGGGGCGCTCTATAGGTAGTAGCAGTGTTAGGCTAGAGCTGCAGCCAGTAGGGGGCGCTCTATAGGCAGTAGCAGTGTTAGGCCAGAGCTGCAGCCACTAGGGGGCGCTCTATAGGCAGTAGCAGTGTTAGGCCAGAGCTGCAGCCACTAGGGGCGCTCTATAGGCAGTAGCAGTGTTAGGCCAGAGCTGCAGCCACTAGGACGCGCTCTACAGACAGTAGCAGTGTTAGGCCAGAGCTGCAGCCACTAGGGGGCACCCTATAGGCAGTAGTAGTGTTAGGCCAGAGCTGCAGCCACTAGGGGAGCTCTATAGGCACTAGCAGTGTTAGGCCAGAGCTGCAGCCACTAGGGGGCACCCTATAGGCAGTAGTAGTGTTAGGCCAGAGCTGCAGCCACTAGGGGCGCTCTATAGGCAGTAGCAGTGTTAGGCCAGAGCTGCAGCCACGGGGGGGCGCTCTATAGGCAGTAGCAGTGTTAGGTCAGAGCTGCAGCCACTAGGGGGTGCTCTATAGGTAGAAGTAGTGTTAGGCCAGAGCTGCAGCCACTAGGGCACACTCTATATAGGCAGTAGCAGTGTTAGGCCAGAGCTGCAGCCACTAGGGGGTGCTCTATAGGTAGTAGCAGTGTTAGGCCAGAGCTGCAGCCACTAGGGGGCGCTCTATAGGTAGTAGTAGTGTTAGGCCAGAGCTGCAGTCACTAGGGGGCGCTCTATAGGCAGTAGCAGTGTTAGGCCAGAGTTGCAGCCACTAGGGGGCGCTCTATAGGCAGTGGCAGTTAGGCCAGAGCTGCAGCCACTAGGGGGTGCTCTATAGGCAGTAGCAGTGTTAGGCCAGAGCTGCAGCCACTAGAGTCACTCTATAGGCAGTAGCAGTGTTAGGCCAGAGCTGCAGCCACTAGGGGGAGCTCTATAGGCAGTAGTAGTGTTAGGCCAGAGCTGCAGCCACTAGGGGGCGCTCTATAGGCAGTAGCAGTGTTAGGCCAGAGCTGCAGCCACTAGGGGGACTCTCTATAGGCAGTAGCAGTGTTAGGCCAGAGCTGCAGCCACTAGGGGAGCTCTATAGGCAGTAGCAGTGTTAGGCCAGAGCTGCAGCCACTAGGAGGCGCTCTATAGGCAGTAGCAGTGTTAGGCCAGAGCTGCAGCCACTAGGGGACGCTCTATAGGCAGTAGCAGTGTTAGGCCAGAGCTGCAGCCACTAGGGGGCACTCTATAGGCAGTAGCAGTGTTAGGCCAGAGCTGCAGCCACTAGGGGACGCTCTATAGGCAGTAGCAGTGTTAGGCCAGAGCTGCAGCCACTAGGGGGCACTCTATAGGCAGTAGCAGTGTTAGGCCAGAGCTACTGCCACTAGGGGACGCTCTATAGGCAGTAGCAGTGTTAGGCCAGAGCTGCAGCCACTAGGAGGCGCTCTATAGGCAGTAGCAGTGTTAGGCCAGAGCTGCAGCCACTAGGAGGAGCTCTATAGGCAGTAGCAATGTTTAGCCAGGGCTGCAGCCACTAGGGGGCGCTCTATAGGCAGTAGCAGTGTTAGGCCAGAGCTGCAGCCACTAGGGGGCGCTCTGTAGGCAGTAGCAGTGTTAGGCCAGAGCTGCAGCCACTAGGAGGCGCTCTATAGGCAGTAGCAGTGTTAGGCCAGAGCTGCAGCCACTAGGGGGGTGCTCTATAGACAGTAGCAGTGTTAGGCCAGAGATGCAGCCACTAGGGGCGCTCTATAGGCAGTAGCAGTGTTAGGCCAGAGCTGCAGCCACTAGGGGGCGCTCTATAGATAGTAGCAGTGTTAGGCCAGAGCTACAGCCACTAGGGGGAGCTCTATAGGCAGTAGCAGTGTTAGGCCAGAGATGCAGCCACTAGGGGTGCTCTATAGGCAGTAGCAGTGTTAGGGAGACTTGCCAAAGGTCTCCTACTGAATAGGTGCTGGCTTACTGATCAGGCAGAGCCGAGATTTTAACCCTGGTCTCCTGTGTCAGAGGCAGAGCCCTTAACCATTACACCATCCAGCCAAAAAAGGTTTCTTAGGGTAAATGATGCATGAAGCATTATGTTTTTTTAAAGAGAAACACTAATTTATTATTTGGTGGACATAAAATGAAAAAAAAAGCTGCCAATTAACATCAGGACTAGGTTCCAGACAGCGGTTGTGCAACCCACATTGTGTCCAAAGTCCAACCGCACAACTGGGACATGACAGTTTTCAGCCCAGACACCTCCAAAAAATGACACCGCAATTGTGTTTTGGGTTGAATATAGGTGGTGGTATCAGCAGCAGTGGCCTGTGGCACCGTGGCGGTGGGAGCCAGCACCAGCTTGCTTCAGCCTCTTGAACTCCTCATGCTCAACAACATGTTTTTTGGCCAGATGGGTGATGAAGCTGGAGGCAGGGGCGGACATACGGCCGTGCAGGCCGTGCCGCCGCACGAGGGCCCCTGAAGTTCCGTTTTCTTCAGGGGCCCATGGCATTAAGTATTTTTTTTTTTTTTTTAATATTTTTTTTTTTTTTATTATTTTATTCCCGGGGGCCCCCCGACTCCTATCCTCCCTCCCTCCCTCACCTCGGGGGGCCCCCTCCCGATATGCGCGGCGGGAGAGCGAGCGAGCGGCAAATGCAGGAAGGGCTCTCCAGGCATCCGCTAGAGGCCCAGCCGCTTGGTCTCCAATATGTCTCCAGTTGGAGACATATTGGAGACTTAGCGGCTGGGCCTCTAGCGGATGCCTGGAGAGCCCTGAAGACTTCCTGCATTTGCCGCTCGCTCTCCCGCCGCGCATATCGGGAGGGGGCCCCCCGAGGTGAGGAAGGAAGGGAGGGAGGGAGGATAGGAGTCGGGCCCCCCACCCGGATAGCTACCCACCCGGCTACCTAACCACCTACCCACCCGGCTACCTACCTACCCACCCACCAGGCTTCCTACCTACCCACCCGACTACCTAACCACCCACCAGGCTTCCTACCTACCTACCCACCCTGCTACCTACCCACCCACCAGGCTTCCTACCTAACCACCCACCCAACTACCTAACCACCCACCCGGCTACCTACCCACCCGGCTACCTACCCACCCACCAGGCTTCCTACCTAACCACCCACCCAACTACCTAACCACCCACCCGGCTACCTACCCACCCGGCTACCTACCCACCCGGCTACCTACCTACCTACCCGGCTACCTACCTAACCACCCACCCGGCTACCTACCTAACCACCCACCCGGCTACCTACCGGGCTAGTTACCAACCCACCCACCAGGCTACCTACCCACCCACCCGGCTACCCGGCTACCTACCTAACCACCCACCCGGCTACCTACCTAACCACCCACCTGGCTACCTACCTAACCACCCACCCGGCTACCTACCGGGCTAGTTACCAACCCACCCACCAGGTTACCTACCCACCCACCAGGCTACCTACCTACCCACCCACCAGGCTACCTACCCACCCACCAGGCTTCCTACCTACCCACCCGGCTACCTACCTACCCACCAGGCTACCTACCCACCCACCAGGCTACCTACCTACCCACCCACCAGGCTACCTACCCACCCACCAGGCTTCCTACCTACCCACCCGGCTACCTACCTACCCACCCGGCTTCCTACCTACCCACCCGGCTACCTACCTAACCACCCACCCGGCTACCTACCTACCCACCCACCCGGCTACCCACCCACCAGGCTTCCTACCTAACCACCCACCCGGCTACCTACCTAACCACCCACCCGGCTACCTACCGGGCTAGTTACCAACCCACCCACCAGGCTACCTACCCACCCACCCGGCTACCCACGGACCCACCAGGCTACCTACCTACCCACCCACCGGGCTACCTACCTACCTACCTACCGGGCTAGTTACCCACCCACCCACCAGGCTACCTACCCACCCGGCTACCTACCCACCCACCCACCAGGCTACCTACCCACCCACCCACCAGGCTACCAACCCACCCACTCACCCACCCACCCACCAGGCTACCAACCCACCCACCCACTCACCCACCCACTAGGCTACCTATCCACCCAACCACCCATGGGAGCTGCGCGCCGGATGGAGGCTGGGACAGGAGGTCTGCTGCTGCAGGTGAGTAAATGTTTTTGTTTTATTTATATTAGCAGGTGTATGTTCTGGGCAGGTCTGCCACATGATTGCATGTATTTTCTTCGCAAATCTGCCGACATGATTGCATGTATTTTCTGGGCATATCTGCCGACATGATTGCACGTATTTTCTGGGCATATCTGCCGACTTGTTTGCACGTATTTTCTGGGCATATCTGCCGACTTGATTGCATGTATTTTCTGGGCATATCTGCCGACTTGATTGCATGTATTTTCTGGGCATATCTGCCGACTTGTTTGCACGTATTTTCTGGGCATATCTGCCGACTTGATTGCACGTATTTTCTGGGCATATCTGCCGACTTGATTGCACGTATTTTCTGGGCATATCTGCCGACTTGATTGCACATATTTTCTGGGCATATCTGCCGACATGATTGCACGTATTTTCTGGGCATATCTGCCGACATGATTGCACGTATTTTCTGGGCATATCTGTGTATTTTCTTGAGAAAACCTGCACAATTATGTGAATTTTCTGGGGAAAGGGTCACCAAAACTTGGGCCCACTGTCTTTGCGTTGCACTTTTCAAGGGAACCTGAGGTGAGAATAATATTGAGGCTGCCATATTTCTCTCCTTTTAAGCAATAGGCCGCCAGGCAACTAGTATTGTTTAAAAGGAAATAAACCCTCACCCCGGGTTCGCTTTAAGTTACAGTTAGCTCCGCCCTCATCCGGTCATTGCCACGCCCATTTTTTCTATTCACTATTTTTTGCCGCGGCGCGCTTAGCGCGCCGCAGGTTGTAGCCACGCCCATATTTTGCCTGAGTGGTGCGGCTGGTGGTAGCGGCAGAAGGATGTGGTGGGTCCCACCGATGCATCCTCCTCCTCAGAGTCAGAGCTGACATCCCCATCCTGTGGAAGGTAGTCACGGTCCTTCATCCCATCATCAACATCATTCCCCCCCCCTCCTCAAAACCCAGAACATGCTCCTCAAACTCCTTGCAGCTAACAGACCTAAGTTCAATAGCGGTGCCTGGTGCGAAAAGCTCGCTGACTGAGGGTAGGCTGCCCGCTGGGGTCGACACTGACACGGCAGACCTTCTGAGGGTGGCCGTAATGTTGCTCCCTGTCCTCTTGCCCTTGCTGCCCCTCCCCTAGCTGCCTGTGTCAGCAGACATAGTACAACTTATACGTGATGATGTCACCAGATGATGTGGGGTACTTTTACTTTAATAAAATCGGGGGTTGGACTTTAAATCAAATCAGCACGGAGTGACAGACCGCAGAGTAGGGCCTCTGATTGGCTCAATGAGGTCAGGTGGGGCTGGCCAGAGTTCCCCTCTGTGATTGGTTGCTAGGGCTTCTGCTGGGAGCCCTCTGATTGGCTGGGAGCCCTCTGATTGGCTCAATGACATCATCTCTCTTGTTACAGTACCCAGATCCGGATATCTGTCAGATATCCACGGGTACCCGCAGGTATCCGAATTATGCGGCCAGATACCCGCATAGAGCTATGCAGATATTGGCCCAGGTATCTGGATCCGACCCGGATATCGTAAAAATGGTCGGGTACCCGGATCCGGATGAGCATCCCTGTCATTGTGTGTAGATTTTAGCTATGTTTGGAATGTCTCATTTGCAGAGGTATGAATTTGTATGAATGTCTGCTGTCTGACATGCTAAGAACAGTGTAATATTGAAGCAGAGTTATATGAAGTTATTCTGGTATCAGGTTTCACACACACAATTACAAATGCTTATGTTGCACAGAAGATACATTTCCTCTGCTCTCTGTGAAAGAAAGCTCTGCCTGTCTCTGACTGAGCTCTCTGCACACACAGGGTTAACAGATGAAGTGTGAGGAAATTCCCCCCCTCCCCTTCAGATTACAGTAGACTGTACATCAGAAAAGTGTGAAAGGGATTAGATAACAGTAAACAGAGAGATAAAGATTCAAATGTATACACCAACACTTAGCAGCACTTCCCAAACATTTCCTATCTCAATTGGAAAAAAAATGTTAATTAATAGTGTCCCTTTAATTGCTGTAAACAGTCTTATCTGCAGCAAATCCAGGGAACTGTCTGGATAATTCACATTTATAGGAGTTATTGAATGGGACGCAACACGGTCTGGGTTATATAAATATATATATGCTCACCTTGTCTCCCACTAAGATCTGGTGGGACTTAAAGGTACATACACACGTCTGATTTTTCCAAACGATTAGTCGTTCAGACCGGACGTTTGGATGTAAAATCGGGCGCGTGTACAAACAATAGTTCAGATGATAAGACTGGTTTTGACTAATCCGTCAAAACCAGCGTCATCAGCTGAACTATCGTTTGTACACGCGCCCGATTTGACGTCTAAACGACCGGTCATTTGGAAAAATCAGATGTGTGTACGCACCTTTAGATTTTAATCAGTTCTTGCAGAAGCTGAAAGAAAGCAAGTGTGAAAAGCTGGAGATGTTTTAGGGCCTTACAGGAAATCTTAAGCTGAGTGATCAAATTACAGTTGTGATTATTTGCAGCTCAGGGGCTCCTCCTTCTGAACATAAACAGATTAGATAATGAATGATGAGATATGAGAAGTATACTCACCAGCTGCTGTCCCTGTACACCCCACGCTGCGTGCTGCAGCACCGAATCCTCCACTTCCGGTGGGTTCAGCTCCCAAACTTCCCTTCAACATAAGCAGAAGAGAATGAGACTCTGCCGGGGGAGGGGGGGGGGCGTGGCGGGGGAGGGGTGACATCGCTCTTACCTGGTGTGGATGTTGTAGATGACATAGGAAGCAGTGAATGAGACTCTGGCGGGGGGGGGGGGGGAGGGGGGGGTGGCGGGGGAGGGGTGACACCGCTCTTACCTGGTGTGGATGTTGTAGATGACATAGGAAGCAGTGAACGAGAAGCGGAATATCTGTGACAAAAGAGAAGAGTTCAGCAGAGGCCACACCCACAGAGATATACATGATATACAGAACAGCCCTAGAGGAACAATCCACTACTGAGGCTCAGCTAAGCTCGCGTTTATTTGTGGGACGGGTCTGCGACACTCAGTATGAATGATAAATACCGCTGGTAGAGCCACTTCTGTGCCAAAGCAGGATTGCCAAAGGTATATATTGTCCCCGCCTGCGCACCCTTGTCAATTGATCATCAACACCCTGGAACTAGTCTGAAGTATAACAGGTTGGTAACACAAGTCCCTAATCTGGGTGTGAGGTCCTTGATCATCAACACCCTGGAACTAGTCTGAAGTATAACAGGTTGGTAACACAAGTCCCTAATCTGGGTGTGAGCTCCTTGATCATCAACACCCTGGAACTAGTCTGAAGTATAACAGAGATATAACAGAGATCTGACAAAACGTCTGAGTGCTACCACGTAGTGATCGCAACGGCACCCTGGAACACCCTGGAGCTAGTGTGAAGAATAACACAGATAATATACAGTATTCCTAGTCTTGGGTGTGAGTTCCGTGATCATCAACACCCTTGAACTGGTCTAGAGAATAACACAGATTTTGACAACAAGGTCTGAGTGCTTCCGCGTAGTGATCGCAACGGCAGACACCAGAGGAATGACCAGCACCCAGTATATATACACTAGCGCTCTCCAGCGCCTCCCCTAAGTGCTGGACCAATGGGAAGTGGTACTGCCGTCAACTGACCGGCTTGGTCAGCTGACTCCCTTCTGGCTGTCATAAAAGTTCTGCCTCTCAGCGCACGCGTGTCCTTCTGAACCTGTGTGGACTATCAGTCCCACCCACACCAGACATGTGTTGCAAATCACCCTCCTTGCTGGACGTGGAACCAGCCGCACCACTATCAAGGCATGCGGCGGTTCCTCCGCGTTCGGCCATGTTTACTGGATGTAGGCCTATGCGTGCAAACCGCCGCGTTGGACGCGGAATCAGCCGCCCCGTTCTGAGTACACGCGGCGGCTTTTCCGCGTTTCCTCACAGTGATGTTTCGTGATTGAAGAGGGTCAAGGATGCTGTTTCTAGAGAGCCTGGCTATAAGTTGGAGGTAGACAATAACATGTCCAAGAAAGAGGAGGTTGGAGACAGGGCTGTAGCTGCTCAGAATATCCTGATCTAGGGAGGGTTTCTTGAGTGGGCAGATTTCTCGCACAGGTCCTATGAAGGTCTGATGCTGGATTTCCAGCACAATGGATTGCAGAGATTGTCAGCTGTGCGGAGAAGCTGGGCAGGTCTGTTGGCTGAATTTGCAATCTCCTGAGACAGGAAGAAGGACTTCTTTTTGTTGATCAGTGTTTGATAGTTTTTCAGGTGAGCAATTAGGGAATGTTTGTATTCAGAGGACGGATGTTTGCGCCAGTGTCGTTTCAGTCTGCGTACCGGTTTCTGTAGTTCCTTTACAGACTTGTGGAACCAGTGAGTGAGATGTAATGGTGCGGAACATTTAATCTTAAGGGACCTATGGAGTCAAAAGTAGCTGATAGTGGTTATATTGAAGGACCATGGGCTCAAGCCCTAAGTTGTGATCTGTCAGTCCAGCAAGATTGAGGTTGTTCTGAAGGTGTTGGGGTGACAAACCTTTCAAGGAAGGATATTTTATTAGTTCTTTCACTTGGTGTTTTGTAGCCGGTGCTGTAAGGGAGATGTGGATGGCGAGGTGGTCTGACCAAATTACTGGATCAATTTCCACATTGCATATTAGGAGTTCTGAATGGCCACACTCCAAAGGGTGGCCTGTTTTGTGGGCAGGAAGGTTGATGTCTTGAGAGAAGCCCGGAAACAAGCATGCAGCTAATCTTATCAGATTGGACAAGAATGTCAGAAACACCTGTCGGATCTGCTGCATGCTTGTGGTTTATGTAGCATTATTTTAGCACCTTGGGTTCTCTCACACATAAAATGCGGTTAGTATCTTACATGCTCAGTCCATACTAAAGGTGCGTACACACATGCGACTATAGTCGTTTTAAACGATCGTTCCCCGATCATTTCAAACGACGATCGTTTAAAAAAAAGCAGCCCAACGACCATTAAGTCTAACGACGGAAGAGCTAGATCGTTAAAAACGAACGATCTAGCTTGGCGGATTTTTCCCAACGACGATAGTTTGCAAAAGTAGTACATCGTTGGAAACGGTCGTTCGTACTAGGCTTGCCATGCGCATTTCACTATTTCTCCATGGAACTTTCCATTTTTATGCACAAGCGCAATAGTTGCTTTACGTGATGTAACATTCGTTCTAACGATCAGATCGTTACACACCTTTAAAAACTAACTTTACTTAGGTCGTTCTTTCATCAATTAAAAGTTCGTTCATCGTTCACAACGAACGATCGTTGTCGTATGTGTGTGTGACGAATCAACGTTTATTCGTCCTAAAAAGTAGTTAGAGCCTTATAAAATATTCCCTGTCGCCACTATTAAAAAGTGACAGATAGGGAAAGGCTTAATTTACAAAAAGATCAGGGAAGCCAGGGGTTAACAGTTCCTCTCCCTGGTCAAATGTAGCCAACCCTGGCTCTTTGGTAGCTTCTAATTACAGCTCTTCTCACCTCTGTCATAAATCGTTTCCCCCACCTGGAAAGGTTATAGCTCATCCATCAGAGATTAGATGGACAGAAGCTAATAAACCGCCCCTTCTCCCAGACTGGTAGGAACCGATCACAACAGGGGGTTCTCTCAGGATTACCTCAGCTGAAGGATCAAAGAGAATCCTTCTCCCAGCTGACCTGCTGTGACCTCAGGAATCCCAATATTCATATGTTCTCCATATTTCCGTCATAATTCCTGGCATAGCAGATCTCCCTGCCCATGAAATCTGCACAGGTTATGGGACTCCACAGGGCGCTGGTTCTGACAGGTTTACGGACCAATCGGACTGCCAGATCTAGTGTAAGATTGTTTTAAAATAACCCTCTAATACCCCAGGGGTCTGATCCCCCAAGTTTGGTATCAACGTTCTTGATAAATTCTGACAAACCTAAAAATGTTATTAGATTTAACATAACTTGTATGGTTTGCAGATGAGCACACCTATCATGATTCAGGTATATTCCTGTGTCTATGAGAGGGGCAGAGACCTCCTGTTCCCAAAGAGGTGTGTGATCCACGCCCCCTAACCCCTCCTTGCTGGAGTGGGGGCTATAACCAGACAGAGCCCAGAAAGCTCTAGGTCCTTTACCTTTCATCTGACACCTAGTAACATCCTGGCAGCCCGGAAGGACACGGGCCAAAACCTCCATCTTGGAACTATTTCTAACAAAGGCCTGTGGGCTGCATGGCAACCGCCATTTTGGACTTTCGCCATAGACTTGCGATTGCTGCATGGACTACCAATAACGGTATTTGAACTGTATATTAAGACATTCTGTTTCTTTTCATCTCTACTCTCTATCAAACCAAACTGTTTTAAAGTAAGCTGTGTGTATGTAGTTTAGAAATAAACTAACGATTTTATCGTTCAGTCTTGTGCCTGTTCTGGTCATCTGATTGCTGCTATAACGAATCTGCCCTCTGAAGAGTCAGTCATACTACCGCATCGTTTTATGATTTGCTTATAAATTGTTGATTTGCTAGCTAGGTTGTAAATAACCGTTTCTTCCTTCTAGGATTAGCTAGTTCCAGATTTCCTGTGCGAAATCGATAACTTTCGTTTCTCGATTGTAAATACAATTCGAGATTGCATCATATAGGGACCCAGTAACCTTTCTTTAATGTCACATTGCTCACAGTCTTTAAGCCGTCGGAAGTGACTATTCCCCGAACGGTGACTGGAGCGTGTTGAACGTGATTGGGCTGGCTACCGTATTATGATAGCGTTGGGGTCTCTTCGCCCTATCAATCGGGGAGTGGTGGCAGTGTATTTACCCGATTTCCAGCGCGAAATCAATACTTTTAGTTTACCGATTGTATATACAATCAGAATTGTACATGTATGGGCACCTTCAACCAATCTTAACCGTTTACTACGCACACAGTGAATTTGCCTCCAGCAGTCTCTAGTGCATGAGACCTGCATGGCAACAGTGGCCTAGTAATACGGGATTGGTGGATGTTTGTCCCATTACATATTGTCGGCAGCTGCGCGACCAATCTTTATTGTCAGTCTGTTCACCGTACTTCCTGCGTATGCTAACGGGAGCAGATTAGACGGGATTGGCACGCTCTGTCGCCCTTTTCTTCTTACCTCTGACGATCCAGCAACCGGTCTCGTTGTCCGTCTGCGCCCGTACTTCCTGCGTACGCTAACGGGAGCAGATCTCGATGGGATCACGGGGCTGGATTGTCACTGTGTGTACGTAGCTTAACTCAGCAAATATATTTTACTTTTTCACTTTAGCCAACTTTATTTGCAACAGCCACTGAAACGCACTGAGATCCATCTGAACATGCAACTCCATTTCATACACATTTGTACAGTTAATACTCCACACACACAATGGGCTCGTTATAACACTCATCACGGTTGCGCTAGCATTTTGTGAGCGCCATGGCGTGAGAAACGTTTTTTCGCACACAAGCCCGAATTTGTGCACGAAATTGCGGCCGTTCTCACCCACAAATTTGCGTTTGCACGTGAAAAACGTTACGCACACTATAACGCTAGCGTAACCGTGATATCAGCTTTGTGAATCAAGCCCGATGTCTACATTTACAGGTGAAACTCTAAACATTAGAATATTGTGCAAAAGTCCATTTACCGTATTTCAGAAATTCAACTTAAAAGATGGAACTAATCTATGAAATACACTCATTACACACAAAGCCAGATCTGTCAGGCCGTTATTTCTTATAATGCTGATGATTATGGATACAGCTTATGGGAACCCCACAATCTCAGTCCATTAGAATATTGTGAAACGGTTCAATAATCCAGGATCAGAGTGTCCGACTCTAATCAGCCAATTCACCCAAACCACCTGCAGAGGGTTCCTGTTTCCTAGAGCAGTGTCACCTTTTAAGATGAATGACTGAAATCAATGGACTTGCAGGATATTGTGATTTTTCCAGCTTCCCCTGTATTAGACAATAATAATGGCCGAGGGGTATGGCTGGTCTGCAGCACCGGTGGCTGTGCTTTTATAAAGCGTCTGCCAGTGTACACCTTCCTGGAGACTCAGGCAGGGGGCGCACTTGAGGGCATTACGCTCTGCAGCTTCCGCATTTATTTGCATTCTATTTGCATGCAGCAGAACGCAGGAAGCAGCAATGTGCGGCAGAAAGCAGAAAACTGTCCGATTTATAACGGAGGTAAAAATGGGAATGATGGTAGATTGCCTAGTGGCCCACAATGGTTAGTGCGGGTTCGCGCATTCTGCGCACGCGATCCAGATAAGCGCGCTCCCTGCCATACACCAGATCATTCGTTATTTCTTCCTGAATATTATTACTACATTTCCGTGTGATGGTGTACTGGCTGAGGGCTCCGCCTCTTTCACATCTGACAATGCGTGCCGAAGCCCTTCTGCTGCATGCGTTATATATGCCCTGCGGCGTGTTGTCGGGATGTAGCGGAGTGAAGCAATCAGCGGCAGTAGTAATTCATTCACCCGACAGGAAAATGCCGGCTCCCAACGATTCAAATCTCCCGGGTGCGTCGAACCGCAACGCACCAAAACGCAGCATCGGGTGTGAAAGGTACAATGATAGTCTATGGACTTTCGATGGACGTTCATTTTACCTTGGTTAGCGCAGAGTTTCGACTTTGCGTTAAACCGCAGAAAACGGGCTCTGGTGTGAAAGAGCCTTCCGAGTCTGACATGGGCGAGCAGGGTTCAAATCCTGGCTAGGGTCAGTACCAATTCAGTAAGGAGTCCTTAGGCAAGACTCCCTAACACTGCAGGGTGGCCTCCTGAGCGCCTCCCAGTGGCTGCAGCTCTTCAGCGCTTTGAGTCCGACAGGAGAAAAGTGCTGTACAAATCTTCAGATTATTATTATTTGTAAAATCCAACCAATCCACCATACACTATCATTTTATTTCTAAAAATACATCAGAAATTTTCATCAATGCAACAGATAAAGTGATAAAAGACAGTTCAGGACATTCAATCGTTTAATAGTTTTTCTGAGTCATAAAAATCGATTTCCATTTTTCTGTGCAATCATTTTTATAAAATGGGGGAGATGGGAAGTTTTGTTTTAATGACGGACGGATCAGTCTCATGGCTGAGAGGTGGAGAATTAACTCTTATCGGGCAGTACGGTGGCGTAGTGGTTAGCGCTCTCGCCTTGCAGCGCTGGGTCCCTGGTTCGAATCCCAGCCAGGGTACTATCTGCAAAGAGTTTGTATGTTCTCTCCGTGTCTGCGTGGGTTTCCTCCGGGCACTCCGGTTTCCTCCCACATTCCAAAAACATACGGATAAGTTAATTGGCTCCCCATAAAAAAATTGTCCCTAGACTACAGTACTTACAATACATAATATAGACATATGGCAATGGTAGGGATTAGATTGTGAGCTCCTTTGAGGGACAGTTAGTGACAAGATATATATATACACTGTACAGCGCTGCGTAATATGTCGGCGCTATATAAATACTTAATAATAATAATAATAATAATAATAATTATCAAATAAACAGAAAGCTTCTATTTCAGCCGGGGCTGTTTTCAGGTATAAGCAGAATGGAGACGGCCCACAAACGGCTTCAGCAATTCACTGTACTGAAAGCATTGTGTGACGTGTGAACATTATAAACTGTTTTCAGGTATAGGCAAACTAGGCAGGTGCCTAAGGCGACAGCTCTTGTAGGGGGCACCACAGAGCTAATCTTAGTCACTGTACTTTATGGAATGGGCACTGCCGACAGTAAAATGTTTATAGAGTGGAGACGCACCCCACACAATCGTTATTGGAAGGGTTTGGGCCAATGAGAGACGTATGGCCTGGTGATGATTTGTGTATTCTTTACAAATGTACTTTTACAAACACCATTATTATTATTATAAACTTCTTATTGGTGCCCATAAAAGGCTGTTATGTCGGTTATGATCTTCCTGTTCACCAGACGCAAGTCCTGCTTCAAGCATTCAGTCACCGGCATCCCACAAAGGCCGTGGGATTGCAGAAATATCACCAAAAAACTGCGCTTTCAATGAAAAATCCCACGTGACTTGGACGCTAATTGGAGGTATTTGTCATGCAAATGAACTTCATTGATATTCATGGAGAAATCGCAAGGCAAGCTTCCACACACAAAGGCAAATAAACAGTGCAAAATCATACAGAGTATTTAATGTGATAAGTGCAAAAGCAAGCGCAAAGGGCCCCAAAAGTTACCCGAGAGCATCACTCTATGAGTAGCTGAAAAGCTGTCCTGACTCACTGAGTAATGAAGGAGATAATCACCTGAGAGGATCACTCTATGGGTAGCTGAAAAGCTGTCCTGAATCACTGAGTAATGAAGAAGATAATCACCTGAGAGGATCACTCTATGAGCAGCTGAAAAGCTGTCCTGACTCACTGAGTAATGAGGGAGATAATCACCTGAGAGGATCACTCTATGAGCAGCTGAAAAGCTGTCCTGACTCACTGAGTAATGAAGGAGATAATCACCTGAGAGGATCACTCTATGGGTAGCTGAAAAGCTGTCCTGAATCACTGAGTAATGAAGAAGATAATCACCTGAGAGGATCACTCTATGAGCAGCTGAAAAGCTGTCCTGACTCACTGAGTAATGAGGGAGATAATCACCTGAGAGGATCACTCTATGAGCAGCTGAAAAGCTGTCCTGACTCACTGAGTAATGAAGGAGATAATCACCTGAGAGGATCACTCTATGTGCAGCTGAAAAGCTGTCCTGACTCACTGAGTAATGAGAGATAATCACCTGAGAGGATCACTCTATGTGCAGCTGAAAAGCTGTCCTGACTCACTGAGTAATGATGGAGATAATCACCTGAGAGGATCACTCTATGTGCAGCTGAAAAGCTGTCCTGACTCACTGAGTAATGAAGGAGATAATCACCTGAGAGGATCACTCTATGTGCAGCTGAAAAGCTGTCCTGACTCACTGAGTAATGAGAGATAATCACCTGAGAGGATCACTCTATGTGCAGCTGAAAAGCTGTCCTGAATCACTGAGTAATGAAGGAGATAATCACCTGAGAGGATCACTCTATGTGCAGCTGAAAAGCTGTCCTGACTCACTGAGTAATGAAGGAGATAATCACCTGAGAGGATCACTCTATGTGCAGCTGAAAAGCTGTCCTGACTCACTGAGTAATGAAGGAGATAATCACCTGAGAGGATCACTCTATGTGCAGCTGAAAAGCTGTCCTGACTCACTGAGTAATGAAGGAGATAATCACCTGAGAGGATCACTCTATGTGCAGCTGAAAAGCTGTCCTGACACACTGAGTAATGAAGGAGATAATCACCTGAGAGGATCACTCTATGTGCAGCTGAAAAGCTGTCCTGACTCACTGAGTAATGAGGGAGATAATCACCTGAGAGGATCACTCTATGTGCAGCTGAAAAGCTGTCCTGACTCACTGAGTAATGAGGGAGATAATCACCTGAGAGGATCACTATATGAGTAGCTGAAAAGCTGTCCTGACTCACTGAGTAATGAAGGAGATAATCACCCGAGAGGATCACTCTATGTGCAGCTGAAAAGCTGTCCTGACTCACTGAGTAATGAAGGAGATAATCACCCGAGAGGATCACTATATGAGTAGCTGAAAAGCTGTCCTGACTCACTGAGTAATGAGAGATAATCACCTGAGAGGATCACTCTATGTGCAGCTGAAAAGCTGTCCTGACTCATCACTGAGTAATGAAGGAGATAATCACCTGACAGGATCACTCTATGTACAGCTGAAAAGCTCTCCTGACTCACTGAGTAATGAAGGAGATAATCACCTGAGAGGATCACTCTATGTGCAGCTGAAAAGCTGTCCTGACTCACTGAGTAATGATGGATATAATCACCTGAGAGGATCACTCTATGTGCAGCTGAAAAGCTGTCCTGAATCACTGAGTAATGAAGGAGATAATCACCCGAGAGGATCACTATATGAGTAGCTGAAAAGCTTTCCAGACTCACTGAGTAATGATGGAGATAATCACCTGAGAGGATCACTCTATGTGCAGCTGAAAAGCTGTCCTGACTCACTGAGTAATGAAGGAGATAATCACCTGAGAGGATCACTATATGTGCAGCTGAAAAGCTGTCCTGACTCACTGAGTAATGAGGGAGATAATCACCTGAGAGGATCACTCTATGTGCAGCTGAAAAGCTGTCCTGTCTCACTGAGTAATGATGGAGATAATCACCTGAGAGGATCACTCTATGAGCAGCTGAAAAGCTGTCCTGACTCACTGAGTAATGAAGGAGATAATCACCTGAGAGGATCACTCTATGTGCAGCTGAAAAGCTGTCCTGACACACTGAGTAATGAGAGATAATCACCTGAGAGGATCACTCTATGTGCAGCTGAAAAGCTGTCCTGACTCATCACTGAGTAATGAAGGAGATAATCACCTGAGAGGATCACTCTATGTGCAGCTGAAAAGCTGTCCTGACTCACTGAGTAATGAGGGAGATAATCACCTGAGAGGATCACTATATGAGTAGCTGAAAAGCTGTCCTGACTCACTGAGTAATGAGGGAGATAATCACCTGAGAGGATCACTCTATGTGCAGCTGAAAAGCTGTCCTGACTCACTGAGTAATGAAGGAGATAATCACCTGAGAGGATCACTATATGAGTAGCTGAAAAGCTGTCCTGACTCACTGAGTAATGATGGAGATAATCACCTGAGAGGATCACTCTATGTGCAGCTGAAAAGCTGTCCTGACTCACTGAGTAATGAAGGAGATAATCACCTGAGAGGATCACTATATGTGCAGCTGAAAAGCTGTCCTGACTCACTGAGTAATGAAGGAGATAATCACCTGAGAGGATCACTCTATGTACAGCTGAAAAGCTGTCCTGACTCATCACTGAGTAATGAGGGAGATAATCACCTGAGAGGATCACTCTATGTGCAGCTGAAAAGCTGTCCTGACTCACTGAGTAATGAAGGAGATAATCACCTGAGAGGATCACTCTATGTACAGCTGAAAAGCTGTCCTGACTCATCACTGAGTAATGAGGGAGATAATCACCTGAGAGGATCACTCTATGTGCAGCTGAAAAGCTGTCCTGACTCACTGAGTAATGAAGGAGATAATCACCTGAGAGGATCACTCTATGTACAGCTGAAAAGCTGTCCTGACTCATCACTGAGTAATGAGGGAGATAATCACCTGAGAGGATCACTCTATGTGCAGCTGAAAAGCTGTCCTGAATCACTGAGTAATGAAGGAGATAATCACCTGAGAGGATCACTCTATGTGCAGCTGAAAAGCTGTCCTGACTCACTGAGTAATGAAGGAGATAATCACCTGAGAGGATCACTCTATGTACAGCTGAAAAGCTGTCCTGACTCATCACTGAGTAATGAGGGAGATAATCACCTGAGAGGATCACTCTATGTGCAGCTGAAAAGCTGTCCTGACTCACTGAGTAATGAAGGAGATAATCACCTGAGAGGATCACTCTATGTGCAGCTGAAAAGCTGTCCTGACTCACTGAGTAATGAAGGAGATAATCACCTGAGAGGATCACTCTATGTGCAGCTGAAAAGCTGTCCTGACTCACTGAGTAATGAAGGAGATAATCACCTGAGAGGATCACTCTATGTGCAGCTGAAAAGCTGTCCTGACTCACTGAGTAATGATGGAGATAATCACCCGAGAGGATCACTCTATGTGCAGCTGAAAAGCTGTCCTGACTCACTGAGTAATGAGAGATAATCACCTGAGAGGATCACTCTATGTGCAGCTGAAAAGCTGTCCTGACTCATCACTGAGTAATGAGGGAGATAATCACCTGAGAGGATCACTCTATGTGCAGCTGAAAAGCTGTCCTGACTCACTGAGTAATGAAGGAGATAATCACCTGAGAGGATCACTCTATGTGCAGCTGAAAAGCTGTCCTGACTCACTGAGTAATGAGAGATAATCACCTGAGAGGATCACTCTATGAGCAGCTGAAAAGCTGTCCTGACTCACTGAGTAATGATGGAGATAATCACCTGAGAGGATCACTCTATGTGCAGCTGAAAAGCTGTCCTGACTCACTGAGTAATGAAGGAGATAATCACCTGAGAGGATCACTCTATGTGCAGCTGAAAAGCTGTCCTGACTCACTGAGTAATGAGGGAGATAATCACCTGAGAGGATCACTCTATGTGCAGCTGAAAAGCTGTCCTGACTCACTGAGTAATGATGGAGATAATCACCTGAGAGGATCACTCTATGTGCAGCTGAAAAGCTGTCCTGACTCACTGAGTAATGATGGAGATAATCACCTGAGAGGATCACTCTATGTGCAGCTGAAAAGCTGTCCTGACTCACTGAGTAATGAAGCAGATAATCACCTGAGAGGATCACTCTATGTGCAGCTGAAAAGCTGTCCTGACTCACTGAGTAATGAGAGATAATCACCCGAGAGGATCACTCTATGTGCAGCTGAAAAGCTGTCCTGACTCACTGAGTAATGAGAGATAATCACCTGAGAGGATCACTCTATGTGCAGCTGAAAAGCTGTCCTGACTCACTGAGTAATGAGGGAGATAATCACCTGAGAGGATCACTCTATGTGCAGCTGAAAAGCTGTCCTGACTCACTGAGTAATGAAGGAGATAATCACCTGAGAGGATCACTCTATGTGCAGCTGAAAAGCTGTCCTGACTCACTGAGTAATGAGAGATAATCACCTGAGAGGATCACTCTATGAGCAGCTGAAAAGCTGTCCTGACTCACTGAGTAATGATGGAGATAATCACCTGAGAGGATCACTCTATGTGCAGCTGAAAAGCTGTCCTGACTCACTGAGTAATGATGGAGATAATCACCTGAGAGGATCACTCTATGAGCAGCTGAAAAGCTGTCCTGACTCACTGAGTAATGAAGGAGATAATCACCTGAGAGGATCACTCTATGTGCAGCTGAAAAGCTGTCCTGACTCATCACTGAGTAATGATGGAGATAATCACCTGACAGGATCACTCTATGTGCAGCTGAAAAGCTGTCCTGACTCACTGAGTAATGAAGGAGATAATCACCTGAGAGGATCACTCTATGAGTAGCTGAAAAGCTGTCCTGACTCACTGAGTAATGAAGGAGATAATCACCTGAGAGGATCACTCTATGAGCAGCTGAAAAGCTGTCCTGACTCATCACTGAGTAATGATGGAGATAATCACCTGAGAGGATCACTCTATGTGCAGCTGAAAAGCTGTCCTGTCTCACTGAGTAATGAGGGAGATAATCACCTGAGAGGATCACTCTATGTGCAGCTGAAAAGCTGTCCTGTCTCACTGAGTAATGATGGAGATAATCACCTGAGAGGATCACTCTATGTGCAGCTGAAAAGCTGTCCTGACTCACTGAGTAATGAAGGAGATAATCACCTGAGAGGATCACTCTATGAGCAGCTGAAAAGCTGTCCTGACTCACTGAGTAATGAGAGATAATCACCTGAGTGGATCACTATATGAGTAGCTGAAAAGCTGTCCTGACTCACTGAGTAATGAGGGAGATAATCACCTGAGAGGATCACTCTATGAGTAGCTGAAAAGCTGTCCTGACTCACTGAGTAATGAAGGAGATAATCACCTGAGAGGATCACTCTATGTGCAGCTGAAAAGCTGTCCTGACTCACTGAGTAATGAAGGAGATAATCACCTGAGAGGATCACTCTATGTGTAGCTGAAAAGCTGTCCTGACTCACTGAGTAATGAGGGAGATAATCACCTGAGAGGATCACTCTATGTGCAGCTGAAAAGCTGTCCTGACTCACTGAGTAATGAAGGAGATAATCACCTGAGAGGATCACTCTATGTGCAGCTGAAAAGCTGTCCTGACTCACTGAGTAATGAAGGAGATAATCACCTGAGAGGATCACTCTATGTACAGCTGAAAAGCTGTCCTGACTCACTGAGTAATGAGAGATAATCACCTGAGAGGATCACTCTATGTGCAGCTGAAAAGCTGTCCTGACTCACTGAGTAATGAAGGAGATAATCACCTGAGAGGATCACTCTATGAGCAGCTGAAAAGCTGTCCTGACTCATCACTGAGTAATGATGGAGATAATCACCTGACAGGATCACTCTATGTACAGCTGAAAAGCTGTCCTGTCTCACTGAGTAATGAGGGAGATAATCACCTGAGAGGATCACTCTATGTGCAGCTGAAAAGCTGTCCTGACTCACTGAGTAATGAGAGATAATCACCTGAGAGGATCACTCTATGTGCAGCTGAAAAGCTGTCCTGACTCACTGAGTAATGAGAGATAATCACCTGAGAGGATCACTCTATGTGCAGCTGAAAAGCTGTCCTGACACACTGAGTAATGAAGGAGATAATCACCTGAGAGGATCACTCTATGTGCAGCTGAAAAGCTGTCCTGACTCACTGAGTAATGAGGGAGATAATCACCTGAGAGGATCACTCTATGTGCAGCTGAAAAGCTGTCCTGACACACTGAGTAATGAAGGAGATAATCACCTGAGAGGATCACTATATGTGCAGCTGAAAAGCTGTCCTGTCTCACTGAGTAATGATGGAGATAATCACCTGAGAGGATCACTATATGAGCAGCTGAAAAGCTGTCCTGACTCACTGAGTAATGATGGAGATAATCACCTGAGAGGATCACTCTATGACCAGCTGAAAAGCTGTCCTGACTCACTGAGTAATGAGAGATAATCACCTGAGTGGATCACTATATGAGTAGCTGAAAAGCTGTCCTGACTCACTGAGTAATGAGGGAGATAATCACCTGAGAGGATCACTCTATGACCAGCTGAAAAGCTGTCCTGACTCACTGAGTAATGAGAGATAATCACCTGAGTGGATCACTATATGAGTAGCTGAAAAGCTGTCCTGACTCACTGAGTAATGAAGGAGATAATCACCTGAGAGGATCACTCTATGGGTAGCTGAAAAGCTGTCCTGACTCACTGAGTAATGAAGGAGATAATCACCTGAGAGGATCACTCTATGTACAGCTGAAAAGCTGTCCTGACTCACTGAGTAATGATGGAGATAATCACCCGAGAGGATCACTCTATGAGCAGCTGAAAAGCTGTCCTGACTCACTGAGTAATGAAGGAGATAATCACCTGAGAGGATCACTCTATGGGTAGCTGAAAAGCTGTCCTGACACACTGAGTAATGATGGAGATAATCACCTGAGAGGATCACTATATGAGTAGCTGAAAAGCTGTCCTGACACACTGAGTAATGATGGAGATAATCACCTGAGAGGATCACTCTATGTGTAGCTGAAAAGCTGTCCTGACTCACTGAGTAATGATGGAGATAATCACCTGAGAGGATCACTATATGAGTAGCTGAAAAGCTGTCCTGACTCACTGAGTAATGAGAGATAATCACCTGAGAGGATCACTCTATGTGCAGCTGAAAAGCTGTCCTGACTCACTGAGTAATGATGGAGATAATCACCTGAGAGGATCACTCTATGTACAGCTGAAAAGCTGTCCTGACTCACTGAGTAATGAAGGAGATAATCACCTGAGAGGATCACTCTATGTGCAGCTGAAAAGCTGTCCTGACTCACTGAGTAATGAAGGAGATAATCACCTGAGAGGATCACTCTATGTACAGCTGAAAAGCTGTCCTGTCTCACTGAGAAATGAAGGAGATAATCACCTGAGAGGATCACTCTATGTGCAGCTGAAAAGCTGTCCTGACTCACTGAGTAATGATGGAGATAATCACCCGAGAGGATCACTCTATGTGCAGCTGAAAAGCTGTCCTGACTCACTGAGTAATGAAGGAGATAATCACCTGAGAGGATCACTCTATGTGCAGCTGAAAAGCTGTCCTGACACACTGAGTAATGAAGGAGATAATCACCTGAGAGGATCACTCTATGTGCAGCTGAAAAGCTGTCCTGACTCACTGAGTAATGAAGGAGATAATCACCTGAGAGGATCACTCTATGTGCAGCTGAAAAGCTGTCCTGACTCACTGAGTAATGAAGGAGATAATCACCTGAGAGGATCACTCTATGTGCAGCTGAAAAGCTGTCCTGACTCACTGAGTAATGATGGAGATAATCACCTGAGAGGATCACTCTATGTACAGCTGAAAAGCTGTCCTGAAACACTGAGTAATGAAGGAGATAATCACCCGAGAGGATCACTCTATGTGCAGCTGAAAAGCTGTCCTGACTCACTGAGTAATGAAGGAGATAATCACCTGAGAGGATCACTCTATGTACAGCTGAAAAGCTGTCCTGACACACTGAGTAATGAAGGAGATAATCACCCGAGAGGATCACTCTATGTGCAGCTGAAAAGCTGTCCTGACTCACTGAGTAATGATGGAGATAATCACCTGAGAGGATCACTCTATGTGCAGCTGAAAAGCTGCCCTGACTCACTGAGTAATGATGGAGATAATCACCCGAGAGGATCACTCTATGTGCAGCTGAAAAGCTGTCCTGACTCACTGAGTAATGAAGGAGATAATCACCTGAGAGGATCACTCTATGTGCAGCTGAAAAGCTGTCCTGACTCACTGAGTAATGAGGGAGATAATCACCTGAGAGGATCACTCTATGAGCAGCTGAAAAGCTGTCCTGACTCACTGAGTAATGAAGGAGATAATCACCTGAGAGGATCACTATATGAGCAGCTGAAAAGCTGTCCTGACTCACTGAGTAATGAAGGAGATAATCACCTGAGAGGATCACTATATGTGCAGCTGAAAAGCTGTCCTGAATCACTGAGTAATGAAGGAGATAATCACCTGAGAGGATCACTCTATGTGCAGCTGAAAAGCTGTCCTGACTCACTGAGTAATGAGGGAGATAATCACCTGAGAGGATCACTCTATGAGCAGCTGAAAAGCTGTCCTGACTCACTGAGTAATGAAGGAGATAATCACCTGAGAGGATCACTATATGAGCAGCTGAAAAGCTGTCCTGACTCACTGAGTAATGAAGGAGATAATCACCTGAGAGGATCACTATATGTGCAGCTGAAAAGCTGTCCTGAATCACTGAGTAATGAAGGAGATAATCACCTGAGAGGATCACTCTATGAGTAGCTGAAAAGCTGTCCTGACTCACTGAGTAATGAAGGAGATAATCACCTGAGAGGATCACTCTATGAGCAGCTGAAAAGCTGTCCTGACTCACTGAGTAATGAAGGAGATAATCACCTGAGAGGATCACTCTATGAGCAGCTGAAAAGCTGCCCTGACTCACTGAGTAATGAGGGAGATAATCACCTGAGAGGATCACTATATGAGCAGCTGAAAAGCTGTCCTGACTCACTGAGTAATGAGGGAGATAATCACCTGAGAGGATCACTCTATGTGCAGCTGAAAAGCTGTCCTGACTCACTGAGTAATGAAGGAGATAATCACCTGAGAGGATCACTCTATGTGCAGCTGAAAAGCTGTCCTGACTCACTGAGTAATGAAGGAGATAATCACCTGACAGGATCACTCTATGTGCAGCTGAAAAGCTGTCCTGACTCACTGAGTAATGAAGGAGATAATCACCTGAGAGGATCACTCTATGTGCAGCTGAAAAGCTGTCCTGACTCACTGAGTAATGAGGAGATAATCACCTGAGAGGATCACTCTATGTGCAGCTGAAAAGCTGTCCTGACTCACTGAGTAATGAAGGAGATAATCACCCGAGAGGATCACTCTATGGGTAGCTGAAAAGCTGTCCTGACTCACTGAGTAATGAAGGAGATAATCACCTGAGAGGATCAAGAACATGTGAGATGCTGCAAACCTGACCTGCAGGTGTCGCCTGCCACTATGTCAGAAATAGCTCTCCAGCCCTCTCCTGGGTCATACCAGAATAAAGTGAGGAAGCTAGTAAAATATGACGTATGCAGTAAGAATGGAACGGCCAGGTAATATCAGCACACCATTGGTCATGTCACGAAGCTTCCAGCACTATACTCTGATATGACCCGGGGGGGAAGGTAGCCCACTCTTCCCACCTAATAGCAGTCAGAGTGCAGTTGGAGCTCAGGCCCCTCGGCCATGTTTGTGAATTGGGTGGGGGTGGTACGGGATTGTTAGTATGTGGGGGGGCACAGGAATCGTTCTCAGACACGAGAGCCTCGCGGTACACAGAGGAGCTGCTGGAGACATGGAGGTAAATATAGAACATCGGATGAATTATTGACGAGGCCTCCAGACTACGGGAGAGACAATGAGGATGTGTGACTGAGAATATCTGATTACAGCGACAGATCTGTCTGACTGGTCTCTGTATGATCCCTCAGGAAGGTGAGCTCAGCAGTTTCTAAGCTACATTGCACCCAGGGCGAGGGTGTCAAAATTGTACCCCCTCCCCCATGGACTTGCGAACCCTTACACTCTAGGGACAGTCACACAGCCACAGGTCACAAGTAGATCTGCCTACTTCCTAGTGACCAGCTGTTCATCCAGGAGGAAGCAGGGACCAGGAAAACACACAGGCGAAGAGAGTCCGGAAATCACGCGGTGGTGCAGTACCGCTACAGGACATCAGGTGTCATCATGCAGTGATAGCAGCCTGCAGTACCGCTACAGGACACCAGGTGTCATAACGCGGTGGTGCAGTACCGCTACAGGACATCAGGTGTCATCACGCGGTGGTGCAGTACCGCTACAGGACATCAGGTGTCATCACGCGGTGGTGCAGTACCGCTACAGGACACCAGGTATCATCACGCAGTGGTGCAGTACCGCTACAGGACATCAGGTGTCATCACGCGGTGGTGCAGTACCACTACAGGACATCAGGTGTCATCACGCAGTGGTGCAGTACCGCTACAGGACATCAGGTGTCATCACGCGGTGGTGCAGTACCGCTACAGGACACCAGATGTCATCACGCGGTGGTGACAGCCTGCAGTACCGCTACAGGACATCAGGTGTCATCACGCGGTGGTGACCGCCTGCAGTACCACTACAGGACACCAGGTGTCATCACGCGGGGGGGACAGCCTGCAGTACCACTACAGGACATCAGGTGTCCTCACACGGTGGTGACAGCCTGCAGTACCACTACAGGACACCAGGTGTCATCACGCGGTGGTGACAGCCTGCAGTACCACTACAGGACATCAGGTGTCCTCACACGGTGGTGACAGCCTGCAGTACCACTACAGGACACCAGGTGTCATCACGCGGGGGTGACAGCCTGCAGTACAACTACAGGACACCAGGTGTCATCACGCGGGGGGGACAGCCTGCAGTACCACTACAGGACATCAGGTGTCCTCACACGGTGGTGACAGTCTGCAGTACCACTACTGGACACCAGGTGTCCTCACACGGTGGTGACAGCCTGCAGTACCACTACAGGACATCAGGTGTCCTCACACGGTGGTGACAGCCTGCAGTACCACTACAGGACACCAGGTGTCATCACGCGGGGGTGACAGCATGCAGTACCACTACAGGACATCAGGTGTCCTCACACGGTGGTGACAGCCTGCAGTACCACTACAGGACACCAGGTGTCATCACACGGGGGTGACAGCATGCAGTACCACAACAGGACATCAGGTGTGATCACACGGTGGTGACAGCCTGCAGTACCACTACAGGACACCAGGTGTCATCACGCGGTGGTGACAGCATGCAGTACTGTTACAGGACACCAGGTGTCATCACGCGGGGGGGACAGCCTGCAGTACCACTACAGGACACCAGGTGTCATCACGCGGTGGTGACGTGATGATGACTTGATGTCTGACGCAGGCAGCCCCTAGCGGTTATGTCCTTCTGCCTGCGCCCCCTTCTTCTACTTGCCGGTTTTTGCCCAGGGCGGTCGACCACTTTCAAGACTGGCCCTACACCTGCTTCTACGGGGGAGGTACCAGATGTTGAAAAAGAAATTAAGAAATTATACAGGCAGCATCGAAAACTAACTTTACGTCACTTAAGAAGACGCTGGAATGTATTAACTTTATGTTCGTATCGGGATGCCAGAGTTTTACCATGGGGGGTACGGGAAAAGATTATTCCAGCTGACCATTTGCGCAACTCCAGATTCCTCCCCAAGTGGAAGGTTGAGTGCCTTGAGCGTGGCTTTAGGGTACTCGATCTTATAATTGAGGAGGAGGAACTTCAGTTGGAGGAAATTAAGAGTCAGGTGGAAACTAGTATTCGTACCTTGGAACCCTTTAACAATCAACCACTGTTTGTTAAGCTAAACGATTTGTTGAAAAAAGAAGTAGAGAGAAATCAGAAGAAAATAAAAGCCTCAAAACAGGCAAAATTTGTAAAGGATCTGGAGGAATGGAAGGGTGGGGAATTTTTTGACTATTTACCGGGTGGGAGGAGATCCCGGGTGGGTAGTAAACCACCTCCCCCCTCGGGGGATGAGAATAGTAGTGTGGGTTCCAATTCCCCTGTGTCGTCGGCCTCTGGAAAATCCATTACTTTTTTAGAGGAAAGCGACGACGGAGACGTCGTCGAAATAACCAGAAAAAAAGGGAGAGGAAGAGGGAAAAAGAGGAGGCAAGGAAAAGAACAGAAATTGAAACCTATTTTAAGGGTTCAGCCACCCAGAAAGGGGAAGAATCAATAGTTGACACCATTGTGTGTACCCAGAAATTTGGGTGACAATGGTGGTGTTCCTTTCCCGGCCCCCTCGGGACCTGCCTCTCTGCCCCCACAGAGGGATATGCCACCACGTAATGTTATTAATCTCACTGATTTTCCTTTGGGTCCTGACCACATTTCCCTCCTTGGCAAGGGACTGTCTTTCTCTCCAGTATATGGGGGGGATGAATTTGAAACTCAGAAAGATCTACAATTATTTGCCCGGAAAGTCATGTTGAAACTTAAATATGGCCAAAAGGAATTACCGGATGTTGATAGACAGAGACAAAATGACCCGTCTCAGGGAGATAAATGTGAACCTTCGAGCTCTTACCTCACTATCCAAGATCGTAAATGTTTGATAGATTTGGAGGCATTAAAAGATGAGACATATTACACTAGAGAAGAGAGACTAGTGTCCGATAATTTTGGGGAGATTTCCCATACGTCCCTTAAAAAGAAATCCTGTTATATGCCCTCACCAGGTAGTAATAAGGCCCTAGGGATTTTTTTAAAATTGGTTTCGGATGATCTTAAAACAATAAATTGGAACCATAGGGGCCAAGATAATCTTACCCAGGGAGAGAGAAGGGCTCTGACTGAACTAAGAGAGGCGCAGGATATAGTCATCCGACCTAGTGACAAGGGGGGAAATGTGGTGCTATGGACAAAGGATGCATATTTTGCGGAAGCAAATGGGCAATTATCCGATAGTAACACTTATAAAAAACTCAGATCCAACCCTTTTGATAGGATTGTGTATGGTGTTAACCAATTGGTGGACGATGCAGGGGAAAAGGGTATTTTGAGCTCAACAGAAAAGGACTACTTGAAGGTCACCACTTTTTCTGTCCCTCTTCTTTACCTTATCCCCAAGGTTCATAAAAATTTGAACAAACCCCCCGGGCGTCCCATTGTTAGCGCCATTGATGGCCCCACTGAACGGTTGGGAAAATGGATTGATGCCAAAATTCGTGACATGGTGTCCTCCCTGCCATCTTTCGTCCTGGACACGCGGGATGTCTTGAGGAACTTGGAGGGAGTCAGGATTGAGTCAGGTGACATTCTCGTGGGGATAGACGTGGAGAGTCTCTACACGTCGATTCCCCACGAGACAGGCCTGGCGGCGTTGGAATTTTTTCTTCATGATGCCCATCCCGACCTAATCTCCCATAATGATTTCATCTGTCGAGCCATGAGGTTCATATTGGAGCACAACTGTTTCCTCTTTGACAGCTCCCACTATAGGCAGGTGCGCGGCACGTCGATGGGCGCGGCATGCGCGCCTGCCTATGCCTGTTTACATCTGGGCTTGTGGGAGCGCCAGGATGTCTACGGTTCGGAGATGTTTGGGCGGTACGTTCGAGTTTGGCTCAGATACATGGATGATGTGCTGGTGGTGTGGAGTGGAGGTGAGGAGAGGTTGGAAATGTTCATTGATTCCCTCAATAATAACGAGAGGAATATTAACCTCACCTATACATGTAGTTCCTCTGGGATTCCCTTTTTGGACCTTTGGATCTGGATGGAAGGAGAAAGCCTGGTAACCAGGACCTTCCGTAAGCCAACGGCAGGGAACACCCTTCTCCACGCTGCCAGCCATCATCCGCGCAATCTGAAAAACGGTATACCCACGGGTCAGTTTTTGCGGATCCGCCGAAATTGTTCGCGGGACACTGATTTCGGATTGGAGGCCAAAACGCTCTATGATAGTTTCCGCAATAGAGGTTACAGACATGAAACGTTGTGTTCCAGTATAGATAGGGCGTTACATACACCACGGCAGAATCTCCTTGGGGACAAAATCAGAGATAAGAGGGATCCCTCTACAGTTACCCGGTTTATTAGCCCCTTTAATGCCCAATGGCAAAAAATTCGGGAAATTTTGAGTAAACATTGGGGGGTTTTGTTAACCGATCCTGATGTGTCCAGGATAGTGGGAGATAGACCGTTAATGGTGGCTCGTAGGGCACCAAATTTGCGAGATAACTTGGTACGCTCCCAAGTGATGGCGAACGCCCCTGACACTTGGTTGGGGGGCCGTGTCCCTAACGGGATGTTTAGATGTGGAGGATGCTCTGTATGTGTGCATGTGGATGTAACGAAAACCTTCTATAATTCAGCAGGAGATAAAGAATGGGAAATTAGGAGCTTTATTAACTGTAGGTCTGAATGGGTTATTTACCAACTTACCTGCCCATGTAGAAAGATCTATGTGGGCATGACCACGAAAATGCTAAAGAAGCGCATTGGACAACATTTAAGTGACATTAGATGTGGGAGGCAGGAGAATGGGGAATTCAGGAGTGCGGTGGCGGAGCATTTTGGAGTAGAACACAGCTGCGACCCAACTGGTCTCAAATTTAGGGGCATTTACAAACTGCCCAGAAAAGGGAGGGGAGGTGACAGAGAAAAAATCCTTTTACAAAAAGAAAGCCGTTGGATCTATCTGCTTAATGCATTGGAACCTGCTGGACTAAATAATGAATTGGACTTTGCACCTTTTCTGTGAATGAGAACCAGGAGAGGTTTCCTGTGGAACTTTATTTATTTATGTATTTACTTATATCTGTATATATCCATATCCCTATTCCTACTTGCCTTACATGATGCCTCCCTTTCCACTTATTTGTCCAAGATGGAAGTTTTGCCCCCCATCCGGTCTCTGTTTGAATGGAAGGTTAGAGTGTACCGGCTGGGACTTGCACTGTGCTTTGCATACAGAGCAGGAAACATCATGTTGGACTTTCCAGGCGGAAGAGGAAGTGACGTGCTGTATATGGGAGTTGCACCAGTTTGTCACACGGCTTTAAGGGGGAGTGCTCTCTATCTCTGATCAGCCACACCCAGTTGAAGTCCGCAGAAGGCGGACGCAACGCGTAGGTGGGCGGGGCAACACCCCGCAGCTGTTCTGGAGCGTCCCGGCGTGTCTACTAGCAGGGATCCTTTATCGTGTTGCTGGCCTGCCTTGGCTTCCGTGACCAGTGACCTCCCCTTCGGGTTGAGGACTGGTGAAGATTCGCAAAGTCTCGGCTGTGCGCACAGCAGGTATCCGGGGTCCGCAATTGGACGAAGATTGGTGAGTCCCGCACAGCGGGCGAAGAGTTACCACCCACTTTTTGCTGACACTTGGAGATCCTTGCGATATTTCTGGATCAGCGGGTGACACACTACAGACTGCCTGCATTCACATTTCTGTTTCCCACATCTCCTGCAGGGTAGTTATCTAGGTGAGGTACCGGTACCCCTGTATGGATGGTGGATTGAGAGGTGTGCTTGCGGCATGTCTGATATTGGAGCGCTCCAGTGATTTTAATTGATTTTAGGTTGCCCTCTTGCTAGTGTTTTTCTACCAATAAAGTGTTTCGTATTACAGCCTGTTGAGTGATGGCACTTGTATGTAATTTTGGTTCAGTTATCGAGTTTGTTGTGCCGTCATTCCTGTGTTAACAGTTTGCAGGCTTCACTACAAGGTTGAGTATGTGCAGATTGCGTTAATTGTTGTAGGGCGGTCGACCTGGAGATCCGTACAGACCGCAGTGCACCTACCCTGCCTCTGAAAACTCAGCACAATGGCTTAGCCCAGTGGTTCCCAACCGGTGTGCCGCGACACATTCATGGGAATGTGTCGCCGTGTTCCCCCGCTCTGCCTCCTCCTCACTTGTCGGCTCTGTCTGCCGCTCAGTGTATTAGAGCAGTGCTACAAGAAAATGGCCGCTGACGTCCGCAGTTGCTGGCTCTGTCTGCCGCTCAGTGTATTAGAGCAGTGCTACAAGAAAATGGCCGCTGACGTCCGCAGTTGCGGACATAGCTGGCCATTTTTTTGTAGTACTGCAGTAACTACTCAGAGTGAGAGCGGAGGCCAGAGAGCGAGGAGAGAGCCAGAGATAAACACTTGGAGCGGAGAGGACCGGATTTACCATAAGGAACTGAGGTAGGAGCATAAATGTGCCTGCTTCTGCAAAAAGGCGGCATTCTTCCCGAGTGTCTCTCTCCCTGTTACAGCCAGCATATGTGTGGCAGACATACTGCTGCAGCTGTGCCGTGGCTGGGAGAGCAGCAGGTAGCTAGCAGATTCGAGCAGAATACAGCCGGCCTCCCCCCTGCTTCCTAACTACCTACAGTCCTACACTGGGGCAGCTATACTACCTACACTGGGGCAGCTATACTACGTACACTGGGGCAGCTATACTACCTACACTGGGGCAGCTATACTACCTACACTGGGGCAGCTATACCACCTACACTGGGGGAGCTATACTACCTACACTGGGGCAGCTATACTACCTACACTGGGGCAGCTATATCACCTACACTGGGGCAGCTATATCACCTACACTGGGGGAGCTATACTACCTACACTGGGGCAGCTATACTACCTACACTGGGGCAGCTATACTACCTACACTGGGGCAGCTATACTACCTACACTGGGGCAGCTATACCACCTACACTGGGGGAACTATACTACCTACACTGGGGCAGCTATACCTCCTACACTGGGGCAGCTATACTACCTACACTGGGGCAGCTATACTACGTACACTGGGGCAGCTATACTACCTACACTGGGGCAGCTATACTACCTACACTGGGGCAGCTATACCTCCTACACTGGGGCAGCTATACTACCTACACTGGGGCAGCTATACTACCTACACTGGGGCAGCTATACCACCTACACTGGGGCAGCTATACTACCTACACTGGGGCAGCTATACCACCTACACTGGGGCAGCTATACTACCTACACTGGGGCAGCTATACCACCTACACTGGGGCAGCTATACTACCTACACTGGGGCAGCTATACTACCTACACTGGGGCAGCTATACCACCTACACTGGGGCAGCTATACCACCTACACTGGGGCAGCTATACCACCTACACTGGGGCAGCTATACCACCTACACTGGGGCAGCTATACTACCTACACTGGGGCAGCTATACTACGTACACTGGGACAGCGGGCAGCTATACTACGTACACTGGGACAGCTATACTACCTACACTGGGACAGCTATACCACCTACACTGGGGCAGCTATACTACCTACACTGGGGCAGCTATACTACCTACACTGGGGCAGCTATACTACCTACACTGGGGCAGCTATACCTCCTACACTGGGGCAGCTATACTACCTACACTGGGGCAGCTATACTACCTACACTGGGGCAGCTATACTACCTACACTGGGGCAGCTATACCTCCTACACTGGGGCAGCTATACCACCTACACTGGGGCAGCTATACTACCTACACTGGGGCAGCTATACTACCTACACTGGGGCAGCTATACTACCTACACTGGGGCAGCTATACTACCTACACTGGGGCAGCTATACCTCCTACACTGGGGCAGCTATACCACCTACACTGGGGCAGCTATACTACCTACACTGGGGCAGCTATACTACCTACACTGGGGCAGCTATACTACCTACACTGGGGCAGCTATACTACCTACACTGGGGCAGCTATACCACCTACACTGGGGCAGCTATACTACCTACACTGGGGCAGCTATACTACCTACACTGGGGCAGCTATACCACCTACACTGGGGCAGCTATACTACCTACACTGGGGCAGCTATACTACCTACACTGGGGCAGCTATACTACCTACACTGGGGCAGCTATACTACCTACACTGGGGCAGCTATACTACCTACACTGGGGCAGCTATACTACCTACACTGGGGCAGCTATACCACCTACACTGGGGCAGCTATACCACCTACACTGGGGCAGCTATACTACCTACACTGGGGCAGCTATACTACCTACACTGGGGCAGCTATACTACCTACACTGGGGCAGCTATACTACCTACACTGGGGGAGCTATACTACCTACACTGGGGCAGCTATACTACCTACACTGGGGCAGCTATACCACCTACACTGGGGCAGCTATACCACCTACACTGGGGCAGCTATACCACCTTCACTGGGGCAGCTATACCACCTTCACTGGGGCAGCTATACTACCTACACTGGGGCAGCTATACTACCTACACTGGGGCAGCTATACTACCTACACTGGGGCAGCTATACTACCTACACTGGGGCAGCTATACTACCTACACTGGGGCAGCTATACTACCTACACTGGGGCAGCTATACCTCCTACACTGGGGCAGCTATACTACCTACACTGGGGCAGCTATACTACCTACACTGGGGCAGCTATACTACCTACACTGGGGCAGCTATACCTCCTACACTGGGGCAGCTATACCACCTACACTGGGGCAGCTATACTACCTACACTGGGGCAGCTATACTACCTACACTGGGGCAGCTATACTACCTACACTGGGGCAGCTATACTACCTACACTGGGGCAGCTATACCTCCTACACTGGGGCAGCTATACCACCTACACTGGGGCAGCTATACTACCTACACTGGGGCAGCTATACTACCTACACTGGGGCAGCTATACTACCTACACTGGGGCAGCTATACTACCTACACTGGGGCAGCTATACCACCTACACTGGGGCAGCTATACTACCTACACTGGGGCAGCTATACTACCTACACTGGGGCAGCTATACCACCTACACTGGGGCAGCTATACTACCTACACTGGGGCAGCTATACTACCTACACTGGGGCAGCTATACTACCTACACTGGGGCAGCTATACCACCTACACTGGGGCAGCTATACTACCTACACTGGGGCAGCTATACTACCTACACTGGGGCAGCTATACCACCTACACTGGGGCAGCTATACTACCTACACTGGGGCAGCTATACTACCTACACTGGGGCAGCTATACTACCTACACTGGGGCAGCTATACTACCTACACTGGGGGAGCTATACCACCTACACTGGGGCAGCTATACTACCTACACTGGGGCAGCTATACCACCTACACTGGGGCAGCTATACCACCTACACTGGGGCAGCTATACCACCTACACTGGGGCAGCTATACCACCTTCACTGGGGCAGCTATACCACCTTCACTGGGGCAGCTATACTACCTACACTGGGGCAGCTATACTACCTACACTGGGGCAGCTATACTACCTACACTGGGGCAGCTATACTACCTACACTGGGGCAGCTATACCACCTACACTGGGGCAGCTATACCACCTACACTGGGGCAGCTGTACCACCTTCACTGGGGCAGCTATACTACCTACACTGGGGCAGCTATACTACCTACACTGGGGCAGCTATACTACCTACACTGGGGCAGCTATACTACCTACACTGGGGCAGCTATACTACCTACACTGGGGCAGCTATACCACCTACACTGGGGCAGCTATACCACCTACACTGGGGCAGCTATACCACCTACACTAGGGCAGCTATACCACCTACACTGGGGCAGCTATACCTCCTACACTGGGGCAGCTATACCACCTACACTGGGGCAGCTATACCACCTACACTGGGGCAGCTATACCACCTACACTGGGGCAGCTATACTACCTACACTGGGGCAGCTATACCACCTACACTGGGGCAGCTATACCACCTACACTGGGGCAGCTATACCACCTACACTGGGGCAGCTATACTACCTACACTGGGGCAGCTATACTACCTACACTGGGGGAGCTATACTACCTACACTGGGGCAGCTATACCACCTACACTGGGGCAGCTATACCACCTTCACTGGGGCAGCTATACCACCTTCACTGGGGCAGCTATACCACCTACACTGGGGCAGCTATACTACCTACACTGGGGCAGCTATACCACCTACACTGGGGCAGCTATACCACCTACACTGGGGCAGCTATACCACCTACACTGGGGCAGCTATACCACCTACACTGGGGCAGCTGTACCACCTTCACTGGGGCAGCTGTACCACCTACACTGGGGCAGCTATACTACCTACACTGGGGCAGCTATACTACCTACACTGGGGCAGCTATACTACCTACACTGGGGCAGCTATACTACCTACACTGGGGCAGCTATACTACCTACACTGGGGCAGCTATACTACCTACACTGGGGCAGCTATACTACCTACACTGGGGCAGCTATACTACCTACACTGGGGCAGCTATACCACCTACACTGGGGCAGCTATACCACCTACACTGGGGCAGCTATACCACCTACACTGGGGCAGCTATACCTCCTACACTGGGGCAGCTATACCACCTACACTGGGGCAGCTGTACCACCTTCACTGGGGCAGCTGTACTACCTACACTGGGGCAGCTATACTACCTACACTGGGGCAGCTATACTACCTACACTGGGGCAGCTATACCACCTACACTGGGGCAGCTATACCACCTACACTGGGGCAGCTATACCACCTACACTGGGGCAGCTATACCACCTACACTGGGGCAGCTATACCACCTACACTGGGGCAGCTATACTACCTACACTGGGGCAGCTATACTACCTACACTGGGGCAGCTATACCACCTACACTGGGGCAGCTATACTACCTACACTGGGGCAGCTATACTACCTACACTGGGGCAGCTATACTACCTACACTGGGGCAGCTATACCACCTACACTGGGGCAGCTATACCACCTACACTGGGGCAGCTATACCACCTACACTGGGGCAGCTATACCACCTACACTGGGGCAGCTATACCACCTACACTGGGGCAGCTATACCACCTACACTGGGGCAGCTATACTACCTACACTGGGGCAGCTATACTACCTACACTGGGGCAGCTATACTACCTACACTGGGGGAGCTATACTACCTACACTGGGGGAGCTATACCACCTACACTGGGGCAGCTATACCACCTACACTGGGGCAGCTGTACTACCTACACTGGGGCAGCTATACCACCTACACTGGGGCAGCTGTACTACCTACACTGGGGCAGCTGTACTACCTACACTGGGGCAGCTGTACTACCTACACTGGGGCAGCTATACTACCTACACTGGGGCAGCTATACCACCTACACTGGGGCAGCTATACCACCTACACTGGGGCAGCTATACCACCTACACTGGGGCAGCTATACCACCTACACTGGGGCAGCTATACCACCTTCACTGGGGCAGCTATACCACCTTCACTGGGGCAGCTATACTACCTACACTGGGGCAGCTATACTACCTACACTGGGGCAGCTATACTACCTACACTGGGGCAGCTATACTACCTACACTGGGGCAGCTATACTACCTACACTGGGGCAGCTATACCACCTACACTGGGGCAGCTATACCACCTACACTGGGGCAGCTGTACCACCTACACTGGGGCAGCTGTACCACCTTCACTGGGGCAGCTATACTACCTACACTGGGGCAGCTATACTACCTACACTGGGGCAGCTATACTACCTACACTGGGGCAGCTATACCACCTACACTGGGGCAGCTATACTACCTACACTGGGGCAGCTATACCACCTACACTGGGGCAGCTATACCACCTACACTGGGGCAGCTATACCACCTACACTGGGGCAGCTATACCACCTACACTGGGGCAGCTATACCACCTACACTGGGGCAGCTATACCACCTACACTGGGGCAGCTATACCACCTACACTGGGGCAGCTATACCACCTACACTGGGGCAGCTATACCACCTACACTGGGGCAGCTATACTACCTACACTGGGGCAGCTATACTACCTACACTGGGGCAGCTATACTACCTACACTGGGGCAGCTATACTACCTACACTGGGGCAGCTATACTACCTACACTGGGGCAGCTATACTACCTACACTGGGGGAGCTATACTACCTACACTGGGGCAGCTATACTACCTACACTGGGGCAGCTATACCACCTTCACTGGGGCAGCTATACCACCTTCACTGGGGCAGCTATACCACCTACACTGGGGCAGCTATACTACCTACACTGGGGCAGCTATACTACCTACACTGGGGCAGCTATACTACCTACACTGGGGCAGCTATACCACCTACACTGGGGCAGCTATACCACCTACACTGGGGCAGCTGTACCACCTTCACTGGGGCAGCTATACTACCTACACTGGGGCAGCTATACTACCTACACTGGGGCAGCTATACTACCTACACTGGGGCAGCTATACTACCTACACTGGGGCAGCTATACTACCTACACTGGGGCAGCTATACTACCTACACTAGGGCAGCTATACCACCTACACTGGGGCAGCTATACTACCTACACTGGGGCAGCTATACCACCTACACTAGGGCAGCTATACCACCTACACTGGGGCAGCTATACCTCCTACACTGGGGCAGCTATACCACCTACACTGGGGCAGCTATACGACCCATACTGGGGAACTATACTACCTACATATGTGATGTGTCACTGCGATTTGAGCATTTGGCGTGATGTGTCACGACTTCAAAAAGCTTAGCCAGACCTGCCCTAATGGCTACTTCATAACAGTAACTGTTGTACATCATTTCCTGTATACCTAATTACCTGTGTCACTGCTTCGCATCACTTCCTGTGTCACTGCTACACATCACTTCCTGTGTCATTCCCTCTCCTCACTTCCTGTGTCACTCCCTCTCGTCACTTCCTGCGTCACTCCCTCTCGTCACTTCCCGTGTCACTCCCTCTTGTCACTTCCTGTGTCACTCCCTCTCGTCACTTCCTGTGTCACTCCCTCTTGTCACTTCCTGTGTAACTCCCTCTCATTATTTCCTGTGTAGTGCCCTGTCACGGACGATTGCGGGGACGCAGGCGCGTCCTGGAACCGCCCGTGAAGAAAAGAACGATCGCACTCGATTCCTGCGTCGATTGCGCTTCAAATCGGTACAATCTGGATTTATTGTGTAGGAGGTCTGCAGTCCTTTTCTTAGCAAAGAGAGCACCATTCCAAATGCTGGTTGGCCCTTTTGATATGCTAATGAGCCTGGGCCCAGAGAGTCCCTGGCTTCAAGCTGTGCTGATGGCCCATCCATCAGGTATAAGGTGACAAGCAGCTGGCAGGAAGACTGGCCCTGTGACTGCTGATCAAGCCAGAGGTGTAAACTCAGAGTTGTCTAAGCAGATTTCCCATTCAGATGTTAATTGAAGGAGCCAACAGGGCCTTCATAGACAAGAAGCAGACACAGCTGGACTCCAGTCAGGCTGACTCCAGCCTTAGCAGGAAGAAATGAATGTACAATATAATCTTTTGCCCATTTACAGAATACAATAAATAGGGTGAATACAATAAATAGGGTGGTTATGAGAGCGGTATCATTGGATCCGTAGGGTCATGCTGGATCTCTTGATACCAGTCGAGAGGGGCCCGGGGCCCCTACCACCCAGGTATGAATCTACTCAGGACCCTGATCTGATGCACTAGCCATGTCAGGTATCATATTAATCTGTATTTTCCTCCAAGTATGAAGCTGTTACCCCCCTAAATGTAACGTGTATGGTTCAGGAGTTACAGCAATTCATAAGTTTAGCTCTAAAATCTCTGAGAGGGAATGAACTGTCATTTGCTGGTAGTTCAGAGGGGGCCGGCATTGCCACACCCCCAAACCAGCTTCATCAAAAGCACAGAGCCAGCAGGCGGGCTTTTGTCCTCCACACTGAACCATCTTGCACTCATCAGATGCCAGCTTGAGGATATGCTGGTATCCACCTGGTCTGAACTCTGAACTCTGGACTTTGAAACCAAGGACTTTATGATTCTTCCCACAATAAGGACATCTTTCCAGGAACTAAGTAATTTTCTCCCTTCTTTTATTTTTCATACTGGCTATTACTGTTTTCATAATTGTTGATTTTCATAATTGTCTGTATATATTAATTATTTATATTGCGTGAATAAACGACTTTCTCCAAGTCATTCACTTTCCGCTACCCTGCTTATCAGCACACACAGAAATGATCCCGGGTCTCTGAAGATACGCTACTGTTTGTTTGTTGTTGGCTAGACAGGATATCGTGTGTTTAACCGTTTTATTCGCAGGATTAGTCAGTCAGTTAGTGGGCCCCACGGTCCCATAGTAACCGCGGTGGTGGCAGTTTACTCTGAACCAGTAGGTGACGTTGTAATCACCCGTGTCTCACAGGCTCCCTTCTGAGTTGTCTGCGGCTAATTCTTAACGGTTCCTGCGCATTGACTGCGACCAGAGTTCGCACGATCTGTGCGCTGGCACCGTTTAGAAGGCTAAGTGCGGTCAGCCACTGAGGGCTCCTGTGACATGCCCTCTCATCACTTCCTGTGTCACTGCTGCGCATCACTTAAAGAGAACCCAAGTTGGGTTCTAAGAATGCTAACAGCACACAGAGGCTGGGTCTGCATATACTGCCCAGCCTCTGTTGCTATACCGCTCCCCCCCCAGGCCCCCCCCCCCCCTGCGCTCTGCTATCCCCCATAAATCACCCAGCCGTGCTGTCGACACACAGCATTTCACAGCCGGCTCTGGTCCCCGCCTGCGTCCTTACCCTCCCGCTGATTGGACGGATGGAACACGGGCGGGGAGTGGAGATATGGAGTGGTCGGGGGAGCGGCAGAGACTGACACTTACAGAAGTAAACAGCCGGCTGTGACAAGCTGCGTGTTGACAGCACGGCTGGGTGATTTATGAGGGATAGCAGAGCGCAGGGGAGGCCTGGGGGGAATTGGTATAGCAACAGAGGCTGGGCAGTATATGCAGACCCAGCCTCTGTGTGCTGTTAGCATTCTTAGAACCCACCTTGGGTTCTCTTTAAGCCTGTGCTTACAGGTAAAACTAAAACAATTAGAATATTGTGCAAAAGTCCATTTATTTCAGTAATTCAACTTAAAATGTGACACTAATCTATGAAATACACTCATTACACACAACGCGAGATATGTCAGGCCGTTATTTCTTATAATGTTGGTGATTATGGTTACAGCTTATGGGAACCCCAAAATCTCAGCCCATTACACTATTGTGAAACGGTTCAATAATCCAGGATCAGAGTGTCAGACTAATCAGCCAATTCACCCAAAACACCTGCAGAGGCTTCACTAGCAGGGATGCTCATCCGGATTCCGGATATACGAACTTTTTTATGCTATCCGATTTTTTTAAAAATCCGGATAGCTATCTGCGGATATTTGGACGCCTAACACGGATATCCGCGTTATCCCTCTCTCTCTCTTCCTCCTCCTCCCTTGTTTTGTCTTGTTTTCCAGGGATTGGTAGGATGTCAAAAGCACGCTCACATACATTGGCCAGGAATAGAACCCAGGTCAACTGCTTGGAAGGCAGCTATGCTCACCACTTTACCACCAACACTACAGGCTGAAGCCAGCCTAGCATGTACCATTGTGATATATCCAAGAGAAAAATGAGCTTGCTTAAGGATTTGTAGGATGTCAAAAGCCAACTCACATACATTGGCCGGGAATTGAACCCAGGTCATCTGCTTGGAAGGCAGCTATGCTCACCACTATACCACCAACACTATAGGCTGAATTTGAAGTCTAGAAGATTCCAGGGGAAGGGTGGAAAGGATGAAAAGCTAGGTGGCCATGCAACCCTTCCTGCTAACCTAAAGCTTACTTGTAGACCATCATATGAGACATGCTGGGTGCAGGGCTGTGTGGTGAGTCAGCACATTGGCTTAAGAATTTACCAAATCCAATGCTCCAATATGGGGAAGCTTCTCTGTTTTGTTTTGTTTTTGTTTGTTTTGTTTTAAGTGTGGTGTCACAGTTCCCTCATCTCTTCAACTACAAGAAAGGCCCAGGAGTAGTCTTAGCTACCATAATATCTATGTTACGGCAGGGCCCTTATTACACTTTCTCTTACAGGGCTATGGAAACAGTTTTGCCCATGCGATAAAGCGAGGTGCAAAACTGAAATCATGCCTAGCAGAGGATGGTGTTGATTCATCAACCTCTGGGTTATGGGCCCAGCACACTTCCGCAGCAAAACGGTTTGAAAGGACTTTAAAGCCAATGGGTACCGTTCAAAAAAAGGAAAAGTCAGATACTCACCTAAGGAGAGGGAAGGCACGGTCCTAATGAGCCTTCCCTCTCCTCTCCCGGTGCCCTCGGTGCTGCGCTGGCTCCCCCGTTCACGTCCACCGCCGCAGGGACTTCGGAGGTCTTCGGGAGCACTCGGGCTTCCGAAGACGGGCCGCTCCATACTACGTACGCGCGAGTGCATCATAGAGGGCGGTAGCGCATGCGTAGTATGGAGCGGCCCGTCTTCGGGAGCCCGAGTGCTCCCGAAGGCTTCCGAAAACTCCCTTCGGCATGCGGAAGTGGCAGTATTTGACCGAACTGGTCGAATACTGCCACGGGGGATCCTGCGCGGGACCGGGCACCGGGAGAGGAGGGGGAAGGCTCATTAGGACCGAGCCTTCCCTCTCCTTAGGTGAGTATCTGACTTTTCCTTTTTTTGAACGGTAAACATTCACTTTAAGGTCACTTTCGGTTTTCAATCCGGATATCCGAATCTGATCGAATATTGGGTTCGGATATCTGATTCTACTTGGATACCCACAAGTTCGGATTTGGATATCCGATTCGGATCCGGATATCTTGGTATCAGGATCTGAATCTATTCGGATTTTAAAAATTGGTATCTGAGCACCCCTGTTCACTAGGAATGATTTGCTGAGCGCTTTGTGATGTGAAAGCTCTTCCTAATGCAATGCTATGTGTGAGATCCTACTAGAGGGATGTGATTTTATAAACATCCCCCATAGCATTGCATTAGCAAGAGCTCTCACACTTTACTAGCGCTCAGAAATCGCCCCTAGTGGGTTTCTGGCCTAACATGGCGTCTCAGGCTTGGCCAGAATGACCGACTTTGATGAACCTTTGCAGGATATTGTAATATGCCGCGTTTGGCCTGTATGTCTCCTTGTTGGCAAGCAGCCTCCGTGTCTCTGTATAGTAATGTGGGCTGTCCCAGCCGGCGGTCTCACCTGTCTCACGTCATAGGCCAGCAGGACATATCGCTGATCCGGAGACACAGAATATCCAGAGGCTTTAAATGTTATCTGGAAGAGAAGAAGGAAAGAGAATGATTTATTGCTCTATGAAGGATCATTCACTTCTCATGTCCTTTGTGTCATTATCCGCTCATAAAGGGGACCTTCCACTCAATGTCTAAAACATTTCAAACGAATCTCCCCCTAAGGGTGGGGTAGCCAGCATTCATTTACCTGCGGAGAGCTGCTCCATATTGGGGAGTCTCCCTCCATAAGGAGTCCTTCATCTTCTCTGACTCACAGGTGCCACAGGATGAAGAACCTGCAGTGACGGGTGCTGCAGTGCATGCTGGGAGATCACACTAATGGACTACATCGTACTTCCCAACCCGGTACAGACCCAACCAAACCGGGACAGTTGTGAGGTATGGCAATCCGGATAGACAACATTGCCTCAGGAACAGGGCGTGGCTGAGGCAGAGGCTCCACCCTCCACCAATTTCTCATACACCATATCCCATGTTAGGTGTGTGCAACAGAACTAGGAATGGTCCGCACTTGTTCAATCAAGCTGTTCCCAACTTCATTTGAGAGCGTTTACTCATAGCTAAGCAGTGAGACACTGACATCAGCCACATGTACTCATAGCTAACCAGTGAGACACTGACATCAGCTACATATACTCATAGCTAACCAGTGAGACACTGACATCAGCCACATGTACTCATAGCTAACCAGTGAGACACTGACATCAGCCACATGTACTCATAGCTAACCAGTGACACACTGACATCAGCCACATGTACTCATAGCTAACCAGTGAGACACTGACATCGGCCACATGTACTCATAGCTAACCAGTGACACACTGACATCAGCCACATGTACTCATAGCTAACCAGTGACACACTGACATCAGCCACATGTACTCATAGCTAACCAGTGACACACTGACATCAGCCACATGTACTCATAGCTAACCAGTGAGACACTGACATCAGCCACATGTACTCATAGCTAACCAGTGAGACACTGACATCGGCCACATGCACTCATAGCTAACCAGTGACACACTGACATCAGCCACATGTACTCATAGCTAACCAGTGACACACTGACATCAGCCACATGTACTCATAGCTAACCAGTGACACACTGACATCAGCCACATGTACTCATAGCTAACCAGTGACACACTGACACCGGCCACATGTACTCATAGCTAACCAGTGACACACTGACATCGGCCACATGTACTCATAGCTAAAAAGTGAGACACTGACATCAGCCACATGTACTCATAGCTAACCAGTGAGACACTGACATCAGCCACATGTACTCATAGCTAACCAGTGAGACACTGACATCAACCACATGTACTCATAGCTAACCAGTGACACACTGACATCAGCCACATGTACTCATAGCTAACCAGTGAGACACTGACATCAGCCACATGTACTCATAGCTAACCAGTGACACACTGACATCGGCCACATGTACACATAGCTAACCAGTGAGACACTGACATCAGCCACATGTACTCATAGCTAACCAGTGAGACACTGACATCAGCCACATGTACTCATAGCTAACCAGTGAGACACTGACATCGGCCACATGTACACATAGCTAACCAGTGAGACACTGACATCAGCCACATGTACTCATAACTAACCAGTGACACACTGACATCAGCCACATGTACTCATAGCTAACCAGTGAGACACTGACATCAGCCACATGTACTCATAGCTAACCAGTGAGACACTGACATCAGCCACATGTACTCATAGCTAACCAGTGACACACTGACATCAGCCACATGTACTCATAGCTAACCAGTGACACACTGACACCGGCCACATGTACTCATAGCTAACCAGTGACACACTGACATCAGCCACATGTACTCCTAGCTAACCAGTGACACACTGACATCGGCCACATGTACTCATAGCTAACCAGTGACACACTGACATCAGCCACATGCACTCATAGCTAACCAGTGACACACTGACATCAGCCACATGTACTCATAGCTAACCAGTGACACACTGACATCAGCCACATGTACTCATAGCTAACCAGTGACACACTGACATCGGCCACATGTACTCATAGCTAACCAGTGAGACACTGACATCAGCCACATGTACTCCTAGCTAACCAGTGACACACTGACATCAGCCACATGTACTCATAGCTAACCAGTGACACACTGACATCAGCCACATGTACTCATAGCTAACCAGTGAGACACTGTCATCAGCCACATGTACTCCTAACTAACCAGTGAGACACTGACATCAGCCACATGTACTCATAGCTAACCAGTGACACACTGACATCAGCCACATGTACGCATAGCTAACCAGTGACACACTGACATCAGCCACATATACTCATAGCTAACCAGTGACACACTGACATCGGCCACATGTACTCCTAGCTAACCAGTGACACACTGACATCGGCCACATGTACTCCTAGCTAACCAGTGACACACTGACATCGGCCACATGTACTCATAGCTAACCAGTGAGACACTGACATCGGCCACATGTACTCATAGCTAACCAGTGACACACTGACATCAGCCACATGTACTCATAGCTAACCAGTGACACACTGACATCAGCCACATGTACTCATAGCTAACCAGTGAGACACTGACATCAGCCACATGTACTCATAGCTAACCAGTGACACACTGACATCAGCCACATGTACTCATAGCTAACCAGTGAGACACTGACATCAGCCACATGTACTCCTAGCTAACCAGTGAGACACTGACATCAGCCACATGTACTCATAGCTAACCAGTGACACACTGACATCAGCCACATGTACTCATAGCTAACCAGTGACACACTGACACCGGCCACATGTACTCATAGCTAACCAGTGACACACTGACATCGGCCACATGTACTCATAGCTAAAAAGTGAGACACTGACATCAGCCACATGTACTCATAGCTAACCAGTGAGACACTGACATCAGCCACATGTACTCATAGCTAACCAGTGAGACACTGACACCGGCCACATGTACTCATAGCTAACCAGTGAGACACTGACATCAACCACATGTACTCATAGCTAACCAGTGACACACTGACATCAGCCACATGTACTCATAGCTAACCAGTGAGACACTGACATCAGCCACATGTACTCATAGCTAACCAGTGACACACTGACATCGGCCACATGTACACATAGCTAACCAGTGAGACACTGACATCAGCCACATGTACTCATAGCTAACCAGTGAGACACTGACATCAGCCACATGTACTCATAGCTAACCAGTGAGACACTGACATCGGCCACATGTACACATAGCTAACCAGTGAGACACTGACATCAGCCACATGTACTCATAACTAACCAGTGACACACTGACATCAGCCACATGTACTCATAGCTAACCAGTGAGACACTGACATCAGCCACATGTACTCATAGCTAACCAGTGAGACACTGACATCAGCCACATGTACTCATAGCTAACCAGTGACACACTGACATCAGCCACATGTACTCATAGCTAACCAGTGACACACTGACACCGGCCACATGTACTCATAGCTAACCAGTGACACACTGACATCAGCCACATGTACTCCTAGCTAACCAGTGACACACTGACATCGGCCACATGTACTCATAGCTAACCAGTGACACACTGACATCAGCCACATGCACTCATAGCTAACCAGTGACACACTGACATCAGCCACATGTACTCATAGCTAACCAGTGACACACTGACATCAGCCACATGTACTCATAGCTAACCAGTGACACACTGACATCGCCAAATGTACTCATAGCTAACCAGTGAGACACTGACATCAGCCACATGTACTCCTAGCTAACCAGTGACACACTGACATCAGCCACATGTACTCATAGCTAACCAGTGACACACTGACATCAGCCACATGTACTCATAGCTAACCAGTGAGACACTGACATCAGCCACATGTACTCCTAGCTAACCAGTGAGACACTGACATCAGCCACATGTACTCATAGCTAACCAGTGACACACTGACATCAGCCACATGTACGCATAGCTAACCAGTGACACACTGACATCAGCCACATATACTCATAGCTAACCAGTGACACACTGACATCGGCCACATGTACTCCTAGCTAACCAGTGACACACTGACATCGGCCACATGTACTCATAGCTAACCAGTGAGACACTGACATCGGCCACATGTACTCATAGCTAACCAGTGACACACTGACATCAGCCACATGTACTCATAGCTAACCAGTGACACACTGAAATCAGCCACATGTACTCATAGCTAACCAGTGAGACACTGACATCAGCCACATGTACTCATAGCTAACCAGTGACACACTGACATCAGCCACATGTACTCATAGCTAACCAGTGAGACACTGACATCAGCCACATGTACTCCTAGCTAACCAGTGAGACACTGACATCGGCCACATGTACTCATAGCTAACCAGTGACACACTGACATCAGCCACATGTACTCATAGCTAACCAGTGACACACTGACATCAGCCACATGTACTCATAGCTAACCAGTGACACACTGACATCAGCCACATATACTCATAGCTAACCAGTGACACACTGACATCGGTCACATGTACTCCTAGCTAACCAGTGAGACACTGACATCGGCCACATGTACTCATAGCTAACCAGTGACACACTGACATCAGCCACGTGTACTCATAGCTAACCAGTGACACACTGACATCAGCCACATATACTCATAGCTAACCAGTGAGACACTGACATCACCCACATGTACTCATAGCTAACCAGTGACACACTGACATCAGCCACATGTACTCATAGCTAACCAGTGAGACACTGACATCAGCCACATGTACTCATAGCTAACCAGTGACACACTGACATCGGTCACATGTACTCCTAGCTAACCAGTGAGACACTGACATCGGCCACATGTACTCATAGCTAACCAGTGACACACTGACATCAGCCACATGTACTCATAGCTAACCAGTGAGACACTGACATCAGCCACATGTACTCATAGCTAACCAGTGAGACACTGACATCAGCCACATATACTCATAGCTAACCAGTGAGACACTGACATCAGCCACATATACTCATAGCTAACCAGTGAGACACTGACATCAGCCACATGTACTCATAGCTAACCAGTGACACACTGACATCGGCCACATGTACTCATAGCTAACCAGTGACACACTGACATCAGCCACATGTACTCATAGCTAACCAGTGACACACTGACATCAGCCACATGCACTCATAGCTAACCAGTGAGACACTGACATCAGCCACATGTACTCATAGCTAACCAGTGACACACTGACATCGGCCACATGTACTCATAGCTAACCAGTGAGACACTGACATCAGCCACATGTACTCATAGCTAACCAGTGACACACTGACATCAGCCACATGTACTCATAGCTAACCAGTGAGACACTGACATCAGCCACATGTACTCATAGCTAACCAGTGAGACACTGACATCAGCCACATGTACTCATAGCTAACCAGTGAGACACTGACACCGGCCACATGTACTCATAGCTAACCAGTGACACACTGACATCAGCCACATGTACTCATAGCTAACCAGTGACACACTGACATCAGCCACATGCACTCATAGCTAACCAGTGAGACACTGACATCAGCCACATGCACTCATAGCTAACCAGTGAGACACTGACATCAGCCACATGCACTCATAGCTAACCAGTGAGACACTGACATCAGCCACATGCACTCATAGCTAACCAGTGAGACACTGACATCAGCCACATGTACTCATAGCTAACCAGTGACACACTGACATCAGCCACATGTACTCATAGCTAACCAGTGAGACACTGACATCAGCCACATGTACTCATAGCTAACCAGTGAGACACTGACATCAGCCACATGTACTTATAGCTAACCAGTGAGACACTGACATCAGCCACATGTACTCATAGCTAACCAGTGACACACTGACACCGGCCACATGTACTCATAGCTAACCAGTGAGACACTGACATCAGCCACATGTACTCATAGCTAACCAGTGACACACTGACATCAGCCACATGTACTCATAGCTAACCAGTGAGACACTGACATCAGCCACATGTACTCATAGCTAACCAGTGAGACACTGACATCAGCCACATGCACTCATAGCTAACCAGTGACACACTGACATCAGCCACATGTACTCATAGCTAACCAGTGACACACTGACATCAGCCACATGTACTCATAGCTAACCAGTGACACACTGACATCAGCCACATGTACTCATAGCTAACCAGTGACACACTGACATCAGCCACATGTACTCATAGCTAACCAGTGAGACACTGACATCAGCCACATGTACTCATAGCTAACCAGTGACACACTGACATCAGCCACATGCACTCATAGCTAACCAGTGACACACTGACATCAGCCACATGTACTCATAGCTAACCAGTGAGACACTGACATCAGCCACATGTACTCATAGCTAACCAGTGAGACACTGACATCAGCCACATGTACTCATAGCTAACCAGTGACAGACTGACATCAGCCACATGTACTCATAGCTAACCAGTGACACACTGACATCGGCCACATGTACTCATAGCTAACCAGTGACACACTGACATCAGCCACATGTACTCATAGCTAACCAGTGACACACTGACATCAGCCACATGTACTCATAGCTAACCAGTGACACACTGACATCAGCCACATGTACTCATAGCTAACCAGTGAGACACTGACATCAGCCACATGTACGCATAGCTAACCAGTGACACACTGACATCAGCCACATGTACTCATAGCTAACCAGTGAGACACTGACATCAGCCACATGTACTCATAGCTAACCAGTGACACACTGACATCGGCCACATGTACTCATAGCTAACCAGTGAGACACTGACATCGGCCACATGTACTCATAGCTAACCAGTGACACACTGACATCGGCCACATGTACTCATAGCTAACCAGTGAGACACTGACATCAGCCACATGTACTCATAGCTAACCAGTGAGACACTGACATCGGCCACATGTGCTCATAGCTAACCAGTGACACACTGACACCGGCCACAAGTACTCATAGCTAACCAGTGACACACTGACATCAGCCACATGTACTCATAGCTAACCAGTGACACACTGACATCGGTCACATGTACTCATAGCTAACCAGTGACACACTGACACCGGCCACATGTACTCATAGCTAACCAGTGAGACACTGACATTGGCCACATGTACTCATAGCTAACCAGTGAGACACTGACATCAGCCACATGTACTCATAGCTAACCAGTGAGACACTGACATCAGCCACATGTACTCATAGCTAACCAGTGACACACTGACATCAGCCACATGTACTCATAGCTAACCAGTGAGACACTGACATCAGCCACATGTACTCATAGCTAACCAGTGAGACACTGACATCAGCCACATGTACTTATAGCTAACCAGTGAGACACTGACATCAGCCACATGTACTCATAGCTAACCAGTGACACACTGACACCGGCCACATGTACTCATAGCTAACCAGTGACACACTGACATCGGCCACATGTACTCATAGCTAACCAGTGACACACTGACATCAGCCACATGTACTCATAGCTAACCAGTGAGACACTGACATCAGCCACATGTACTCATAGCTAACCAGTGACACACTGACATCGGCCACATGTACTCATAGCTAACCAGTGAGACACTGACATCAGCCACATGTACTCATAGCTAACCAGTGACACACTGACATCAGCCACATGTACTCATAGCTAACCAGTGAGACACTGACATCAGCCACATGTACTCATAGCTAACCAGTGAGACACTGACATCAGCCACATGTACTCATAGCTAACCAGTGAGACACTGACATCAGCCACATGTACTCATAGCTAACCAGTGACACACTGACATCAGCCACATGTACTCATAGCTAACCAGTGACACACTGACATCAGCCACATGTACTCATAGCTAACCAGTGACACACTGACATCAGCCACATGTACTCATAGCTAACCAGTGAGACACTGACATCAGCCACATGTACTCATAGCTAACCAGTGACACACTGACATCAGCCACATGTACTCATAGCTAACCAGTGAGACACTGACATCAGCCACATGCACTCATAGCTAACCAGTGACACACTGACATCAGCCACATGCACTCATAGCTAACCAGTGACACACTGACATCAGCCACATGTACTCATAGCTAACCAGTGACACACTGACATCAGCCACATGTACTCATAGCTAACCAGTGACACACTGACATCAGCCACATGTACTCATAGCTAACCAGTGACACACTGACATCAGCCACATGTACTCATAGCTAACCAGTGAGACACTGACATCAGCCACATGTACTCATAGCTAACCAGTGACACACTGACATCAGCCACATGCACTCATAGCTAACCAGTGACACACTGACATCAGCCACATGTACTCATAGCTAACCAGTGAGACACTGACATCAGCCACATGTACTCATAGCTAACCAGTGAGACACTGACATCAGCCACATGTACTCATAGCTAACCAGTGACAGACTGACATCAGCCACATGTACTCATAGCTAACCAGTGACACACTGACATCGGCCACATGTACTCATAGCTAACCAGTGACACACTGACATCAGCCACATGTACTCAGAGCTAACCAGTGACACACTGACATCAGCCACATGTACTCATAGCTAACCAGTGACACACTGACATCAGCCACATGTACTCATAGCTAACCAGTGAGACACTGACATCAGCCACATGTACTCATAGCTAACCAGTGACACACTGACATCGGCCACATGTACTCATAGCTAACCAGTGAGACACTGACATCAGCCACATGTACTCATAGCTAACCAGTGAGACACTGACATCGGCCACATGTGCTCATAGCTAACCAGTGACACACTGACACCGGCCACAAGTACTCATAGCTAACCAGTGACACACTGACATCAGCCACATGTACTCATAGCTAACCAGTGACACACTGACATCGGCCACATGTACACATAGCTAACCAGTGAGACACTGACATCAGCCACATGTACTCATAGCTAACCAGTGAGACACTGACATCAGCCACATGTACTCATAGCTAACCAGTGAGACACTGACATCGGCCACATGTACACATAGCTAACCAGTGAGACACTGACATCAGCCACATGTACTCATAACTAACCAGTGACACACTGACATCAGCCACATGTACTCATAGCTAACCAGTGAGACACTGACATCAGCCACATGTACTCATAGCTAACCAGTGAGACACTGACATCAGCCACATGTACTCATAGCTAACCAGTGACACACTGACATCAGCCACATGTACTCATAGCTAACCAGTGACACACTGACACCGGCCACATGTACTCATAGCTAACCAGTGACACACTGACATCAGCCACATGTACTCCTAGCTAACCAGTGACACACTGACATCGGCCACATGTACTCATAGCTAACCAGTGACACACTGACATCAGCCACATGCACTCATAGCTAACCAGTGACACACTGACATCAGCCACATGTACTCATAGCTAACCAGTGACACACTGACATCAGCCACATGTACTCATAGCTAACCAGTGACACACTGACATCGGCCACATGTACTCATAGCTAACCAGTGAGACACTGACATCAGCCACATGTACTCCTAGCTAACCAGTGACACACTGACATCAGCCACATGTACTCATAGCTAACCAGTGAGACACTGACATCAGCCACATGTACTCATAGCTAACCAGTGAGACACTGACATCAGCCACATGTACTCCTAGCTAACCAGTGAGACACTGACATCAGCCACATGTACTCATAGCTAACCAGTGACACACTGACATCAGCCACATGTACTCATAGCTAACCAGTGACACACTGACATCAGCCACATGTACTCATAGCTAACCAGTGAGACACTGACATCAGCCACATGTACTCATAGCTAACCAGTGACACACTGACATCAGCCACATGCACTCATAGCTAACCAGTGACACACTGACATCAGCCACATGTACTCATAGCTAACCAGTGAGACACTGACATCAGCCACATGTACTCATAGCTAACCAGTGAGACACTGACATCAGCCACATGTACTCATAGCTAACCAGTGACAGACTGACATCAGCCACATGTACTCATAGCTAACCAGTGACACACTGACATCGGCCACATGTACTCATAGCTAACCAGTGACACACTGACATCAGCCACATGTACTCATAGCTAACCAGTGACACACTGACATCAGCCACATGTACTCATAGCTAACCAGTGACACACTGACATCAGCCACATGTACTCATAGCTAACCAGTGAGACACTGACATCAGCCACATGTACGCATAGCTAACCAGTGACACACTGACATCAGCCACATGTACTCATAGCTAACCAGTGAGACACTGACATCAGCCACATGTACTCATAGCTAACCAGTGACACACTGACATCAGCCACATGTACTCATAGCTAACCAGTGACACACTGACATCAGCCACATGTACTCATAGCTAACCAGTGACACACTGACATCGGCCACATGTACTCATAGCTAACCAGTGAGACACTGACATCAGCCACATGTACTCCTAGCTAACCAGTGACACACTGACATCAGCCACATGTACTCATAGCTAACCAGTGAGACACTGACATCAGCCACATGTACTCATAGCTAACCAGTGAGACACTGACATCAGCCACATGTACTCCTAGCTAACCAGTGAGACACTGACATCAGCCACATGTACTCATAGCTAACCAGTGACACACTGACATCAGCCACATGTACTCATAGCTAACCAGTGACACACTGACATCAGCCACATGTACTCATAGCTAACCAGTGAGACACTGACATCAGCCACATGTACTCATAGCTAACCAGTGACACACTGACATCAGCCACATGCACTCATAGCTAACCAGTGACACACTGACATCAGCCACATGTACTCATAGCTAACCAGTGAGACACTGACATCAGCCACATGTACTCATAGCTAACCAGTGAGACACTGACATCAGCCACATGTACTCATAGCTAACCAGTGACAGACTGACATCAGCCACATGTACTCATAGCTAACCAGTGACACACTGACATCGGCCACATGTACTCATAGCTAACCAGTGACACACTGACATCAGCCACATGTACTCATAGCTAACCAGTGACACACTGACATCAGCCACATGTACTCATAGCTAACCAGTGACACACTGACATCAGCCACATGTACTCATAGCTAACCAGTGAGACACTGACATCAGCCACATGTACGCATAGCTAACCAGTGACACACTGACATCAGCCACATGTACTCATAGCTAACCAGTGAGACACTGACATCAGCCACATGTACTCATAGCTAACCAGTGACACACTGACATCAGCCACATGTACTCATAGCTAACCAGTGAGACACTGACATCAGCCACATGTACTCCTAGCTAACCAGTGAGACACTGACATCAGCCACATGTACTCATAGCTAACCAGTGACACACTGACATCAGCCACATGTACTCATAGCTAACCAGTGACACACTGACACCGGCCACATGTACTCATAGCTAACCAGTGACACACTGACATCGGCCACATGTACTCATAGCTAAAAAGTGAGACACTGACATCAGCCACATGTACTCATAGCTAACCAGTGAGACACTGACATCAGCCACATGTACTCATAGCTAACCAGTGAGACACTGACACCGGCCACATGTACTCATAGCTAACCAGTGAGACACTGACATCAACCACATGTACTCATAGCTAACCAGTGACACACTGACATCAGCCACATGTACTCATAGCTAACCAGTGAGACACTGACATCAGCCACATGTACTCATAGCTAACCAGTGACACACTGACATCGGCCACATGTACACATAGCTAACCAGTGAGACACTGACATCAGCCACATGTACTCATAGCTAACCAGTGAGACACTGACATCAGCCACATGTACTCATAGCTAACCAGTGAGACACTGACATCGGCCACATGTACACATAGCTAACCAGTGAGACACTGACATCAGCCACATGTACTCATAACTAACCAGTGACACACTGACATCAGCCACATGTACTCATAGCTAACCAGTGAGACACTGACATCAGCCACATGTACTCATAGCTAACCAGTGAGACACTGACATCAGCCACATGTACTCATAGCTAACCAGTGACACACTGACATCAGCCACATGTACTCATAGCTAACCAGTGACACACTGACACCGGCCACATGTACTCATAGCTAACCAGTGACACACTGACATCAGCCACATGTACTCCTAGCTAACCAGTGACACACTGACATCGGCCACATGTACTCATAGCTAACCAGTGACACACTGACATCAGCCACATGCACTCATAGCTAACCAGTGACACACTGACATCAGCCACATGTACTCATAGCTAACCAGTGACACACTGACATCAGCCACATGTACTCATAGCTAACCAGTGACACACTGACATCGCCAAATGTACTCATAGCTAACCAGTGAGACACTGACATCAGCCACATGTACTCCTAGCTAACCAGTGACACACTGACATCAGCCACATGTACTCATAGCTAACCAGTGACACACTGACATCAGCCACATGTACTCATAGCTAACCAGTGAGACACTGACATCAGCCACATGTACTCCTAGCTAACCAGTGAGACACTGACATCAGCCACATGTACTCATAGCTAACCAGTGACACACTGACATCAGCCACATGTACGCATAGCTAACCAGTGACACACTGACATCAGCCACATATACTCATAGCTAACCAGTGACACACTGACATCGGCCACATGTACTCCTAGCTAACCAGTGACACACTGACATCGGCCACATGTACTCATAGCTAACCAGTGAGACACTGACATCGGCCACATGTACTCATAGCTAACCAGTGACACACTGACATCAGCCACATGTACTCATAGCTAACCAGTGACACACTGAAATCAGCCACATGTACTCATAGCTAACCAGTGAGACACTGACATCAGCCACATGTACTCATAGCTAACCAGTGACACACTGACATCAGCCACATGTACTCATAGCTAACCAGTGAGACACTGACATCAGCCACATGTACTCCTAGCTAACCAGTGAGACACTGACATCGGCCACATGTACTCATAGCTAACCAGTGACACACTGACATCAGCCACATGTACTCATAGCTAACCAGTGACACACTGACATCAGCCACATGTACTCATAGCTAACCAGTGACACACTGACATCAGCCACATATACTCATAGCTAACCAGTGACACACTGACATCGGTCACATGTACTCCTAGCTAACCAGTGAGACACTGACATCGGCCACATGTACTCATAGCTAACCAGTGACACACTGACATCAGCCACATGTACTCATAGCTAACCAGTGACACACTGACATCAGCCACATATACTCATAGCTAACCAGTGAGACACTGACATCACCCACATGTACTCATAGCTAACCAGTGACACACTGACATCAGCCACATGTACTCATAGCTAACCAGTGAGACACTGACATCAGCCACATGTACTCATAGCTAACCAGTGACACACTGACATCGGTCACATGTACTCCTAGCTAACCAGTGAGACACTGACATCGGCCACATGTACTCATAGCTAACCAGTGACACACTGACATCAGCCACATGTACTCATAGCTAACCAGTGAGACACTGACATCAGCCACATGTACTCATAGCTAACCAGTGAGACACTGACATCAGCCACATATACTCATAGCTAACCAGTGAGACACTGACATCAGCCACATATACTCATAGCTAACCAGTGAGACACTGACATCAGCCACATGTACTCATAGCTAACCAGTGACACACTGACATCGGCCACATGTACTCATAGCTAACCAGTGACACACTGACATCAGCCACATGTACTCATAGCTAACCAGTGACACACTGACATCAGCCACATGCACTCATAGCTAACCAGTGAGACACTGACATCAGCCACATGTACTCATAGCTAACCAGTGACACACTGACATCGGCCACATGTACTCATAGCTAACCAGTGAGACACTGACATCAGCCACATGTACTCATAGCTAACCAGTGACACACTGACATCAGCCACATGTACTCATAGCTAACCAGTGAGACACTGACATCAGCCACATGTACTCATAGCTAACCAGTGAGACACTGACATCAGCCACATGTACTCATAGCTAACCAGTGAGACACTGACACCGGCCACATGTACTCATAGCTAACCAGTGACACACTGACATCAGCCACATGTACTCATAGCTAACCAGTGACACACTGACATCAGCCACATGCACTCATAGCTAACCAGTGAGACACTGACATCAGCCACATGCACTCATAGCTAACCAGTGAGACACTGACATCAGCCACATGCACTCATAGCTAACCAGTGAGACACTGACATCAGCCACATGCACTCATAGCTAACCAGTGAGACACTGACATCAGCCACATGTACTCATAGCTAACCAGTGACACACTGACATCAGCCACATGTACTCATAGCTAACCAGTGAGACACTGACATCAGCCACATGTACTCATAGCTAACCAGTGAGACACTGACATCAGCCACATGTACTTATAGCTAACCAGTGAGACACTGACATCAGCCACATGTACTCATAGCTAACCAGTGACACACTGACACCGGCCACATGTACTCATAGCTAACCAGTGAGACACTGACATCAGCCACATGTACTCATAGCTAACCAGTGACACACTGACATCAGCCACATGTACTCATAGCTAACCAGTGAGACACTGACATCAGCCACATGTACTCATAGCTAACCAGTGAGACACTGACATCAGCCACATGCACTCATAGCTAACCAGTGAGACACTGACATCAGCCACATGTACTCCTAGCTAACCAGTGAGACACTGACATCAGCCACATGTACTCATAGCTAACCAGTGACACACTGACATCAGCCACATGTACTCATAGCTAACCAGTGACACACTGACATCAGCCACATGTACTCATAGCTAACCAGTGAGACACTGACATCAGCCACATGTACTCATAGCTAACCAGTGACACACTGACATCAGCCACATGCACTCATAGCTAACCAGTGACACACTGACATCAGCCACATGTACTCATAGCTAACCAGTGAGACACTGACATCAGCCACATGTACTCATAGCTAACCAGTGAGACACTGACATCAGCCACATGTACTCATAGCTAACCAGTGACAGACTGACATCAGCCACATGTACTCATAGCTAACCAGTGACACACTGACATCGGCCACATGTACTCATAGCTAACCAGTGACACACTGACATCAGCCACATGTACTCATAGCTAACCAGTGACACACTGACATCAGCCACATGTACTCATAGCTAACCAGTGACACACTGACATCAGCCACATGTACTCATAGCTAACCAGTGAGACACTGACATCAGCCACATGTACGCATAGCTAACCAGTGACACACTGACATCAGCCACATGTACTCATAGCTAACCAGTGAGACACTGACATCAGCCACATGTACTCATAGCTAACCAGTGACACACTGACATCGGCCACATGTACTCATAGCTAACCAGTGAGACACTGACATCGGCCACATGTACTCATAGCTAACCAGTGACACACTGACATCGGCCACATGTACTCATAGCTAACCAGTGAGACACTGACATCAGCCACATGTACTCATAGCTAACCAGTGAGACACTGACATCGGCCACATGTGCTCATAGCTAACCAGTGACACACTGACACCGGCCACAAGTACTCATAGCTAACCAGTGACACACTGACATCAGCCACATGTACTCATAGCTAACCAGTGACACACTGACATCGGTCACATGTACTCATAGCTAACCAGTGACACACTGACACCGGCCACATGTACTCATAGCTAACCAGTGAGACACTGACATTGGCCACATGTACTCATAGCTAACCAGTGAGACACTGACATCAGCCACATGTACTCATAGCTAACCAGTGAGACACTGACATCAGCCACATGTACTCATAGCTAACCAGTGACACACTGACATCAGCCACATGTACTCATAGCTAACCAGTGAGACACTGACATCAGCCACATGTACTCATAGCTAACCAGTGAGACACTGACATCAGCCACATGTACTTATAGCTAACCAGTGAGACACTGACATCAGCCACATGTACTCATAGCTAACCAGTGACACACTGACACCGGCCACATGTACTCATAGCTAACCAGTGACACACTGACATCGGCCACATGTACTCATAGCTAACCAGTGACACACTGACATCAGCCACATGTACTCATAGCTAACCAGTGAGACACTGACATCAGCCACATGTACTCATAGCTAACCAGTGACACACTGACATCGGCCACATGTACTCATAGCTAACCAGTGAGACACTGACATCAGCCACATGTACTCATAGCTAACCAGTGACACACTGACATCAGCCACATGTACTCATAGCTAACCAGTGAGACACTGACATCAGCCACATGTACTCATAGCTAACCAGTGAGACACTGACATCAGCCACATGTACTCATAGCTAACCAGTGAGACACTGACATCAGCCACATGTACTCATAGCTAACCAGTGACACACTGACATCAGCCACATGTACTCATAGCTAACCAGTGACACACTGACATCAGCCACATGTACTCATAGCTAACCAGTGACACACTGACATCAGCCACATGTACTCATAGCTAACCAGTGAGACACTGACATCAGCCACATGTACTCATAGCTAACCAGTGACACACTGACATCAGCCACATGTACTCATAGCTAACCAGTGAGACACTGACATCAGCCACATGCACTCATAGCTAACCAGTGACACACTGACATCAGCCACATGCACTCATAGCTAACCAGTGACACACTGACATCAGCCACATGTACTCATAGCTAACCAGTGACACACTGACATCAGCCACATGTACTCATAGCTAACCAGTGACACACTGACATCAGCCACATGTACTCATAGCTAACCAGTGACACACTGACATCAGCCACATGTACTCATAGCTAACCAGTGAGACACTGACATCAGCCACATGTACTCATAGCTAACCAGTGACACACTGACATCAGCCACATGCACTCATAGCTAACCAGTGACACACTGACATCAGCCACATGTACTCATAGCTAACCAGTGAGACACTGACATCAGCCACATGTACTCATAGCTAACCAGTGAGACACTGACATCAGCCACATGTACTCATAGCTAACCAGTGACAGACTGACATCAGCCACATGTACTCATAGCTAACCAGTGACACACTGACATCGGCCACATGTACTCATAGCTAACCAGTGACACACTGACATCAGCCACATGTACTCAGAGCTAACCAGTGACACACTGACATCAGCCACATGTACTCATAGCTAACCAGTGACACACTGACATCAGCCACATGTACTCATAGCTAACCAGTGAGACACTGACATCAGCCACATGTACTCATAGCTAACCAGTGACACACTGACATCGGCCACATGTACTCATAGCTAACCAGTGAGACACTGACATCAGCCACATGTACTCATAGCTAACCAGTGAGACACTGACATCGGCCACATGTGCTCATAGCTAACCAGTGACACACTGACACCGGCCACAAGTACTCATAGCTAACCAGTGACACACTGACATCAGCCACATGTACTCATAGCTAACCAGTGACACACTGACATCGGCCACATGTACACATAGCTAACCAGTGAGACACTGACATCAGCCACATGTACTCATAGCTAACCAGTGAGACACTGACATCAGCCACATGTACTCATAGCTAACCAGTGAGACACTGACATCGGCCACATGTACACATAGCTAACCAGTGAGACACTGACATCAGCCACATGTACTCATAACTAACCAGTGACACACTGACATCAGCCACATGTACTCATAGCTAACCAGTGAGACACTGACATCAGCCACATGTACTCATAGCTAACCAGTGAGACACTGACATCAGCCACATGTACTCATAGCTAACCAGTGACACACTGACATCAGCCACATGTACTCATAGCTAACCAGTGACACACTGACACCGGCCACATGTACTCATAGCTAACCAGTGACACACTGACATCAGCCACATGTACTCCTAGCTAACCAGTGACACACTGACATCGGCCACATGTACTCATAGCTAACCAGTGACACACTGACATCAGCCACATGCACTCATAGCTAACCAGTGACACACTGACATCAGCCACATGTACTCATAGCTAACCAGTGACACACTGACATCAGCCACATGTACTCATAGCTAACCAGTGACACACTGACATCGGCCACATGTACTCATAGCTAACCAGTGAGACACTGACATCAGCCACATGTACTCCTAGCTAACCAGTGACACACTGACATCAGCCACATGTACTCATAGCTAACCAGTGAGACACTGACATCAGCCACATGTACTCATAGCTAACCAGTGAGACACTGACATCAGCCACATGTACTCCTAGCTAACCAGTGAGACACTGACATCAGCCACATGTACTCATAGCTAACCAGTGACACACTGACATCAGCCACATGTACGCATAGCTAACCAGTGACACACTGACATCAGCCACATATACTCATAGCTAACCAGTGACACACTGACATCGGCCACATGTACTCCTAGCTAACCAGTGACACACTGACATCGGCCACATGTACTCATAGCTAACCAGTGAGACACTGACATCGGCCACATGTACTCATAGCTAACCAGTGACACACTGACATCAGCCACATGTACTCATAGCTAACCAGTGACACACTGACATCAGCCACATGTACTCATAGCTAACCAGTGAGACACTGACATCAGCCACATGTACTCATAGCTAACCAGTGACACACTGACATCAGCCACATGTACTCATAGCTAACCAGTGAGACACTGACATCAGCCACATGTACTCCTAGCTAACCAGTGAGACACTGACATCGGCCACATGTACTCATAGCTAACCAGTGACACACTGACATCAGCCACATGTACTCATAGCTAACCAGTGACACACTGACATCAGCCACATGTACTCATAGCTAACCAGTGACACACTGACATCAGCCACATATACTCATAGCTAACCAGTGACACACTGACATCGGTCACATGTACTCCTAGCTAACCAGTGAGACACTGACATCGGCCACATGTACTCATAGCTAACCAGTGACACACTGACATCAGCCACATGTACTCATAGCTAACCAGTGACACACTGACATCAGCCACATATACTCATAGCTAACCAGTGAGACACTGACATCACCCACATGTACTCATAGCTAACCAGTGACACACTGACATCAGCCACATGTACTCATAGCTAACCAGTGAGACACTGACATCAGCCACATGTACTCATAGCTAACCAGTGACACACTGACATCGGTCACATGTACTCCTAGCTAACCAGTGAGACACTGACATCGGCCACATGTACTCATAGCTAACCAGTGACACACTGACATCAGCCACATGTACTCATAGCTAACCAGTGAGACACTGACATCAGCCACATGTACTCATAGCTAACCAGTGAGACACTGACATCAGCCACATATACTCATAGCTAACCAGTGAGACACTGACATCAGCCACATATACTCATAGCTAACCAGTGAGACACTGACATCAGCCACATGTACTCATAGCTAACCAGTGACACACTGACATCGGCCACATGTACTCATAGCTAACCAGTGACACACTGACATCAGCCACATGTACTCATAGCTAACCAGTGACACACTGACATCAGCCACATGCACTCATAGCTAACCAGTGAGACACTGACATCAGCCACATGTACTCATAGCTAACCAGTGACACACTGACATCGGCCACATGTACTCATAGCTAACCAGTGAGACACTGACATCAGCCACATGTACTCATAGCTAACCAGTGACACACTGACATCAGCCACATGTACTCATAGCTAACCAGTGAGACACTGACATCAGCCACATGTACTCATAGCTAACCAGTGAGACACTGACATCAGCCACATGTACTCATAGCTAACCAGTGAGACACTGACACCGGCCACATGTACTCATAGCTAACCAGTGACACACTGACATCAGCCACATGTACTCATAGCTAACCAGTGACACACTGACATCAGCCACATGCACTCATAGCTAACCAGTGAGACACTGACATCAGCCACATGCACTCATAGCTAACCAGTGAGACACTGACATCAGCCACATGCACTCATAGCTAACCAGTGAGACACTGACATCAGCCACATGCACTCATAGCTAACCAGTGAGACACTGACATCAGCCACATGTACTCATAGCTAACCAGTGACACACTGACATCAGCCACATGTACTCATAGCTAACCAGTGAGACACTGACATCAGCCACATGTACTCATAGCTAACCAGTGAGACACTGACATCAGCCACATGTACTTATAGCTAACCAGTGAGACACTGACATCAGCCACATGTACTCATAGCTAACCAGTGACACACTGACACCGGCCACATGTACTCATAGCTAACCAGTGAGACACTGACATCAGCCACATGTACTCATAGCTAACCAGTGACACACTGACATCAGCCACATGTACTCATAGCTAACCAGTGAGACACTGACATCAGCCACATGTACTCATAGCTAACCAGTGAGACACTGACATCAGCCACATGCACTCATAGCTAACCAGTGACACACTGACATCAGCCACATGTACTCATAGCTAACCAGTGACACACTGACATCAGCCACATGTACTCATAGCTAACCAGTGACACACTGACATCAGCCACATGTACTCATAGCTAACCAGTGACACACTGACATCAGCCACATGTACTCATAGCTAACCAGTGAGACACTGACATCAGCCACATGTACTCATAGCTAACCAGTGACACACTGACATCAGCCACATGCACTCATAGCTAACCAGTGACACACTGACATCAGCCACATGTACTCATAGCTAACCAGTGAGACACTGACATCAGCCACATGTACTCATAGCTAACCAGTGAGACACTGACATCAGCCACATGTACTCATAGCTAACCAGTGACAGACTGACATCAGCCACATGTACTCATAGCTAACCAGTGACACACTGACATCGGCCACATGTACTCATAGCTAACCAGTGACACACTGACATCAGCCACATGTACTCATAGCTAACCAGTGACACACTGACATCAGCCACATGTACTCATAGCTAACCAGTGACACACTGACATCAGCCACATGTACTCATAGCTAACCAGTGAGACACTGACATCAGCCACATGTACGCATAGCTAACCAGTGACACACTGACATCAGCCACATGTACTCATAGCTAACCAGTGAGACACTGACATCAGCCACATGTACTCATAGCTAACCAGTGACACACTGACATCGGCCACATGTACTCATAGCTAACCAGTGAGACACTGACATCGGCCACATGTACTCATAGCTAACCAGTGACACACTGACATCGGCCACATGTACTCATAGCTAACCAGTGAGACACTGACATCAGCCACATGTACTCATAGCTAACCAGTGAGACACTGACATCGGCCACATGTGCTCATAGCTAACCAGTGACACACTGACACCGGCCACAAGTACTCATAGCTAACCAGTGACACACTGACATCAGCCACATGTACTCATAGCTAACCAGTGACACACTGACATCGGTCACATGTACTCATAGCTAACCAGTGACACACTGACACCGGCCACATGTACTCATAGCTAACCAGTGAGACACTGACATTGGCCACATGTACTCATAGCTAACCAGTGAGACACTGACATCAGCCACATGTACTCATAGCTAACCAGTGAGACACTGACATCAGCCACATGTACTCATAGCTAACCAGTGACACACTGACATCAGCCACATGTACTCATAGCTAACCAGTGAGACACTGACATCAGCCACATGTACTCATAGCTAACCAGTGAGACACTGACATCAGCCACATGTACTTATAGCTAACCAGTGAGACACTGACATCAGCCACATGTACTCATAGCTAACCAGTGACACACTGACACCGGCCACATGTACTCATAGCTAACCAGTGACACACTGACATCGGCCACATTTACTCATAGCTAACCAGTGACACACTGACATCAGCCACATGTACTCATAGCTAACCAGTGACACACTGACATCGGCCACATGTACTCATAGCTAACCAGTGACACACTGACATCAGCCACATGTACTCATAGCTAACCAGTGACACACTGACATCGGCCACATGTACTCATAGCTAACCAGTGAGACACTGACATCGGCCACATGTACTCATAGCTAACCAGTGACACACTGACATCAGCCACATGTACTAATAGCTAACCAGTGAGACACTGACATCAGCCACATGTACTCATAGCTAACCAGTGAGACACTGACATCAGCCACATGTACTCATAGCTAACCAGTGACACACTGACATCAGCCACATGTACTCATAGCTAACCAGTGACACACTGACATCAGCCACATGTACTCATAGCTAACCAGTGACACACTGACATCAGCCACATGTACTCATAGCTAACCAGTGAGACACTGACATCAGCCACATGTACTCATAGCTAACCAGTGACACACTGACATCAGCCACATGTACTCATAGCTAACCAGTGAGACACTGACATCAGCCACATGCACTCATAGCTAACCAGTGACACACTGACATCAGCCACATGCACTCATAGCTAACCAGTGACACACTGACATCAGCCACATGTACTCATAGCTAACCAGTGACACACTGACATCAGCCACATGTACTCATAGCTAACCAGTGACACACTGACATCAGCCACATGTACTCATAGCTAACCAGTGACACACTGACATCAGCCACATGTACTCATAGCTAACCAGTGAGACACTGACATCAGCCACATGTACTCATAGCTAACCAGTGACACACTGACATCAGCCACATGCACTCATAGCTAACCAGTGACACACTGACATCAGCTACATGTACTCATAGCTAACCAGTGAGACACTGACATCAGCCACATGTACTCATAGCTAACCAGTGAGACACTGACATCAGCCACATGTACTCATAGCTAACCAGTGACAGACTGACATCAGCCACATGTACTCATAGCTAACCAGTGACACACTGACATCGGCCACATGTACTCATAGCTAACCAGTGACACACTGACATCAGCCACATGTACTCATAGCTAACCAGTGACACACTGACATCAGCCACATGTACTCATAGCTAACCAGTGACACACTGACATCAGCCACATGTACTCATAGCTAACCAGTGAGACACTGACATCAGCCACATGTACGCATAGTTAACCAGTGACACACTGACATCAGCCACATGTACTCATAGCTAACCAGTGACACACTGACATCAGCCACATGTACTCATAGCTAACCAGTGAGACACTGACACCGGCCACATGTACTCATAGCTAACCAGTGACACACTGACATCAGCCACATGTACTCATAGCTAACCAGTGAGACACTGACATCAGCCACATGTACTCATAGCTAACCAGTGACACACTGACATCGGCCACATGTACTCATAGCTAACCAGTGAGACACTGACATCGGCCACATGTACTCATAGCTAACCAGTGAGACACTGACATCAGCCACATGTACTCATAGCTAACCAGTGAGACACTGACATCAGCCACATGTACTCATAGCTAACCAGTGACAGACTGACATCAGCCACATGTACTCATAGCTAACCAGTGACACACTGACATCGGCCACATGTACTCATAGCTAACCAGTGACACACTGACATCAGCCACATGTACTCATAGCTAACCAGTGACACACTGACATCAGCCACATGTACTCATAGCTAACCAGTGACACACTGACATCAGCCACATGTACTCATAGCTAACCAGTGAGACACTGACATCAGCCACATGTACGCATAGTTAACCAGTGACACACTGACATCAGCCACATGTACTCATAGCTAACCAGTGACACACTGACATCAGCCACATGTACTCATAGCTAACCAGTGAGACACTGACACCGGCCACATGTACTCATAGCTAACCAGTGACACACTGACATCAGCCACATGTACTCATAGCTAACCAGTGAGACACTGACATCAGCCACATGTACTCATAGCTAACCAGTGACACACTGACATCGGCCACATGTACTCATAGCTAACCAGTGAGACACTGACATCGGCCACATGTACTCATAGCTAACCAGTGACACACTGACATCGGCCACATGTACTCATAGCTAACCAGTGAGACACTGACATCAGCCACATGTACTCATAGCTAACCAGTGAGACACTGACATCGGCCACATGTGCTCATAGCTAACCAGTGACACACTGACACCGGCCACAAGTACTCATAGCTAACCAGTGACACACTGACATCAGCCACATGTACTCATAGCTAACCAGTGACACACTGACATCGGTCACATGTACTCATAGCTAACCAGTGACACACTGACACCGGCCACATGTACTCATAGCTAACCAGTGAGACACTGACATTGGCCACATGTACTCATAGCTAACCAGTGAGACACTGACATCAGCCACATGTACTCATAGCTAACCAGTGAGACACTGACATCAGCCACATGTACTCATAGCTAACCAGTGACACACTGACATCAGCCACATGTACTCATAGCTAACCAGTGAGACACTGACATCAGCCACATGTACTCATAGCTAACCAGTGAGACACTGACATCAGCCACATGTACTTATAGCTAACCAGTGAGACACTGACATCAGCCACATGTACTTATAGCTAACCAGTGAGACACTGACATCAGCCACATGTACTCATAGCTAACCAGTGACACACTGACACCGGCCACATGTACTCTTAGCTAACCAGTGACACACTGACATCGGCCACATGTACTCATAGCTAACCAGTGACACACTGACATCAGCCACATGTACTCATAGCTAACCAGTGACACACTGACATCGGCCACATGTACTCATAGCTAACCAGTGACACACTGACATCAGCCACATGTACTCATAGCTAACCAGTGACACACTGACATCGGCCACATGTACTCATAGCTAACCAGTGAGACACTGACATCAGCCACATGTACTCATAGCTAACCAGTGACACACTGACATCAGCCACATGTACTCATAGCTAACCAGTGAGACACTGACATCAGCCACATGTACTCATAGCTAACCAGTGAGACACTGACATCAGCCACATGTACTCATAGCTAACCAGTGACACACTGACATCAGCCACATGTACTCATAGCTAACCAGTGACACACTGACATCAGCCACATGTACTCATAGCTAACCAGTGACACACTGACATCAGCCACATGTACTCATAGCTAACCAGTGAGACACTGACATCAGCCACATGTACTCATAGCTAACCAGTGACACACTGACATCAGCCACATGTACTCATAGCTAACCAGTGAGACACTGACATCAGCCACATGCACTCATAGCTAACCAGTGACACACTGACATCAGCCACATGTACTCATAGCTAACCAGTGACACACTGACATCGGCCACATGTACTCATAGCTAACCAGTGACACACTGACATCAGCCACATGTACACATAGCTAACCAGTGAGACACTGACATCAGCCACATGTACTCATAGCTAACCAGTGACACACTGACATCAGCCACATGCACTCATAGCTAACCAGTGACACACTGACATCAGCCACATGTACTCATAGCTAAACAGTGAGACACTGACATCAGCCACATGTACTCATAGCTAACCAGTGAGACACTGACATCAGCCACATGTACTCATAGCTAACCAGTGACACACTGACATCAGCCACATGTACTCATAGCTAACCAGTGACACACTGACATCGGCCACATGTACTCATAGCTAACCAGTGACACACTGACATCAGCCACATGTACGCATAGCTAACCAGTGACACACTGACACCGGCCACATGTACTCATAGCTAACCAGTGACACACTGACACCGGCCACATGTACTCATAGCTAACCAGTGAGACACTGACATCGGCCACATGTACTCATAGCTAACCAGTGAGACACTGACATCTGCCAAATGTACTCATAGCTAACCAGTGACACACTGACATCAGCCACATGTACTCATAGCTAACCAGTGAGACACTGACATCAGCCACATGTACACATAGCTAACCAGTGACACACTGACATCAGCCACATGTACTCATAGCTAACCAGTGACACACTGACATCAGCCACATGTACTCATAGCTAACCAGTGACACACTGACATCAGCCACATGTACTCATAGCTAACCAGTGAGACACTGACATCAGCCACATGTACTCATAGCTAACCAGTGACACACTGACATCAGCCACATGCACTCATAGCTAACCAGTGACACACTGACATCAGCCACATGTACTCATAGCTAAACAGTGAGACACTGACATCAGCCACATGTACTCATAGCTAACCAGTGAGACACTGACATCAGCCACATGTACTCATAGCTAACCAGTGACACACTGACATCAGCCACATGTACTCATAGGTAACCAGTGACACACTGACATCGGTCACATGTACTCCTAGCTAACCAGTGACACACTGACATCAGCCACATGTACTCATAGCTAACCAGTGACACACTGACATCAGCCACATGTACTCATAGCTAACCAGTGACACACTGACATCAGCCACATGTACTCATAGCTAACCAGTGAGACACTGACATCAGCCACATGTACTCATAGCTAACCAGTGAGACACTGACATCAGCCACATGTACTCATAGCTAACCAGTGACACACTGACATCAGCCACATGTACTCATAGCTAACCAGTGAGACACTGACATCAGCCACATGTACTCATAGCTAACCAGTGAGACACTGACATCAGCCACATGTACTCATAGGTAACCAGTGACACACTGACATCGGTCACATGCACTCATAGCTAACCAGTGACACACTGACATCAGCCACATGTACTCATCGCTAACCAGTGACACACTGACACCGGCCACATGTACTCATAGCTAACCAGTGACACACTGACATCGGTCACATGTACTCCTAGCTAACCAGTGACACACTGACATCGGCCACATGTACTCATAGCTAACCAGTGACACACTGACACCGGCCACATGTACTCATAGCTAACCAGTGAGACACTGACATCAGCCACATGTACTCATAGCTAACCAGTGACACACTGACATCAGCCACATGTACTCATAGCTAACCAGTGACACACTGACATCAGCCACATGTACTCATAGCTAACCAGTGACACACTGACATCAGCCACATGTACTCATAGCTAACCAGTGAGACACTGACATCAGCCACATGTACTCATAGCTAACCAGTGACACACTGACACCGGCCACAGGTACTCATAGCTAACCAGTGAGACACTGACATCAGCCACATGTACTCATAGCTAACCAGTGAGACACTGACATCAGCCACATGTACTCATAGCTAACCAGTGACACACTGACATCAGCCACATGTACTCATAGCTAACCAGTGACACACTGACATCAGCCACATGTACTCATAGCTAACCAGTGAGACACTGACATCAGCCACATGTACTCATAGCTAACCAGTGACACACTGACACCGGCCACAGGTACTCATAGCTAACCAGTGAGACACTGACATCAGCCACATGTACTCATAGCTAACCAGTGAGACACTGACATCAGCCACATGTACTCATAGCTAACCAGTGACACACTGACATCGGCCACATGCACTCATTGCTAACCAGTGACACACTGACATCGGCCACATGTACTCATAGCTAACCAGTGAGACACTGACATCAGCCACATGTACTCATAGCTAACCAGTGACACACTGACATCGGCCACATGCACTCATAGCTAACCAGTGACACACTGACATCGGCCACATGTACTCATAGCTAACCAGTGAGACACTGACATCAGCCACATGTACTCATAGCTAACCAGTGACACACTGACATCAGCCACATGTACTCATAGCTAACCAGTGACACACTGACATCGGCCACATGTACTCATAGCTAACCAGTGAGACACTGACATCAGCCACATGTACTCATAGCTAACCAGTGACACACTGACATCAGCCACATGCACTCATAGCTAACCAGTGAGACACTGACATCAGCCACATATACTCATAGCTAACCAGTGAGACACTGACATCAGCCACATGTACTCATAGCTAACCAGTGACACACTGACATCGGCCACATGTACTCATAGCTAACCAGTGACACACTGACATCGGCCACATGTACTCATAGCTAACCAGTGACACACTGACATCAGCCACATGTACTCATAGCTAACCAGTGACACACTGACATCAGACACATGTACTCATAGCTAACCAGTGACACACTGACATCGGCCACATGTACTCAAAGCTAACCAGTGACACACTGACATCAGCCACATGTACTCATAGCTAACCAGTGACACACTGACATCAGCCACATGTACTCATCATAGCTAACCAGTGACACACTGACATCAGCCATATGTACTCATAGCTAACCAGTGACACACTGACATCAGCCACATGTACTCATAGCTAACCAGTGAGACACTGACATCAGCCACATGTACTCATAGCTAACCAGTGAGACACTGACATCAGCCACATGTACTCATAGCTAACCAGTGACACACTGACATCGGTCACATGTACTCATAGCTAACCAGTGACACACTGACATCAGCCACATGTACTCATAGCTAACCAGTGAGACATTGACATCAGCCACATGTACTCATAGCTAACCAGTGAGACACTGACATCAGCCACATGTACTCATAGCTAACCAGTGACACACTGACATCGGTCACATGTACTCATAGCTAACCAGTGACACACTGACATCAGACACATGTACTCATAGCTAACCAGTGACACACTGACATCGGCCACATGTACTCATAGCTAACCAGTGACACACTGACATCAGCCACATGTACTCATAGCTAACCAGTGACACACTGACATCAGCCACATGTACTCATCATAGCTAACCAGTGACACACTGACATCAGCCACATGTACTCATAGCTAACCAGTGACACACTGACATCGGCCACATGTACTCATAGCTAACCAGTGAGACACTGACATCGGCCACATGTACTCATAGCTAACCAGTGACACACTGACATCAGCCACATGTACTCATAGCTAACCAGTGACACACTGACATCAGCCACATGCACTCATAGCTAACCAGTGACACACTGACATCAGCCACATGTACTCATAGCTAACCAGTGACACACTGACATCAGCCACATGCACTCATAGCTAACCAGTGACACACTGATATCAGCCACATGTACTCATAGCTAACCAGTGACACACTGACATCAGCCACATGTACTCATAGCTAACCAGTGAGACACTGACATCAGCCACATGTACTCATAGCTAACCAGTGACACACTGACATCAGCCACATGTACTCATAGCTAACCAGTGAGACACTGACATCAGCCACATGTACTCATAGCTAACCAGTGAAACACTGACATCAGCCACATGTACTCATAGCTAACCAGTGACACACTGACATCGGCCACATGTACTCATAGCTAACCAGTGACACACTGACATCAGCCACATGTACTCATAGCTAACCAGTGAGACACTGACATCAGCCACATGTACTCATAGCTAACCAGTGAGACACTGACATCGGCCACATGTACTCATAGCTAACCAGTGAGACACTGACATCAGCCACATGTACTCATAGGTAACCAGTGACACACTGACATCGGCCACATGTACTCATAGCTAACCAGTGAGACACTGACATCAGCCACATGTACTCATAGCTAACCAGTGAGACACTGACATCGGCAACATGTTCTCATAGCTAACCAGTGAGACACTGACACCGGCCACATGTACTCATAGCTAACCAGTGACACACTGACATCAGCCACATGTACTCATAGCTAACCAGTGAGACACTGACACCAGCCACATGTACTCATAGCTAACCAGTGACACACTGACATCAGCCACATGTACTCATAGCTAACCAGTGAGACACTGACACCGGCCACATGTACTCATAGCTAACCAGTGAGACACTGACATCAGCCACATGTACTCATAGCTAACCAGTGACACACTGACATCAGCCACATGTACTCATAGCTAACCAGTGAGACACTGACATCAACCACATGTACTCATAGCTAACCAGTGACACACTGACATCAGCCACATGTACTCATAGCTAACCAGTGAGACACTGACATCAGCCACATGTACTCATAGCTAACCAGTGACACACTGACATCGGCCACATGTACACATAGCTAACCAGTGAGACACTGACATCAGCCACATGTACTCATAGCTAACCAGTGAGACACTGACATCAGCCACATGTACTCATAGCTAACCAGTGAGACACTGACATCGGCCACATGTACACATAGCTAACCAGTGACACACTGACATCAGCCACATGTACTCATAGCTAACCAGTGAGACACTGACATCAGCCACATGTACTCATAGCTAACCAGTGAGACACTGACATCAGCCACATGTACTCATAGCTAACCAGTGACACACTGACATCAGCCACATGTACTCATAGCTAACCAGTGACACACTGACACCGGCCACATGTACTCATAGCTAACCAGTGACACACTGACATCAGCCACATGTACTCCTAGCTAACCAGTGACACACTGACATCGGCCACATGTACTCATAGCTAACCAGTGACACACTGACATCAGCCACATGTACTCATAGCTAACCAGTGACACACTGACATCAGCCACATGTACTCATAGCTAACCAGTGACACACTGACATCAGCCACATGTACTCATAGCTAACCAGTGACACACTGACATCGGCCACATGTACTCATAGCTAACCAGTGAGACACTGACATCAGCCACATGTACTCATAGCTAACCAGTGACACACTGACATCAGCCACATGTACTCATAGCTAACCAGTGAGACACTGACATCAGCCACATGTACTCATAGCTAACCAGTGAAACACTGACATCAGCCACATGTACTCATAGCTAACCAGTGACACACTGACATCGGCCACATGTACTCATAGCTAACCAGTGACACACTGACATCAGCCACATGTACTCATAGCTAACCAGTGAGACACTGACATCAGCCACATGTACTCATAGCTAACCAGTGAGACACTGACATCGGCCACATGTACTCATAGCTAACCAGTGAGACACTGACATCAGCCACATGTACTCATAGGTAACCAGTGACACACTGACATCGGCCACATGTACTCATAGCTAACCAGTGAGACACTGACATCAGCCACATGTACTCATAGCTAACCAGTGAGACACTGACATCGGCAACATGTTCTCATAGCTAACCAGTGAGACACTGACACCGGCCACATGTACTCATAGCTAACCAGTGACACACTGACATCAGCCACATGTACTCATAGCTAACCAGTGAGACACTGACACCAGCCACATGTACTCATAGCTAACCAGTGACACACTGACATCAGCCACATGTACTCATAGCTAACCAGTGAGACACTGACACCGGCCACATGTACTCATAGCTAACCAGTGAGACACTGACATCAGCCACATGTACTCATAGCTAACCAGTGACACACTGACATCAGCCACATGTACTCATAGCTAACCAGTGAGACACTGACATCAACCACATGTACTCATAGCTAACCAGTGACACACTGACATCAGCCACATGTACTCATAGCTAACCAGTGAGACACTGACATCAGCCACATGTACTCATAGCTAACCAGTGACACACTGACATCGGCCACATGTACACATAGCTAACCAGTGAGACACTGACATCAGCCACATGTACTCATAGCTAACCAGTGAGACACTGACATCAGCCACATGTACTCATAGCTAACCAGTGAGACACTGACATCGGCCACATGTACACATAGCTAACCAGTGACACACTGACATCAGCCACATGTACTCATAGCTAACCAGTGAGACACTGACATCAGCCACATGTACTCATAGCTAACCAGTGAGACACTGACATCAGCCACATGTACTCATAGCTAACCAGTGACACACTGACATCAGCCACATGTACTCATAGCTAACCAGTGACACACTGACACCGGCCACATGTACTCATAGCTAACCAGTGACACACTGACATCAGCCACATGTACTCCTAGCTAACCAGTGACACACTGACATCGGCCACATGTACTCATAGCTAACCAGTGACACACTGACATCAGCCACATGTACTCATAGCTAACCAGTGACACACTGACATCAGCCACATGTACTCATAGCTAACCAGTGACACACTGACATCAGCCACATGTACTCATAGCTAACCAGTGACACACTGACATCGGCCACATGTACTCATAGCTAACCAGTGAGACACTGACATCAGCCACATGTACTCCTAGCTAACCAGTGACACACTGACATCAGCCACATGTACTCATAGCTAACCAGTGACACACTGACATCAGCCACATGTACTCATAGCTAACCAGTGAGACACTGACATCAGCCACATGTACTCCTAGCTAACCAGTGAGACACTGACATCAGCCACATGTACTCATAGCTAACCAGTGACACACTGACATCAGCCACATGTACGCATAGCTAACCAGTGACACACTGACATCAGCCACATATACTCATAGCTAACCAGTGACACACTGACATCGGCCACATGTACTCCTAGCTAACCAGTGACACACTGACATCGGCCACATGTACTCATAGCTAACCAGTGAGACACTGACATCGGCCACATGTACTCATAGCTAACCAGTGACACACTGACATCAGCCACATGTACTCATAGCTAACCAGTGACACACTGACATCAGCCACATGTACTCATAGCTAACCAGTGAGACACTGACATCAGCCACATGTACTCATAGCTAACCAGTGACACACTGACATCAGCCACATGTACTCATAGCTAACCAGTGAGACACTGACATCAGCCACATGTACTCCTAGCTAACCAGTGAGACACTGACATCGGCCACATGTACTCATAGCTAACCAGTGACACACTGACATCAGCCACATGTACTCATAGCTAACCAGTGACACACTGACATCAGCCACATGTACTCATAGCTAACCAGTGACACACTGACATCAGCCACATATACTCATAGCTAACCAGTGACACACTGACATCGGTCACATGTACTCCTAGCTAACCAGTGAGACACTGACATCGGCCACATGTACTCATAGCTAACCAGTGACACACTGACATCAGCCACATGTACTCATAGCTAACCAGTGACACACTGACATCAGCCACATATACTCATAGCTAACCAGTGAGACACTGACATCACCCACATGTACTCATAGCTAACCAGTGACACACTGACATCAGCCACATGTACTCATAGCTAACCAGTGAGACACTGACATCAGCCACATGTACTCATAGCTAACCAGTGACACACTGACATCGGCCACATGTACTCATAGCTAACCAGTGACACACTGACATCAGCCACATGTACTCATAGCTAACCAGTGAGACACTGACATCAGCCACATGTACTCATAGCTAACCAGTGAGACACTGACATCAGCCACATATACTCATAACTAACCAGTGAGACACTGACATCAGCCACATATACTCATAGCTAACCAGTGAGACACTGACATCAGCCACATGTACTCATAGCTAACCAGTGACACACTGACATCGGCCACATGTACTCATAGCTAACCAGTGACACACTGACATCAGCCACATGTACTCATAGCTAACCAGTGACACACTGACATCAGCCACATGCACTCATAGCTAACCAGTGAGACACTGACATCAGCCACATGTACTCATAGCTAACCAGTGACACACTGACATCGGCCACATGTACTCATAGCTAACCAGTGAGACACTGACATCAGCCACATGTACTCATAGCTAACCAGTGACACACTGACATCAGCCACATGTACTCATAGCTAACCAGTGAGACACTGACATCAGCCACATGTACTCATAGCTAACCAGTGAGACACTGACATCAGCCACATGTACTCATAGCTAACCAGTGAGACACTGACACCGGCCACATGTACTCATAGCTAACCAGTGACACACTGACATCAGCCACATGTACTCATAGCTAACCAGTGACACACAGGGCCGGTCCACCCATGAGGCGGAGTGAGGCAGGTTCCTCAGGCGGCAGAAGTAGGTGGGCGACTTCCAGGCAGAAAGAGGAAGTGAGTGTGCCTGGCTTTTGCCGTCTCCCACTTTACTGCTGCCCGCCTGACTGAACTGGACATTGTGACATGGCCAGACTGCACCCATGGGACCCCCATAGGCTGTGCACCGCCAGCCCACCACCCTAGATGCTAGCTTCTGAGTCTCCAGGCTTCCCAGCAAGCTGCCTTTGTGACGGTTGGCGCCGGGTGCGGGCGGAGGCAGAATCTGGAAGTGACTGCTGCCCGCCCTGAATATCACTGAGCGCCGCTTCTGCTGTCAGTAATGATGGCCTGCTGCCCCGGGGGCCCCCTGCCCGCCAGCGCCAGATGGATGCCCGCCCCCGCCAGGATTCAAGTATGGATCGTGGTGCTGGCGACACTGATGGGTACATGCTGGACAAGCTGCTCACCCCAACCCTGGAGGAGGAGGAATTGCCAGTCCCCGGGCTGATGCTGCTGGAGGTGCCCAGGCACAACTCACCCCGACCCAGCTCACCACTGGTGAGTCACCAGAGAGAAGTAGCAACGTCTACCTGAGCTCCTACCAGGAGGACGACGATTCCATAGGTAGGTGCTGTGATCATGCTGTGCCCAGGCTCTGCCTCATTGTCACCCTAGTCTGACACGTTCTATCTGTGTGCCCACATCATCGGGACTGCTGACAGGTGCCCATGTAATGCTTCCCTGTACTGATATACCTGCACTTCCAGTGTATCCTTAGGGATGCTTATAGATGGCCATGCTGTGCCCATATTGTGCTTCACTGTACTGAGATGCCTGTTATCCCAGTGTATCCTCAGGGATACTGATAGGTGCCCATGTTGTGCCCACACTGCTTCCCTGTACTGATACTGTATGCCTGTACTTCCAATGTATCCTCAGGGATGCTAATAGGTGCCCATGCTGTGCCCACACTGCTTCCTTGTACTAATGACTGTACTTACAGTGTATCCTCACAGCTGCCTATAGGGATGCGTGGTATTGCTATTAGGGACTTTAGATGCCCTTGTTGCTTCTCTACAGTTGTGTGTGTATTGCCAATGCTTTGGTTCTCAGGGCTGCTGATGGGTGTCTTAGCTATGCCCACATTGGTTTCCTGAAAATACTCTGCCCTTACTGGGGGGGAACGGGGCGCATCCTCAAAAGTTTGCCTCAGGCAGCAAAAAGTCTAGGACCGGCCCTGGTGACACACTGACATCAGCCACATGCACTCATAGCTAACCAGTGAGACACTGACATCAGCCACATGCACTCATAGCTAACCAGTGAGACACTGACATCAGCCACATGCACTCATTGCTAACCAGTGAGACACTGACATCAGCCACATGCACTCATAGCTAACCAGTGAGACACTGACATCAGCCACATGTACTCATAGCTAACCAGTGACACACTGACATCAGCCACATGTACTCATAGCTAACCAGTGAGACACTGACATCAGCCACATGTACTCATAGCTAACCAGTGAGACACTGACATCAGCCACATGTACTTATAGCTAACCAGTGAGACACTGACATCAGCCACATGTACTCATAGCTAACCAGTGACACACTGACACCGGCCGCATGTACTCATAGCTAACCAGTGAGACACTGACATCAGCCACATGTACTCATAGCTAACCAGTGAGACACTGACATCAGCCACATGCACTCATAGCTAACCAGTGACACACTGACATCGGCCACATATACTCATAGCTAACCAGTGAGACACTGACATCAGCCACATGTACTCATAGCTAACCAGTGACACACTGACATCAGCCACATGTACTCATAGCTAACCAGTGACACACTGACATCAGCCACATGTACTCATAGCTAACCAGTGACACACTGACATCAGCCACATGTACTCATAGCTAACCAGTGAGACACTGACATCAGCCACATGCACTCATAGCTAACCAGTGACACACTGACATCAGCCACATGTACTCATAGCTAACCAGTGACACACTGACATCAGCCACATGTACTCATAGCTAACCAGTGACACACTGACATCAGCCACATGTACTCATAGCTAACCAGTGACACACTGACATCAGCCACATGTACTCATAGCTAACCAGTGAGACACTGACATCAGCCACATGTACTCATAGCTAACCAATGACACACTGACATCAGCCACATGCACTCATAGCTAACCAGTGACACACTGACATCAGCCACATGTACTCATAGCTAACCAGTGAGACACTGACATCAGCCACATGTACTCATAGCTAACCAGTGAGACACTGACATCAGCCACATGTACTCATAGCTAACCAGTGACAGACTGACATCAGCCACATGTACTCATAGCTAACCAGTGACACACTGACATCGGCCACATGTACTCATAGCTAACCAGTGACACACTGACATCAGCCACATGTACGCATAGCTAACCAGTGACACACTGACATCAGCCACATGTACTCATAGCTAACCAGTGACACACTGACATCAGCCACATGTACTCATAGCTAACCAGTGAGACACTGACACCGGCCACATGTACTCATAGCTAACCAGTGACACACTGACATCAGCCACATGTACTCATAGCTAACCAGTGAGACACTGACATCAGCCACATGTACTCATAGCTAACCAGTGACACACTGACATCGGCCACATGTACTCATAGCTAACCAGTGAGACACTGACATCGGCCACATGTACTCATAGCTAACCAGTGACACACTGACATCGGCCACATGTACTCATAGCTAACCAGTGAGACACTGACATCAGCCACATGTACTCATAGCTAACCAGTGAGACACTGACATCGGCCACATGTACTCATAGCTAACCAGTGACACACTGACACCGGCCACAAGTACTCATAGCTAACCAGTGACACACTGACATCAGCCACATGTACTCATAGCTAACCAGTGACACACTGACATCGGTCACATGTACTCATAGCTAACCAGTGACACACTGACACCGGCCACATGTACTCATAGCTAACCAGTGAGACACTGACATCGGCCACATGTACTCATAGCTAACCAGTGAGACACTGACATCAGCCACATGTACTCATAGCTAACCAGTGAGACACTGACATCAGCCACATGTACTCATAGCTAACCAGTGACACACTGACATCAGCCACATGTACTCATAGCTAACCAGTGAGTTAGTGACATTCTCAGGGCTGCTGATGGGTGTCTTAGCTATGCCCACATTGGTTTCCTGAAAATACTCTGCCCTTACTGGGGGGGAACGGGGCGCATCCTCAAAAGTTTGCCTCAGGCAGCAAAAAGTCTAGGACCGGCCCTGGTGACACACTGACATCAGCCACATGCACTCATAGCTAACCAGTGAGACACTGACATCAGCCACATGCACTCATAGCTAACCAGTGAGACACTGACATCAGCCACATGCACTCATAGCTAACCAGTGAGACACTGACATCAGCCACATGCACTCATAGCTAACCAGTGACACACTGACATCAGCCACATGTACTCATAGCTAACCAGTGAGACACTGACATCAGCCACATGTACTCATAGCTAACCAGTGAGACACTGACATCAGCCACATGTACTCATAGCTAACCAGTGAGACACTGACATCAGCCACATGTACTCATAGCTAACCAGTGAGACACTGACATCAGCCACATGTACTCATAGCTAACCAGTGAGACACTGACATCAGCCACATGTACTCATAGCTAACCAGTGACAGACTGACATCAGCCACATGTACTCATAGCTAACCAGTGACACACTGACATCGGCCACATGTACTCATAGCTAACCAGTGACACACTGACATCAGCCACATGTACGCATAGCTAACCAGTGACACACTGACATCAGCCACATGTACTCATAGCTAACCAGTGACACACTGACATCAGCCACATGTACTCATAGCTAACCAGTGAGACACTGACACCGGCCACATGTACTCATAGCTAACCAGTGACACACTGACATCAGCCACATGTACTCATAGCTAACCAGTGAGACACTGACATCAGCCACATGTACTCATAGCTAACCAGTGACACACTGACATCGGCCACATGTACTCATAGCTAACCAGTGAGACACTGACATCGGCCACATGTACTCATAGCTAACCAGTGAGACACTGACATCAGCCACATGCACTCATAGCTAACCAGTGAGACACTGACATCAGCCACATGCACTCATAGCTAACCAGTGAGACACTGACATCAGCCACATGCACTCATAGCTAACCAGTGACACACTGACATCAGCCACATGTACTCATAGCTAACCAGTGAGACACTGACATCAGCCACATGTACTCATAGCTAACCAGTGAGACACTGACATCAGCCACATGTACTCATAGCTAACCAGTGAGACACTGACATCAGCCACATGTACTCATAGCTAACCAGTGAGACACTGACATCAGCCACATGTACTCATAGCTAACCAGTGAGACACTGACATCAGCCACATGTACTCATAGCTAACCAGTGACAGACTGACATCAGCCACATGTACTCATAGCTAACCAGTGACACACTGACATCGGCCACATGTACTCATAGCTAACCAGTGACACATTGACATCAGCCACATGTACGCATAGCTAACCAGTGACACACTGACATCAGCCACATGTACTCATAGCTAACCAGTGACACACTGACATCAGCCACATGTACTCATAGCTAACCAGTGAGACACTGACACCGGCCACATGTACTCATAGCTAACCAGTGACACACTGACATCAGCCACATGTACTCATAGCTAACCAGTGAGACACTGACATCAGCCACATGTACTCATAGCTAACCAGTGACACACTGACATCGGCCACATGTACTCATAGCTAACCAGTGAGACACTGACATCGGCCACATGTACTCATAGCTAACCAGTGACACACTGACATCGGCCACATGTACTCATAGCTAACCAGTGAGACACTGACATCAGCCACATGTACTCATAGCTAACCAGTGAGACACTGACATCGGCCACATGTACTCATGACTAACCAGTGACACACTGACACCGGCCACAAGTACTCATAGCTAACCAGTGACACACTGACATCAGCCACATGTACTCATAGCTAACCAGTGACACACTGACATCGGTCACATGTACTCATAGCTAACCAGTGACACACTGACACCGGCCACATGTACTCATAGCTAACCAGTGAGACACTGACATCGGCCACATGTACTCATAGCTAACCAGTGAGACACTGACATCAGCCACATGTACTCATAGCTAACCAGTGAGACACTGACATCAGCCACATGTACTCATAGCTAACCAGTGACACACTGACATCAGCCACATGTACTCATAGCTAACCAGTGAGACACTGACATCAGCCACATGTACTCATAGCTAACCAGTGAGACACTGACATCAGCCACATGCACTCATAGCTAACCAGTGAGACACTGACATCAGCCACATGCACTCATAGCTAACCAGTGAGACACTGACATCAGCCACATGCACTCATAGCTAACCAGTGACACACTGACATCAGCCACATGTACTCATAGCTAACCAGTGAGACACTGACATCAGCCACATGTACTCATAGCTAACCAGTGAGACACTGACATCAGCCACATGTACTCATAGCTAACCAGTGAGACACTGACATCAGCCACATGTACTCATAGCTAACCAGTGAGACACTGACATCAGCCACATGTACTCATAGCTAACCAGTGAGACACTGACATCAGCCACATGTACTCATAGCTAACCAGTGACAGACTGACATCAGCCACATGTACTCATAGCTAACCAGTGACACACTGACATCGGCCACATGTACTCATAGCTAACCAGTGACACACTGACATCAGCCACATGTACGCATAGCTAACCAGTGACACACTGACATCAGCCACATGTACTCATAGCTAACCAGTGACACACTGACATCAGCCACATGTACTCATAGCTAACCAGTGAGACACTGACACCGGCCACATGTACTCATAGCTAACCAGTGACACACTGACATCAGCCACATGTACTCATAGCTAACCAGTGAGACACTGACATCAGCCACATGTACTCATAGCTAACCAGTGACACACTGACATCGGCCACATGTACTCATAGCTAACCAGTGAGACACTGACATCGGCCACATGTACTCATAGCTAACCAGTGACACACTGACATCGGCCACATGTACTCATAGCTAACCAGTGAGACACTGACATCAGCCACATGTACTCATAGCTAACCAGTGAGACACTGACATCGGCCACATGTACTCATAGCTAACCAGTGACACACTGACACCGGCCACAAGTACTCATAGCTAACCAGTGACACACTGACATCAGCCACATGTACTCATAGCTAACCAGTGACACACTGACATCGGTCACATGTACTCATAGCTAACCAGTGACACACTGACACCGGCCACATGTACTCATAGCTAACCAGTGAGACACTGACATCGGCCACATGTACTCATAGCTAACCAGTGAGACACTGACATCAGCCACATGTACTCATAGCTAACCAGTGAGACACTGACATCAGCCACATGTACTCATAGCTAACCAGTGACACACTGACATCAGCCACATGTACTCATAGCTAACCAGTGAGACACTGACATCAGCCACATGTACTCATAGCTAACCAGTGAGACACTGACATCAGCCACATGTACTTATAGCTAACCAGTGAGACACTGACATCAGCCACATGTACTCATAGCTAACCAGTGACACACTGACACCGGCCACATGTACTCATAGCTAACCAGTGACACACTGACATCGGCCACATGTACTCATAGCTAACCAGTGACACACTGACATCAGCCACATGTACTCATAGCTAACCAGTGACACACTGACATCGGCCACATGTACTCATAGCTAACCAGTGACACACTGACATCAGCCACATGTACTCATAGCTAACCAGTGACACACTGACATCGGCCACATGTACTCATAGCTAACCAGTGAGACACTGACATCAGCCACATGTACTCATAGCTAACCAGTGACACACTGACATCAGCCACATGTACTCATAGCTAACCAGTGAGACACTGACATCAGCCACATGGACTCATAGCTAACCAGTGAGACACTGACATCAGCCACATGTACTCATAGCTAACCAGTGACACACTGACATCAGCCACATGTACTCATAGCTAACCAGTGACACACTGACATCAGCCACATGTACTCATAGCTAACCAGTGACACACTGACATCAGCCACATGTACTCATAGCTAACCAGTGAGACACTGACATCAGCCACATGTACTCATAGCTAACCAGTGACACACTGACATCAGCCACATGTACTCATAGCTAACCAGTGAGACACTGACATCAGCCACATGCACTCATAGCTAACCAGTGACACACTGACATCAGCCACATGTACTCATAGCTAACCAGTGACACACTGACATCGGCCACATGTACTCATAGCTAACCAGTGACACACTGACATCAGCCACATGTACACATAGCTAACCAGTGAGACACTGACATCGGCCACATGTACTCATAGCTAACCAGTGAGACACTGACATCAGCCACATGTACTCATAGCTAACCAGTGAGACACTGACATCAGCCACATGTACTCATAGCTAACCAGTGACACACTGACATCAGCCACATGCACTCATAGCTAACCAGTGACACACTGACATCAGCCACATGTACTCATAGCTAAACAGTGAGACACTGACATCAGCCACATGTACTCATAGCTAACCAGTGAGACACTGACATCAGCCACATGTACTCATAGCTAACCAGTGACACACTGACATCAGCCACATGTACTCATAGCTAACCAGTGACACACTGACATCGGCCACATGTACTCATAGCTAACCAGTGACACACTGACATCAGCCACATGTACGCATAGCTAACCAGTGACACACTGACACCGGCCACATGTACTCATAGCTAACCAGTGACACACTGACACCGGCCACATGTACTCATAGCTAACCAGTGAGACACTGACATCGGCCACATGTACTCATAGCTAACCAGTGAGACACTGACATCTGCCAAATGTACTCATAGCTAACCAGTGACACACTGACATCAGCCACATGTACTCATAGCTAACCAGTGAGACACTGACATCAGCCACATGTACACATAGCTAACCAGTGACACACTGACATCAGCCACATGTACTCATAGCTAACCAGTGACACACTGACATCAGCCACATGTACTCATAGCTAACCAGTGACACACTGACATCAGCCACATGTACTCATAGCTAACCAGTGAGACACTGACATCAGCCACATGTACTCATAGCTAACCAGTGACACACTGACATCAGCCACATGCACTCATAGCTAACCAGTGACACACTGACATCAGCCACATGTACTCATAGCTAAACAGTGAGACACTGACATCAGCCACATGTACTCATAGCTAACCAGTGAGACACTGATATCAGCCACATGTACTCATAGCTAACCAGTGACACACTGACATCAGCCACATGTACTCATAGGTAACCAGTGACACACTGACATCAGCCACATGTACTCATAGCTAACCAGTGACACACTGACATCAGCCACATGTACTCATAGCTAACCAGTGAGACACTGACATCAGCCACATGTACTCATAGCTAACCAGTGACACACTGACATCAGCCACATGTACTCATAGCTAACCAGTGAGACACTGACATCAGCCACATGTACTCATAGCTAACCAGTGAGACACTGACATCAGCCACATGTACTCATAGCTAACCAGTGACACACTGACATCAGCCACATGTACTCATAGCTAACCAGTGAGACACTGACATCAGCCACATGTACTCATAGCTAACCAGTGAGACACTGACATCAGCCACATGTACTCATAGGTAACCAGTGACACACTGACATCGGTCACATGCACTCATAGCTAACCAGTGACACACTGACATCAGCCACATGTACTCATAGCTAACCAGTGACACACTGACACCGGCCACATGTACTCATAGCTAACCAGTGACACACTGACATCGGTCACATGTACTCCTAGCTAACCAGTGACACACTGACATCGGCCACATGTACTCATAGCTAACCAGTGACACACTGACACCGGCCACATGTACTCATAGCTAACCAGTGAGACACTGACATCGGCCACATGTACTCATAGCTAACCAGTGACACACTGACATCAGCCACATGTACTCATAGCTAACCAGTGACACACTGACATCAGCCACATGTACTCATAGCTAACCAGTGACACACTGACATCAGCCACATGTACTCATAGCTAACCAGTGACACACTGACATCAGCCACATGTACTCATAGCTAACCAGTGACACACTGACATCAGCCACATGTACTCATAGCTAACCAGTGAGACACTGACATCAGCCACATGTACTCATAGCTAACCAGTGACACACTGACACCGGCCACAGGTACTCATAGCTAACCAGTGAGACACTGACATCAGCCACATGTACTCATAGCTAACCAGTGAGACACTGACATCAGCCACATGTACTCATAGCTAACCAGTGACACACTGACATCGGCCACATGCACTCATAGCTAACCAGTGACACACTGACATCGGCCACATGTACTCATAGCTAACCAGTGAGACACTGACATCAGCCACATGTACTCATAGCTAACCAGTGACACACTGACATCGGCCACATGTACTCATAGCTAACCAGTGACACACTGACATCGGCCACATGTACTCATAGCTAACCAGTGAGACACTGACATCAGCCACATGTACTCATAGCTAACCAGTGACACACTGACATCAGCCACATGTACTCATAGCTAACCAGTGACACACTGACATCGGCCACATGTACTCATAGCTAACCAGTGAGACACTGACATCAGCCACATGTACTCATAGCTAACCAGTGACACACTGACATCAGCCACATGCACTCATAGCTAACCAGTGAGACACTGACATCAGCCACATATACTCATAGCTAACCAGTGAGACACTGACATCAGCCACATGTACTCATAGCTAACCAGTGACACACTGACATCGGCCACATGTACTCATAGCTAACCAGTGACACACTGACATCGGCCACATGTACTCATAGCTAACCAGTGACACACTGACATCAGACACATGTACTCATAGCTAACCAGTGACACACTGACATCGGCCACATGTACTCATAGCTAACCAGTGACACACTGACATCAGCCACATGTACTCATAGCTAACCAGTGACACACTGACATCAGCCACATGTACTCATCATAGCTAACCAGTGACACACTGACATCAGCCATATGTACTCATAGCTAACCAGTGACACACTGACATCAGCCACATGTACTCATAGCTAACCAGTGACACACTGACATCAGCCACATGCACTCATAGCTAACCAGTGAGACACTGACATCAGCCACATGTACTCATAGCTAACCAGTGAGACACTGACATCAGCCACATGTACTCATAGCTAACCAGTGACACACTGACATCGGTCACATGTACTCATAGCTAACCAGTGACACACTGACATCAGCCACATGTACTCATAGCTAACCAGTGAGACACTGACATCGGCCACATGTACTCATAGCTAACCAGTGAGACACTGACATCAGCCACATGTACTCATAGCTAACCAGTGACACACTGACATCGGTCACATGTACTCATAGCTAACCAGTGACACACTGACATCGGCCACATGTACTCATAGCTAACCAGTGACACACTGACATCAGCCACATGTACTCATAGCTAACCAGTGACACACTGACATCAGCCACATGTACTCATCATAGCTAACCAGTGACACACTGACATCAGCCATATGTACTCATAGCTAACCAGTGACACACTGACATCAGCCACATGTACTCATAGCTAACCAGTGACACACTGACATCAGCCACATGTACTCATAGCTAACCAGTGAGACACTGACATCAGCCACATGTACTCATAGCTAACCAGTGAGACACTGACATCAGCCACATGTACTCATAGCTAACCAGTGACACACTGACACCGGCCACATGTACTCATAGCTAACCAGTGACACACTGACATCGGCCACATGTACTCATAGCTAACCAGTGACACACTGACATCAGCCACATGAACTCATAGCTAACCAGTGACACACTGACATCAGCCACATGTACACATAGCTAACCAGTGACACACTGACATCAGCCACATGTACTCATAGCTAACCAGTGACACACTGACATCAGCCACATGTACTCATAGCTAACCAGTGACACACTGACATCAGCCACATGTACTCATAGCTAACCAGTGACACACTGACATCGGTCACATGTACTCATAGCTAACCAGTGACACACTGACATCGGTCACATGTACTCATAGCTAACCAGTGACACACTGACATCGGCCACATGTACACATAGCTAACCAGTGAGACACTGACATCAGCCACATGTACTCATAGCTAACCAGTGACACACTGACACCGGCCACATGTACTCATAGCTAACCAGTGACACACTGACATCAGCCACATGTACTCATAGCTAACCAGTGACACACTGACATCAGCCACATGTACTCATAGCTAACCAGTGAGACACTGACACCGGCCACATGTACTCATAGCTAACCAGTGACACACTGACATCAGCCACATGTACTCATAGCTAACCAGTGAGACACTGACACCGGCCACATGTACTCATAGCTAACCAGTGACACACTGACATCAGCCACATGTACTCATAGCTAACCAGTGACACACTGACATAAGCCACATGTACTCATAGCTAACCAGTGACACACTGACATCAGCCACATATACTCACAGCTAACCAGTGACACACTGACACCGGCCACATGTACTCATAGCTAACCAGTGACACACTGACATCAGCCACATGTACTCATAGCTAACCAGTGACACACTGACACCGGCCACATGTACTCATAGCTAACCAGTGACACACTGACATCGGCCACATGTACTCATAGCTAACCAGTGACACACTGACACCGGCCACATGTACTCATAGCTAACCAGTGACACACTGACATCAGCCACATGTACTCATAGCTAACCAGTGACACACTGACATCAGCCACATGTACTCATAGCTAACCAGTGAGACACTGACACCGGCCACATGTACTCATAGCTAACCAGTGACACACTGACATCAGCCACATGTACTCATAGCTAACCAGTGACACACTGACATCAGCCACATGTACTCATAGCTAACCAGTGACACACTGACATCAGCCACATGTACTCATAGCTAACCAGTGACACACTGACACCGGCCACATGTACTCATAGCTAACCAGTGAGACACTGACATCAGCCACATGTACTCATAGCTAACCAGTGACACACTGATATCGGCCACATGTACTCATAGCTAACCAGTGACACACTGACATCAGCCACGTGTACTCATAGCTAACCAGTGACACACTGACATCGGCCATATGTACTCATAGCTAACCAGTGACACACTGACATCAGCCACATGTACTCATAGCTAACCAGTGACACACTGACATCAGCCACATGTACTCATAGCTAACCAGTGACACACTGACATCAGCCACATGTACTCATAGCTAACCAGTGAGACACTGACATCAGCCACATGTACTCATAGCTAACCAGTGACACACTGACATCAGCCACATATACTCATAGCTAACCAGTGAGACACTGACATCAGCCACATGTACTCATAGCTAACCAGTGAGACACTGACATCAGCCACATGTACTCATAGCTAACCAGTGACACACTGACATCAGCCACATGTACTCATAGCTAACCAGTGACACACTGACATCAGCCACATGTACTCATAGCTAACCAGTGAGACACTGACATCAGCCACATGTACTCATAGCTAACCAGTGACACACTGACACCGGCCACATGTACTCATAGCTAACCAGTGACACACTGACATCAGCCACATGTACTCATAGCTAACCAGTGACACACTGACATCGGCCACATGTACTCATAGCTAACCAGTGACACACTGACACCGGCCACATGTACTCATAGCTAACCAGTGACACACTGACATCAGCCACATGTACTCATAGCTAACCAGTGACACACTGACACCGGCCACATGTACTCATAGCTAACCAGTGACACACTGACATCGGCCACATGTACTCATAGCTAACCAGTGACACACTGACATCGGCCACATGAACTCATAGCTAACCAGTGACACACTGACATCAGCCACATGTACACATAGCTAACCAGTGACACACTGACATCAGCCACATGTACTCATAGCTAACCAGTGACACACTGACATAAGCCACATGTACTCATAGCTAACCAGTGACACACTGACATCAGCCACATATACTCACAGCTAACCAGTGACACACTGACATCAGCCACATGCACTCATAGCTAACCAGTGAGACACTGACATCAGCCACATGTACTCATAGCTAACCAGTGAGACACTGACATCAGCCACATGTACTCATAGCTAACCAGTGAGACACTGACATCGGCCACATGTACTCATAGCTAACCAGTGAGACACTGAAACCGGCCACATGTACTCATAGCTAACCAGTGACACACTGACATCGGCCACATGTACTCATAGCTAACCAGTGACACACTGACATCAGCCACATGTACTCATAGCTAACCAGTGAGACACTGACATCAGCCACATGTACTCCTAGCTAACCAGTGACACACTGACATCAGCCACATGTACTCATAGCTAACCAGTGACACACTGACATCAGCCACATGTACTCATAGCTAACCAGTGACACACTGACATCGGTCACATGTACTCATAGCTAACCAGTGACACACTGACATCGGCCAAATGTACTCATAGCTAACCAGTGACACACTGACATCAACCACATATACTCATAGCTAACCAGTGACACACTGACATCAGCCACATGTACTCATAGCTAACCAGTGAGACACTGACATCAGCCACATGTACTCATAGCTAACCAGTGACACACTGACACCGGTCACATGTACTCATAGCTAACCAGTGAGACACTGACATCAGCCACATGTACTCCTAGCTAACCAGTGACACACTGACATCGGCCACATGTACTCATAGCTAACCAGTGACACACTGACATCAGCCACATGTACAAATAGCTAACCAGTGACACACTGACATCAGCCACATGTACTCATAGCTAACCAGTGAGACACTGACATCGGCCACATGTACTCATAGCTAACCAGTGAGACACTGACATCGGCCACATGTACTCATAGCTAACCAGTGACACACTGACATCAGCCACATGTACTCATAGCTAACCAGTGACACACTGACATCGGTCACATGTACTCATAGCTAACCAGTGACACACTGACATCAGCCACATGTACTCATAGCTAACCAGTGAGACACTGACATCGGCAACATGTACTCATAGCTAACCAGTGAGACACTGACATCGGCCACATGTACTCATAGCTGACCAGTGAGACACTGACATCGGCAACATGTACTCATAGCTAACCAGTGAGACACTGACACCGGCCACATGTACTCATAGCTAACCAGTGACACACTGACATCGGTCACATGTACTCATAGCTAACCAGTGACACACTGACATCAGCCACATGTACTCATAGCTAACCAGTGACACACTGACATCGGTCACATGTACTCATAGCTAACCAGTGAGACACTGACACCGGCCACATGTACTCATAGCTAACCAGTGACACACTGACATCGGTCACATGTACTCATAGCTAACCAGTGACACACTGACATCAGCCACATGTACTCATAGCTAACCAGTGACACACTGACATCGGTCACATGTACTCATAGCTAACCAGTGACACACTGACATCGGCCAAATGTACTCATAGCTAACCAGTGACACACTGACATCAGCCACATGTACACATCATAGCTAACCAGTGACACACTGACATCAGCCACATGTACTCATCATAGCTAACCAGTGACACACTGACACCGGCCACATATACTCATAGCTAACCAGTGACACACTGACATCAGCCACATGTACTCACAGCTAACCAGTGACACACTGACATCGGCCACATATACTCATAGCTAACCAGTGACACACTGACATCAGCCACATGTGCTCATAGCTAACCAGTGACACACTGACATCGGCCACATATACTCATAGCTAACCAGTGACACACTGACATCAGCCACATGTACTCATAGCTAACCAGTGACACACTGACATCGGCCACATGTACTCATAGCTAACCAGTGAGACACTGACATCAGCCACATGTACTCATAGCTAACCAGTGACACACTGACATCGGCCACATGTACTCATAGCTAACCAGTGACACACTGACATCAGCCACATGCACTCATAGCTAACCAGTGACACACTGACACCGGCCACATGTACTCATAGCTAACCAGTGACACACTGACATCAGCCACATGTACTCATAGCTAACCAGTGAGACACTGACATCAGCCACATATACTCATAGCTAACCAGTGAGACACTGACATCAGCCACATGTACTCATAGCTAACCAGTGAGACACTGACATCAGCCACATGTACTCATAGCTAACCAGTGAGACACTGACATCAGCCACATGTACTCATAGCTAACCAGTGACACACTGACATCGGCCACATGTACTCATAGCTAACCAGTGACACACTGACATCAGCCACATGTACTCATAGCTAACCAGTGACACACTGACATCGGCCACATGTACTCATAGCTAACCAGTGAGACACTGACATCGGCCACATGTACTCATAGCTAACCAGTGACACACTGACATCAGCCACATGTACTCATAGCTAACCAGTGAGACACTGACACCGGCCACATGTACTCATAGCTAACCAGTGACACACTGACATCAGCCACATGTACTCATAGCTAACCAGTGACACACTGACATCAGCCACATATACTCATAGCTAACCAGTGACACACTGACATCAGCCACATGTACTCATAGCTAACCAGTGAGACACTGACATCGGCCACATGTACTCATAGCTAACCAGTGACACACTGACATCGGCCACATGTACTCATAGCTAACCAGTGACACACTGACATCAGCCACATGTACTCATAGCTAAACAGTGACACACTGACATCGGCCACATGTACTCATAGCTAACCAGTGACACACTGACACCGGCCACATGTACTCATAGCTAACCAGTGACACACTGACATCAGCCACATGTACTCATAGCTAACCAGTGACACACTGACATCAGCCACATGTACTCATAGCTAACCAGTAAGACACTGACATCAGCCACATGTACTCATAGCTAACCAGTGACACACTGACATCGGCCACATGTACTCATAGCTAACCAGTGACACACTGACATCAGCCACATGTACTCATAGCTAACCAGTGACACACTGACATCAGCCACATGTACTCATAGCTAACCAGTGAGACACTGACATCAGCCACATGTACTCATAGCTAACCAGTGACACACTGACATCGGCCACATGTACTCATAGCTAACCAGTGACACACTGACACCGGCCACATGTACTCATAGCTAACCAGTGACACACTGACATCGGCCACATGTACTCATAGCTAACCAGTGACACACTGACATCGGCCACATGTACTCATAGCTAACCAGTGAGACACTGACATCGGCCACATGTACTCATAGCTAACCAGTGAGACACTGACATCGGCCACATGTACTCATAGCTAACCAGTGACACACTGACATCGGCCACATGTACTCATAGCTAACCAGTGAGACACTGACATCAGCCACATATACTCATAGCTAACCAGTGACACACTGACATCAGCCACATGTACTCATAGCTAACCAGTGACACACTGACATCAGCCACATGTACTCATAGCTAACCAGTGACACACTGACATCAGCCACATGTACTCATAGCTAACCAGTGACACACTGACATCGGCCACATGTACTCATAGCTAACCAGTGACACACTGACATCAGCCACATGTACTCATAGCTAACCAGTGACACACTGACATCAGCCACATGTACTCATACCTAACCAGTGAGACACTGACATCAGCCACATGTACTCATAGCTAACCAGTGAGACGCTGACATCAGCCACATGTACTCATAGCTAACCAGTGACACACTGACATCAGCCACATGTACTCATAGCTAACCAGTGAGACACTGACATCAGCCACATGTACTCATAGCTAACCAGTGACACACTGACATCAGCCACATGTACTCCTAGCTAACCAGTGACACACTGACATCGGCCACATGTACTCATAGCTAACCAGTGACACACTGACATCGGCCACATGTACTCATAGCTAACCAGTGAGACACTGACATCAGCCACATATACTCATAGCTAACCAGTGAGACACTGACATCAGCCACATGTACACATAGCTAACCAGTGACACACTGACATCAGCCACATGTACTCATAGCTAACCAGTGACACACTGACATCAGCCACATGTACTCATAGCTAACCAGTGACACACTGACGTCGGCCACATGTACTCATAGCTAACCAGTGAGACACTGACATCAGCAACATGTACTCATAGCTAACCAGTGACACACTGACATCAGCCACATGTACTCATAGCTAACCAGTGACACACTGACATCGGCCACATGTACTCATAGCTAACCAGTGAGACACTGACATCAGCCACATGTACTCATAGCTAACCAGTGAGACACTGAAATCGGCCACATGTACTCATAGCTAACCAGTGAGACACTGACATCAGCCACATGTACTCATAGCTAACCAGTGAGACACTGACATCAGCCACATGTACTCATAGCTAACCTGTGAGACACTGACATCAGCCACATGTACTCATAGCTAACCAGTGAGACACTGACATCAGCCACATGTACTCATAGCTAACCAGTGAGACACTGACATCAGCCACATGTACTCATAGCTAACCAGTGACACACTGACATCAGCCACATGTACTCATAGCTAACCAGTGAGACACTGACATCAGCCACATGTACTCATAGCTAACCAGTGAGACACTGACATCAGCCACATGTACTCATAGCTAACCAGTGAGACACTGACATCAGCCACATGTACTCATAGCTAACCAGTGACACACTGACATCAGCCACATGCACTCATAGCTAACCAGTGACACACTGACATCAGCCACATGTACTCATAGCTAACCAGTGACACACTGACATCAGCCACATGTACACATAGCTAACCAGTGAGACACTGACATCAGCCACATGTACTCATAGCTAACCAGTGACACACTGACACCGGCCACATGTACTCATAGCTAACCAGTGACACACTGACATCAGCCACATGTACTCATAGCTAACCAGTGAGACACTGACATCGGCCACATATACTCATAGCTAACCAGTGAGAACCTGATATCAGCCACATGTACTCATAGCTAACCAGTGACACACTGACATCAGCCACATGTACACATAGCTAACCAGTGACACACTGACATCAGCCACATGTACTCATAGCTAACCAGTGACACACTGACATCAGCCACATGTACTCATAGCTAACCAGTGAGACACTGACATCAGCCACATGTACTCATAGCTAACCAGTGACACACTGACATCAGCCACATGTACTCATAGCTAACCAGTGACACACTGACATCAGCCACATGTACTCATAGCTAACCAGTGACACACTGACATCAGCCACATGTACTCATAGCTAACCAGTGACACACTGACATCAGCCACATGTACTCATAGCTAACCAGTGACACACTGACATCAGCCACATGTACTCATAGCTAACCAGTGAGACACTGACATCAGCCACATGTACTCATAGCTAACCAGTGACACACTGACATCGGTCACATGTACTCATAGCTAACCAGTGACACACTGACACCGGCCACATGTACTCATAGCTAACCAGTGACACACTGACATCGGCCACATGTACTCATAGCTAACCAGTGACACACTGACATCACCCACATGTACTCATAGCTAACCAGTGACACACTGACATCAGCCACATGTACTCATAGCTAACCAGTGACACACTGACATCGGCCACATGTACTCCTAGCTAACCAGTGACACACTGACATCGGCCACATGCACTCATAGCTAACCAGTGACACACTGACATCAGCCACATGTACTCATAGCTAACCAGTGAGACACTGACATCGGCCACATGTACTCATAGCTAACCAGTGAGACACTGACATCAGCCACATGTACTCATAGCTAACCAGTGAGACACTGACATCGGCCACATGTACTCATAGCTAACCAGTGAGACACTGACATCGGCCACATGTACACATAGCTAACCAGTGAGACACTGACATCAGCCACATGTACTCATAGCTAACCAGTGAGACACTGACATCAGCCACATGTACTCATAGCTAACCAGTGACACACTGACATCAGCCACATGTACTCATAGCTAACCAGTGACACACTGACATCAGCCACATGTACGCATAGCTAACCAGTGAGACACTGACATCAGCCACATGTACACATAGCTAACCAGTGAGACACTGACATCGGCCACATGTACTCATAGCTAACCAGTGAGACACTGACACCGGCCACATGTACTCATAGCTAACCAGTGAGACACTGACATCAGCCACATGCACTCATAGCTAACCAGTGAGACACTGACATCAGCCACATGTACTCATAGCTAACCAGTGAGACACTGACATCAGCCACATGTACTCATAGCTAACCAGTGACACACTGACATCGGTCACATGTACTCATAGCTAACCAGTGACACACTGACATCAGCCACATGCACTCATAGCTAACCAGTGAGATACTGACATCGGTCACATGTACTCATAGCTAACCAGTGACACACTGACATCGGTCACATGTACTCATAGCTAACCAGTGACACACTGACATCGGCCACATGTACTCATAGCTAACCAGTGACACACTGACATCAGCCACATGTACTCATAGCTAACCAGTGAGACACTGACATCAGCCACATGTACTCAGAGCTAACCAGTGACACACTGACATCAGCCACATGTACTCATAGCTAACCAGTGACACACTGACATCAGCCACATGTACGCATAGCTAACCAGTGACACACTGACATCAGCCACATGCACTCATAGCTAACCAGTGACACACTGACATCAGCCACATGTACTCATAGCTAACCAGTGACACACTGACATCAGCCACATGTACTCATAGCTAACCAGTGACACACTGACATCAGCCACATGTACTCATAGCTAACCAGTGACACACTGACATCGGTCACATGTACTCATAGCTAACCAGTGAGACACTGACATCGGCCACATGTACTCATAGCTAACCAGTGAGACTCTGACATCAGCCACATGTACTCATAGCTAACCAGTGACACACTGACATCAGCCACATGTACTCATAGCTAACCAGTGACACACTAACATCGGCCACATGTACTCATAGCTAACCAGTGACACACTGACATCAGCCACATGTACTCATAGCTAACCAGTGAGACACTGACATCGGCCACATGTACTCCTTGCTAACCAGTGACACACTGACATCAGCCACATGTACTCATAGCTAACCAGTGAGACACTGACACCAGCCACATGTACTCATAGCTAACCAGTGACACACTGACATCAGCCACATGTACGCATAGCTAACCAGTGACACACTGACATCAGCCACATGTACTCATAGCTAACCAGTGACACACTGACACCGGCCACATGTACTCATAGCTAACCAGTGACACACTGACATCAGCCACATGTACGCATAGCTAACCAGTGACACACTGACATCAGCCACATGTACTCATAGCTAACCAGTGACACACTGACATCAGCCACATATACTCATAGCTAACCAGTGACACACTGACATCGGCCACATGTACTCATAGCTAACCAGTGAGACACTGACATCAGCCACATGTACTCATAGCTAACCAGTGACACACTGACATCGGCCACATATACTCATAGCTAACCAGTGACACACTGACATCAGCCACATGTACTCATAGCTAACCAGTGACACACTGACATCAGCCACATGTACTCATAGCTAACCAGTGACACACTGACATCAGCCACATGTACTCATAGCTAACCAGTGAGACACTGACATCAGCCACATGTACTCATAGCTAACCAGTGACACACTGACATCACCCACATGTACTCATAGCTAACCAGTGACACACTGACATCAGCCACATGTACTCATAGCTAACCAGTGAGACACTGACATCAGCCACATGTACTCATAGCTAACCAGTGACACACTGACACCGGCCACATGTACTCATAGCTAACCAGTGACACACTGACATCGGCCACATGTACTCATAGCTAACCAGTGACACACTGACATCAGCCACATGTACTCATAGCTAAGCAGTGAGACACTGACATCAGCCACATGTACTCATAGCTAACCAGTGAGACACTGACATCAGCCACATGTACTCATAGCTAACCAGTGAGACACTGACATCAGCCACATGTACTCATAGCTAACCAGTGACACACTGACATCGGTCACATGTACTCATAGCTAACCAGTGACACACTGACATCAGCCACATGTACTCATAGCTAACCAGTGAGACACTGACATCAGCCACATGTACTCATAGCTAACCAGTGAGACACTGACATCAGCCACATGTACTCATAGCTAACCAGTGACACACTGACATCGGTCACATGTACTCATAGCTAACCAGTGACACACTGACATCAGACACATGTACTCATAGCTAACCAGTGACACACTGACATCGGCCACATGTACTCATAGCTAACCAGTGACACACTGACATCAGCCACATGTACTCATAGCTAACCAGTGACACACTGACATCAGCCACATGTACTCATCATAGCTAACCAGTGACACACTGACATCAGCCATATGTACTCATAGCTAACCAGTGACACACTGACATCAGCCACATGTACTCATAGCTAACCAGTGACACACTGACATCAGCCACATGTACTCATAGCTAACCAGTGAGACACTGACATCAGCCACATGTACTCATAGCTAACCAGTGAGACACTGACATCAGCCACATGTACTCATAGCTAACCAGTGACACACTGACATCGGTCACATGTACTCATAGCTAACCAGTGACACACTGACATCGGCCACATGTACTCATAGCTAACCAGTGAGACACTGACATCGGCCACATGTACTCATAGCTAACCAGTGACACACTGACATCAGCCACATGTACTCATAGCTAACCAGTGACACACTGACATCAGCCACATGCACTCATAGCTAACCAGTGACACACTGACATCAGCCACATGTACTCATAGCTAACCAGTGAGACACTGACATCAGCCACATGTACTCATAGCTAACCAGTGACACACTGACATCAGCCACATGTACTCATAGCTAACCAGTGAGACACTGACATCGGCCACATATACTCATAGCTAACCAGTGAGAACCTGATATCAGCCACATGTACTCATAGCTAACCAGTGACACACTGACATCAGCCACATGTACACATAGCTAACCAGTGACACACTGACATCAGCCACATGTACTCATAGCTAACCAGTGACACACTGACATCAGCCACATGTACTCATAGCTAACCAGTGAGACACTGACATCAGCCACATGTACTCATAGCTAACCAGTGACACACTGACATCAGCCACATGTACTCATAGCTAACCAGTGACACACTGACATCAGCCACATGTACTCATAGCTAACCAGTGACACACTGACATCAGCCACATGTACTCATAGCTAACCAGTGACACACTGACATCAGCCACATGTACTCATAGCTAACCAGTGACACACTGACATCAGCCACATGTACTCATAGCTAACCAGTGAGACACTGACATCAGCCACATGTACTCATAGCTAACCAGTGACACACTGACATCGGTCACATGTACTCATAGCTAACCAGTGACACACTGACACCGGCCACATGTACTCATAGCTAACCAGTGACACACTGACATCGGCCACATGTACTCATAGCTAACCAGTGACACACTGACATCACCCACATGTACTCATAGCTAACCAGTGACACACTGACATCAGCCACATGTACTCATAGCTAACCAGTGACACACTGACATCGGCCACATGTACTCCTAGCTAACCAGTGACACACTGACATCGGCCACATGCACTCATAGCTAACCAGTGACACACTGACATCAGCCACATGTACTCATAGCTAACCAGTGAGACACTGACATCGGCCACATGTACTCATAGCTAACCAGTGAGACACTGACATCAGCCACATGTACTCATAGCTAACCAGTGAGACACTGACATCGGCCACATGTACTCATAGCTAACCAGTGAGACACTGACATCGGCCACATGTACACATAGCTAACCAGTGAGACACTGACATCAGCCACATGTACTCATAGCTAACCAGTGAGACACTGACATCAGCCACATGTACTCATAGCTAACCAGTGACACACTGACATCAGCCACATGTACTCATAGCTAACCAGTGACACACTGACATCAGCCACATGTACGCATAGCTAACCAGTGAGACACTGACATCAGCCACATGTACACATAGCTAACCAGTGAGACACTGACATCGGCCACATGTACTCATAGCTAACCAGTGAGACACTGACACCGGCCACATGTACTCATAGCTAACCAGTGAGACACTGACATCAGCCACATGCACTCATAGCTAACCAGTGAGACACTGACATCAGCCACATGTACTCATAGCTAACCAGTGAGACACTGACATCAGCCACATGTACTCATAGCTAACCAGTGACACACTGACATCGGTCACATGTACTCATAGCTAACCAGTGACACACTGACATCAGCCACATGCACTCATAGCTAACCAGTGAGATACTGACATCGGTCACATGTACTCATAGCTAACCAGTGACACACTGACATCGGTCACATGTACTCATAGCTAACCAGTGACACACTGACATCGGCCACATGTACTCATAGCTAACCAGTGACACACTGACATCAGCCACATGTACTCATAGCTAACCAGTGAGACACTGACATCAGCCACATGTACTCAGAGCTAACCAGTGACACACTGACATCAGCCACATGTACTCATAGCTAACCAGTGACACACTGACATCAGCCACATGTACGCATAGCTAACCAGTGACACACTGACATCAGCCACATGCACTCATAGCTAACCAGTGACACACTGACATCAGCCACATGTACTCATAGCTAACCAGTGACACACTGACATCAGCCACATGTACTCATAGCTAACCAGTGACACACTGACATCAGCCACATGTACTCATAGCTAACCAGTGACACACTGACATCGGTCACATGTACTCATAGCTAACCAGTGAGACACTGACATCGGCCACATGTACTCATAGCTAACCAGTGAGACTCTGACATCAGCCACATGTACTCATAGCTAACCAGTGACACACTGACATCAGCCACATGTACTCATAGCTAACCAGTGACACACTAACATCGGCCACATGTACTCATAGCTAACCAGTGACACACTGACATCAGCCACATGTACTCATAGCTAACCAGTGAGACACTGACATCGGCCACATGTACTCCTTGCTAACCAGTGACACACTGACATCAGCCACATGTACTCATAGCTAACCAGTGAGACACTGACACCAGCCACATGTACTCATAGCTAACCAGTGACACACTGACATCAGCCACATGTACGCATAGCTAACCAGTGACACACTGACATCAGCCACATGTACTCATAGCTAACCAGTGACACACTGACACCGGCCACATGTACTCATAGCTAACCAGTGACACACTGACATCAGCCACATGTACGCATAGCTAACCAGTGACACACTGACATCAGCCACATGTACTCATAGCTAACCAGTGACACACTGACATCAGCCACATATACTCATAGCTAACCAGTGACACACTGACATCGGCCACATGTACTCATAGCTAACCAGTGAGACACTGACATCAGCCACATGTACTCATAGCTAACCAGTGACACACTGACATCGGCCACATATACTCATAGCTAACCAGTGACACACTGACATCAGCCACATGTACTCATAGCTAACCAGTGACACACTGACATCAGCCACATGTACTCATAGCTAACCAGTGACACACTGACATCAGCCACATGTACTCATAGCTAACCAGTGAGACACTGACATCAGCCACATGTACTCATAGCTAACCAGTGACACACTGACATCACCCACATGTACTCATAGCTAACCAGTGACACACTGACATCAGCCACATGTACTCATAGCTAACCAGTGAGACACTGACATCAGCCACATGTACTCATAGCTAACCAGTGACACACTGACACCGGCCACATGTACTCATAGCTAACCAGTGACACACTGACATCGGCCACATGTACTCATAGCTAACCAGTGACACACTGACATCAGCCACATGTACTCATAGCTAAGCAGTGAGACACTGACATCAGCCACATGTACTCATAGCTAACCAGTGAGACACTGACATCAGCCACATGTACTCATAGCTAACCAGTGAGACACTGACATCAGCCACATGTACTCATAGCTAACCAGTGACACACTGACATCGGTCACATGTACTCATAGCTAACCAGTGACACACTGACATCAGCCACATGTACTCATAGCTAACCAGTGAGACACTGACATCAGCCACATGTACTCATAGCTAACCAGTGAGACACTGACATCAGCCACATGTACTCATAGCTAACCAGTGACACACTGACATCGGTCACATGTACTCATAGCTAACCAGTGACACACTGACATCAGACACATGTACTCATAGCTAACCAGTGACACACTGACATCGGCCACATGTACTCATAGCTAACCAGTGACACACTGACATCAGCCACATGTACTCATAGCTAACCAGTGACACACTGACATCAGCCACATGTACTCATCATAGCTAACCAGTGACACACTGACATCAGCCATATGTACTCATAGCTAACCAGTGACACACTGACATCAGCCACATGTACTCATAGCTAACCAGTGACACACTGACATCAGCCACATGTACTCATAGCTAACCAGTGAGACACTGACATCAGCCACATGTACTCATAGCTAACCAGTGAGACACTGACATCAGCCACATGTACTCATAGCTAACCAGTGACACACTGACATCGGTCACATGTACTCATAGCTAACCAGTGACACACTGACATCGGCCACATGTACTCATAGCTAACCAGTGAGACACTGACATCGGCCACATGTACTCATAGCTAACCAGTGACACACTGACATCAGCCACATGTACTCATAGCTAACCAGTGACACACTGACATCAGCCACATGCACTCATAGCTAACCAGTGACACACTGACATCAGCCACATGTACTCATAGCTAACCAGTGAGACACTGACATCAGCCACATGTACTCATAGCTAACCAGTGAGACACTGACATCGGCCACATGTACTCATAGCTAACCAGTGACACACTGACATCAGCCACATGCACTCATAGCTAACCAGTGACACACTGACATCAGCCACATGTACTCATAGCTAACCAGTGACACACTGACATCAGCCACATGTACTCATAGCTAACCAGTGAGACACTGACATCAGCCACATGTACTCATAGCTAACCAGTGACACACTGACATCAGCCACATGTACTCATAGCTAAAAAGTGAGACACTGACATCAGCCACATGTACTCATAGCTAACCAGTGACACACTGACATCAGCCACATGTACTCATTGCTAACCAGTGACACACTGACATCGGCCACATGTACTCATAGCTAACCAGTGACACACTGACATCAGCCACATGTACTCATAGCTAACCAGTGAGACACTGACATCAGCCACATGTACTCATAGCTAACCAGTGAGACACTGACATCGGCCACATGTACTCATAGCTAACCAGTGAGACACTGACATCAGCCACATGTACTCATAGGTAACCAGTGACACACTGACATCGGCCACATGTACTCATAGCTAACCAATGAGACACTGACATCAGCCACATGTACTCATAGCTAACCAGTGAGACACTGACATCGGCAACATGTACTCATAGCTAACCAGTGAGACACTGACACCGGCCACATGTACTCATAGCTAACCAGTGACACACTGACATCAGCCACATGTACTCATAGCTAACCAGTGAGACACTGACACCAGCCACATGTACTCATAGCTAACCAGTGACACACTGACATCAGCCACATGTACTCATAGCTAACCAGTGAGACACTGACATCGGTCACATGTACTCATAGCTAACCAGTGACACACTGACATCGGCCACATGTACTCATAGCTAACCAGTGAGACACTGACACCGGCCACATGTACTCATAGCTAACCAGTGAGACACTGACATCAGCCACATGTACTCATAGCTAACCAGTGAGACACTGACACCGGCCACATGTACTCATAGCTAACCAGTGACACACTGACATCGGCCACATGTACTCATAGCTAACCAGTGAGACACTGACATCAGCCACATGTACTCATAGCTAACCAGTGACACACTGACATCAGCCACATGTACTCATAGCTAACCAGTGACACACTGACATCAGCCACATGTACTCATAGCTAACCAGTGAGACACTGACATCAGCCACATGTACTCATAGCTAACCAGTGAGACACTGACATCAGCCACATGTACTCATAGCTAACCAGTGACACACTGACATCAGCCACATGTACTCATAGCTAACCAGTGACACACTGATATCAGCCACATGTACTCATAGCTAACCAGTGACACACTGACACCGGCCACATGTACTCATAGCTAACCAGTGAGACACTGACATCAGCCACATGTACTCATAGCTAACCAGTGACACACTGATATCGGCCACATGTACTCATAGCTAACCAGTGACACACTGACATCAGCCACGTGTACTCATAGCTAACCAGTGACACACTGACATCGGCCATATGTACTCATAGCTAACCAGTGACACACTGACATCAGCCACGTGTACTCATAGCTAACCAGTGACACACTGACATCAGCCACATGTACTCATAGCTAACCAGTGACACACTGACATCAGCCACATGTACTCATAGCTAACCAGTGAGACACTGACATCAGCCACATGTACTCATAGCTAACCAGTGACACACTGACATCAGCCACATATACTCATAGCTAACCAGTGAGACACTGACATCAGCCACATGTACTCATAGCTAACCAGTGAGACACTGACATCAGCCACATGTACTCATAGCTAACCAGTGACACACTGACATCAGCCACATGTACTCATAGCTAACCAGTGACACACTGACATCAGCCACATGTACTCATAGCTAACCAGTGAGACACTGACACCAGCCACATGTACTCATAGCTAACCAGTGACACACTGACATCAGCCACATGTACTCATAGCTAACCAGTGACACACTGACATCGGCCACATGTACTCATAGCTAACCAGTGACACACTGACACCGGCCACATGTACTCATAGCTAACCAGTGACACACTGACATCAGCCACATGTACTCATAGCTAACCAGTGACACACTGACACCGGCCACATGTACTCATAGCTAACCAGTGACACACTGACATCGGCCACATGTACTCATAGCTAACCAGTGACACACTGACATCGGCCACATGTACTCATAGCTAACCAGTGACACACTGACATCAGCCACATGTACACATAGCTAACCAGTGACACACTGACATCAGCCACATGTACTCATAGCTAACCAGTGACACACTGACATCAGCCACATGTACTCCTAGCTAACCAGTGACACACTGACATCAGCCACATCTACTCATAGCTAACCAGTGACACACTGACATCAGCCACATGTACTCATAGCTAACCAGTGACACACTGACATCGGCCACATGTACTCATAGCTAACCAGTGAGACACTGACATCAGCCACATGTACTCATAGCTAACCAGTGAGACACTGACATCAGCCACATGTACTCATAGCTAACCAGTGAGACACTGACATCAGCCACATGTACTCATAGCTAACCAGTGACACACTGACATCAGCCACATGTACTCATAGCTAACCAGTGACACACTGACATCAGCCACATGTACTCATAGCTAACCAGTGAGACACTGACATCAGCCACATGTACTCATAGCTAACCAGTGACACACTGACATCGGCCACATGTACTCATAGCTAACCAGTGACACACTGACATCAGCCACATGTACTCATAGCTAACCAGTGAGACACTGACATCAGCCACATGTACTCATAGCTAACCAGTGAGACACTGACATCAGCCACATGTACTCATAGCTAACCAGTGAGACACTGACATCAGCCACATGTACTCATAGCTAACCAGTGACACACTGACATCAGCCACATGTACTCATAGCTAACCAGTGACACACTGACATCAGCCACATGCACTCATAGCTAACCAGTGACACACTGACATCAGCCACATGTACTCATAGCTAACCAGTGACACACTGACATCAGCCACATGTACACATAGCTAACCAGTGAGACACTGACATCAGCCACATGTACTCATAGCTAACCAGTGACACACTGACACCGGCCACATGTACTCATAGCTAACCAGTGACACACTGACATCAGCCACATGTACTCATAGCTAACCAGTGAGACACTGACATCGGCCACATATACTCATAGCTAACCAGTGAGAACCTGACATCAGCCACATGTACTCATAGCTAACCAGTGACACACTGACATCAGCCACATGTACACATAGCTAACCAGTGACACACTGACATCAGCCACATGTACTCATAGCTAACCAGTGACACACTGACATCAGCCACATGTACTCATAGCTAACCAGTGAGACACTGACACCGGCCACATGTACTCATAGCTAACCAGTGACACACTGACATCAGCCACATGTACTCATAGCTAACCAGTGACACACTGACATCAGCCACATGTACTCATAGCTAACCAGTGACACACTGACATCAGCCACATGTACTCATAGCTAACCAGTGACACACTGACATCAGCCACATGTACTCATAGCTAACCAGTGACACACTGACATCAGCCACATGTACTCATAGCTAACCAGTGACACACTGACATCAGCCACATGTACTCATAGCTAACCAGTGAGACACTGACATCAGCCACATGTACTCATAGCTAACCAGTGACACACTGACATCGGTCACATGTACTCATAGCTAACCAGTGACACACTGACACCGGCCACATGTACTCATAGCTAACCAGTGACACACTGACATCGGCCACATGTACTCATAGCTAACCAGTGACACACTGACATCACCCACATGTACTCATAGCTAACCAGTGACACACTGACATCAGCCACATGTACTCATAGCTAACCAGTGACACACTGACATCGGCCACATGTACTCCTAGCTAACCAGTGACACACTGACATCGGCCACATGCACTCATAGCTAACCAGTGACACACTGACATCAGCCACATGTACTCATAGCTAACCAGTGACACACTGACATCAGCCACATGTACTCATAGCTAACCAGTGAGACACTGACATCGGCCACATGTACTCATAGCTAACCAGTGACACACTGACATCGGCCACATGCACTCATAGCTAACCAGTGACACACTGACATCGGCCACATGTACTCATAGCTAACCAGTGACACACTGACATCAGCCACATGTACTCATAGCTAACCAGTGAGACACTGACATCGGCCACATGTACTCATAGCTAACCAGTGAGACACTGACATCGGCCACATGTACACATAGCTAACCAGTGAGACACTGACATCAGCCACATGTACTCATAGCTAACCAGTGAGACACTGACATCAGCCACATGTACTCATAGCTAACCAGTGACACACTGACATCAGCCACATGTACTCATAGCTAACCAGTGACACACTGACATCAGCCACATGTACGCATAGCTAACCAGTGAGACACTGACATCAGCCACATGTACTCATAGCTAACCAGTGAGACACTGACACCGGCCACATGTACTCATAGCTAACCAGTGAGACACTGACATCATCCACATGCACTCATAGCTAACCAGTGAGACACTGACATCAGCCACATGTACTCATAGCTAACCAGTGAGACACTGACATCAGCCACATGTACTCATAGCTAACCAGTGACACACTGACATCGGTCACATGTACTCATAGCTAACCAGTGACACACTGACATCAGCCACATGCACTCATAGCTAACCAGTGAGACACTGACATCGGTCACATGTACTCATAGCTAACCAGTGACACACTGACATCGGTCACATGTACTCATAGCTAACCAGTGACACACTGACATCGGCCACATGTACTCATAGCTAACCAGTGACACACTGACATCAGCCACATGTACACATAGCTAACCAGTGACACACTGACATCAGCCACATGTACTCATAGCTAACCAGTGACACACTGACATCAGCCACATGTACTCATAGCTAACCAGTGACACACTGACATCAGCCACATGTACTCATAGCTAACCAGTGACACACTGACATCAGCCACATGTACTCATAGCTAACCAGTGACACACTGACATCAGCCACATATACTCATAGCTAACCAGTGACACACTGACATCAGCCACATGTACGCATAGCTAACCAGTGACACACTGACATCAGCCACATGCACTCATAGCTAACCAGTGACACACTGACATCAGCCACATGTACTCATAGCTAACCAGTGACACACTGACATCAGCCACATGTACTCATAGCTAACCAGTGACACACTGACATCAGCCACATGTACTCATAGCTAACCAGTGACACACTGACATCGGTCACATGTACTCATAGCTAACCAGTGAGACACTGACATCGGCCACATGTACTCATAGCTAACCAGTGTGACACTGACATCAGCCACATGTACTCATAGCTAACCAGTGAGACACTGACATCAGCCACATGTACTCATAGCTAACCAGTGACACACTGACATCAGCCACATGTACTCATAGCTAACCAGTGACACACTAACATCGGCCACATGTACTCATAGCTAACCAGTGACACACTGACATCAGCCACATGTACTCATAGCTAACCAGTGACACACTGACATCAGCCACATGTACTCATAGCTAACCAGTGAGACACTGACATCGGCCACATGTACTCCTAGCTAACCAGTGACACACTGACATCAGCCACATGTACTCATAGCTAACCAGTGAGACACTGACACCAGCCACATGTACTCATAGCTAACCAGTGACACACTGACATCAGCCACATGTACGCATAGCTAACCAGTGACACACTGACATCAGCCACATGTACTCATAGCTAACCAGTGACACACTGACACCGGCCACATGTACTCATAGCTAACCAGTGACACACTGACATCAGCCACATGTACGCATAGCTAACCAGTGACACACTGACATCAGCCACATGAACTCATAGCTAACCAGTGACACACTGACATCAGCCACATATACTCATAGCTAACCAGTGACACACTGACATCGGCCACATGTACTCATAGCTAACCAGTGAGACACTGACATCAGCCACATGTACTCATAGCTAACCAGTGACACACTGACATCGGCCACATATACTCATAGCTAACCAGTGACACACTGACATCAGCCACATGTACTCATAGCTAACCAGTGACACACTGACATCAGCCACATGTACTCATAGCTAACCAGTGACACACTGACATCAGCCACATGTACTCATAGCTAACCAGTGAGACACTGACATCAGCCACATGTACTCATAGCTAACCAGTGACACACTGACATCACCCACATGTACTCATAGCTAACCAGTGACACACTGACATCAGCCACATGTACTCATAGCTAACCAGTGAGACACTGACATCAGCCACATGTACTCATAGCTAACCAGTGACACACTGACACCGGCCACATGTACTCATAGCTAACCAGTGACACACTGACATCGGCCACATGTACTCATAGCTAACCAGTGACACACTGACATCAGCCACATGTACTCATAGCTAAGCAGTGAGACACTGACATCAGCCACATGTACTCATAGCTAACCAGTGAGACACTGACATCAGCCACATGTACTCATAGCTAACCAGTGAGACACTGACATCAGCCACATGTACTCATAGCTAACCAGTGACACACTGACATCGGTCACATGTACTCATAGCTAACCAGTGACACACTGACATCAGCCACATGTACTCATAGCTAACCAGTGAGACACTGACATCAGCCACATGTACTCATAGCTAACCAGTGAGACACTGACATCAGCCACATGTACTCATAGCTAACCAGTGACACACTGACATCGGTCACATGTACTCATAGCTAACCAGTGACACACTGACATCAGACACATGTACTCATAGCTAACCAGTGACACACTGACATCGGCCACATGTACTCATAGCTAACCAGTGACACACTGACATCAGCCACATGTACTCATAGCTAACCAGTGACACACTGACATCAGCCACATGTACTCATCATAGCTAACCAGTGACACACTGACATCAGCCATATGTACTCATAGCTAACCAGTGACACACTGACATCAGCCACATGTACTCATAGCTAACCAGTGACACACTGACATCAGCCACATGTACTCATAGCTAACCAGTGAGACACTGACATCAGCCACATGTACTCATAGCTAACCAGTGAGACACTGACATCAGCCACATGTACTCATAGCTAACCAGTGACACACTGACATCGGTCACATGTACTCATAGCTAACCAGTGACACACTGACATCGGCCACATGTACTCATAGCTAACCAGTGAGACACTGACATCGGCCACATGTACTCATAGCTAACCAGTGACACACTGACATCAGCCACATGTACTCATAGCTAACCAGTGACACACTGACATCAGCCACATGTACTCATAGCTAACCAGTGAGACACTGACATCAGCCACATGTACTCCTAGCTAACCAGTGAGACACTGACATCGGCCACATGTACTCATAGCTAACCAGTGACACACTGACATCAGCCACATGCACTCATAGCTAACCAGTGACACACTGACATCAGCCACATGTACTCATAGCTAACCAGTGACACACTGACATCAGCCACATGTACTCATAGCTAACCAGTGAGACACTGACATCAGCCACATGTACTCATAGCTAACCAGTGACACACTGACATCAGCCACATGTACTCATAGCTAAAAAGTGAGACACTGACATCAGCCACATGTACTCATAGCTAACCAGTGACACACTGACATCAGCCACATGTACTCATAGCTAACCAGTGAGACACTGACATCAGCCACATGTACTCATAGGTAACCAGTGACACACTGACATCGGCCACATGTACTCATAGCTAACCAGTGACACACTGACATCAGCCACATGTACTCATAGCTAACCAGTGAGACACTGACATCAGCCACATGTACTCATAGCTAACCAGTGAGACACTGACATCAGCCACATGTACTCATAGCTAACCAGTGACACACTGACATCAGCCACATGTACTCATAGCTAACCAGTGACACACTGACATCAGCCACATGTACTCATAGCTAACCAGTGACACACTGACACCGGCCACATGTACTCATAGCTAACCAGTGAGACACTGACATCAGCCACATGTACTCATAGCTAACCAGTGACACACTGATATCGGCCACATGTACTCATAGCTAACCAGTGACACACTGACATCAGCCACGTGTACTCATAGCTAACCAGTGACACACTGACATCGGCCATATGTACTCATAGCTAACCAGTGACACACTGACATCAGCCACATGTACTCATAGCTAACCAGTGACACACTGACATCAGCCACATGTACTCATAGCTAACCAGTGACACACTGACATCAGCCACATGTACTCATAGCTAACCAGTGAGACACTGACATCAGCCACATGTACTCATAGCTAACCAGTGACACACTGACATCAGCCACATATACTCATAGCTAACCAGTGAGACACTGACATCAGCCACATGTGCTCATAGCTAACCAGTGAGACACTGACATCAGCCACATGTACTCATAGCTAACCAGTGACACACTGACATCAGCCACATGTACTCATAGCTAACCAGTGACACACTGACATCAGCCACATGTACTCATAGCTAACCAGTGAGACACTGACATCAGCCACATGTACTCATAGCTAACCAGTGACACACTGACACCGGCCACATGTACTCATAGCTAACCAGTGACACACTGACATCAGCCACATGTACACATAGCTAACCAGTGGCACACTGACATCGGCCACATGTACTCATAGCTAACCAGTGACACACTAACACCGGCCACATGTACTCATAGCTAACCAGTGACACACTGACATCAGCCACATGTACTCATAGCTAACCAGTGACACACTGACACCGGCCACATGTACTCATAGCTAACCAGTGACACACTGACATCGGCCACATGTACTCATAGCTAACCAGTGACACACTGACATCGGCCACATGTACTCATAGCTAACCAGTGACACACTGACATCAGCCACATGTACACATAGCTAACCAGTGACACACTGACATCAGCCACATGTACTCATAGCTAACCAGTGACACACTGACATCAGCCACATGTACTCATAGCTAACCAGTGACACACTGACATCAGCCACATGTACTCATAGCTAACCAGTGACACACTGACATCGGTCACATGTACTCATAGCTAACCAGTGACACACTGACATCGGTCACATGTACTCATAGCTAACCAGTGACACACTGACATCGGCCACATGTACACATAGCTAACCAGTGAGACACTGACATCAGCCACATGTACTCATAGCTAACCAGTGACACACTGACACCGGCCACATGTACTCATAGCTAACCAGTGACACACTGACATCAGCCACATGTACTCATAGCTAACCAGTGACACACTGACATCAGCCACATGTACTCATAGCTAACCAGTGAGACACTGACACCGGCCACATGTACTCATAGCTAACCAGTGACACACTGACATCAGCCACATATACTCACAGCTAACCAGTGACACACTGACATCAGCCACATGCACTCATAGCTAACCAGTGAGACACTGACATCAGCCACATGTACTCATAGCTAACCAGTGAGACACTGACATCAGCCACATGTACTCATAGCTAACCAGTGAGACACTGACATCGGCCACATGTACTCATAGCTAACCAGTGAGACACTGAAACCGGCCACATGTACTCATAGCTAACCAGTGACACACTGACATCGGCCACATGTACTCATAGCTAACCAGTGACACACTGACATCAGCCACATGTACTCATAGCTAACCAGTGAGACACTGACATCAGCCACATGTACTCCTAGCTAACCAGTGACACACTGACATCAGCCACATATACTCATAGCTAACCAGTGACACACTGACATCAGCCACATGTACTCATAGCTAACCAGTGACACACTGACATCGGTCACATGTACTCATAGCTAACCAGTGACACACTGACATCGGCCAAATGTACTCATAGCTAACCAGTGACACACTGACATCAGCCACATATACTCATAGCTAACCAGTGACACACTGACATCAGCCACATGTACTCATAGCTAACCAGTGAGACACTGACATCAGCCACATGTACTCATAGCTAACCAGTGACACACTGACACCGGTCACATGTACTCATAGCTAACCAGTGAGACACTGACATCAGCCACATGTACTCCTAGCTAACCAGTGACACACTGACATCGGCCACATGTACTCATAGCTAACCAGTGACACACTGACATCAGCCACATGTACACATAGCTAACCAGTGACACACTGACATCAGCCACATGTACTCATAGCTAACCAGTGAGACACTGACATCGGCCACATGTACTCATAGCTAACCAGTGAGACACTGACATCGGCCACATGTACTCATAGCTAACCAGTGACACACTGACATCAGCCACATGTACTCATAGCTAACCAGTGACACACTGACATCGGTCACATGTACTCATAGCTAACCAGTGACACACTGACATCAGCCACATGTACTCATAGCTAACCAGTGAGACACTGACATCGGCAACATGTACTCATAGCTAACCAGTGAGACACTGACATCGGCCACATGTACTCATAGCTAACCAGTGAGACACTGACACCGGCCACATGTACTCATAGCTAACCAGTGACACACTGACATCGGTCACATGTACTCATAGCTAACCAGTGACACACTGACATCAGCCACATGTACTCATAGCTAACCAGTGACACACTGACATCGGTCACATGTACTCATAGCTAACCAGTGACACACTGACATCGGCCAAATGTACTCATAGCTAACCAGTGACACACTGACATCAGCCACATATACTCATAGCTAACCAGTGACACACTGACATCAGCCACATGTACTCATAGCTAACCAGTGAGACACTGACATCAGCCACATGTACTCATAGCTAACCAGTGACACACTGACACCGGTCACATGTACTCATAGCTAACCAGTGAGACACTGACATCAGCCACATGTACTCCTAGCTAACCAGTGACACACTGACATCGGCCACATGTACTCATAGCTAACCAGTGACACACTGACATCAGCCACATGTACACATAGCTAACCAGTGACACACTGACATCAGCCACATGTACTCATAGCTAACCAGTGAGACACTGACATCGGCCACATGTACTCATAGCTAACCAGTGAGACACTGACATCGGCCACATGTACTCATTAGTAACCAGTGACACACTGACATCAGCCACATGTACTCATAGCTAACCAGTGACACACTGACATCGGTCACATGTACTCATAGCTAACCAGTGACACACTGACATCAGCCACATGTACTCATAGCTAACCAGTGAGACACTGACATCGGCAACATGTACTCATAGCTAACCAGTGAGACACTGACATCGGCCACATGTACTCATAGCTAACCAGTGAGACACTGACATCGGCAACATGTACTCATAGCTAACCAGTGAGACACTGACACCGGCCACATGTACTCATAGCTAACCAGTGACACACTGACATCGGTCACATGTACTCATAGCTAACCAGTGACACACTGACATCAGCCACATGTACTCATAGCTAACCAGTGAGACACTGACATCAGCGACATGTACTCATAGCTAACCAGTGACACACTGACATCAGCCACATGTACTCATAGCTAACCAGTGACACACTGACATCAGCCACATGTACTCATAGCTAACCAGTGAGACACTGACATCGGCCACATGTACTCCTAGCTAACCAGTGACACACTGACATCAGCCACATGTACTCATAGCTAACCAGTGAGACACTGACATCAGCCACATGTACTCATAGCTAACCAGTGACACACTGACATCAGCCACATGTACTCCTAGCTAACCAGTGACACACTGACATCGGCCACATGTACTCATAGCTAACCAGTGACACACTGACATCAGCCACATGTACTCATAGCTAACCAGTGAGACACTGACATCAGCCACATGTACTCATAGCTAACCAGTGACACACTGACATCAGCCACATGTACTCATAGCTAACCAGTGAGACACTGACATCAGCCACATGTACTCATAGCTAACCAGTGACACACTGACATCAGCCACATGTACTCATAGCTAACCAGTGAGACACTGACATCAGCCACATGTACTCATAGCTAACCAGTGACACACTGACATCAGCCACATGTACTCATAGCTAACCAGTGAGACACTGACATCAGCCACATGTACTCATAGCTAACCAGTGACACACTGACATCAGCCACATGTACTCCTAGCTAACCAGTGACACACTGACATCGGCCACATGTACTCATAGCTAACCAGTGACACACTGACATCAGCCACATGTACTCATAGCTAACCAGTGAGACACTGACATCAGCCACATGTACTCATAGCTAACCAGTGAGACACTGACATCGGCCACTTGTACTCATAGCTAACCAGTGAGACACTGACATCAGCCACATGTACTCCTAGCTAACCAGTGACACACTGACATCGGCCACATGTACTCCTAGCTAACCAGTGACACACTGACATCGGCCACATGTACTCATAGCTAACCAGTGAGACACTGACATCGGCCACTTGTACTCATAGCTAACCAGTGACACACTGACATCAGCCACATGTACTCATAGCTAACCAGTGAGACACTGACATCAGCCACATGTACTCATAGCTAACCAGTGACACACTGACATCAGCCACATGTACACATAGCTAACCAGTGAGACACTGACATCAGCCACATGTACTCATAGCTAACCAGTGAGACACTGACATCAGCCACATGTACTCCTAGCTAACCAGTGACACACTGACATCAGCCACATGTACTCATAGCTAACCAGTGACACACTGACATCAGCCACATGTACTCATAGCTAACCAGTGACACACTGACATCAGCCACATGTACTCATCATAGCTAACCAGTGACACACTGACACCGGCCACATATACTCATAGCTAACCAGTGACACACTGACATCAGCCACATGTACTCACAGCTAACCAGTGACACACTGACATCGGCCACATATACTCATAGCTAACCAGTGACACACTGACATCAGCCACATGTACTCATAGCTAACCAGTGACACACTGACATCGGCCACATATACTCATAGCTAACCAGTGACACACTGACATCAGCCACATGTACTCATAGCTAACCAGTGACACACTGACATCAGCCACATGTACTCATAGCTAACCAGTGACACACTGACATCGGCCACATGTACTCATAGCTAACCAGTGAGACACTGACATCAGCCACATGTACTCATAGCTAACCAGTGACACACTGACATCGGCCACATGTACTCATAGCTAACCAGTGACACACTGACATCAGCCACATGCACTCATAGCTAACCAGTGACACACTGACACCGGCCACATGTACTCATAGCTAACCAGTGACACACTGACATCAGCCACATGTACTCATAGCTAACCAGTGAGACACTGACATCAGCCACATATACTCATAGCTAACCAGTGAGACACTGACATCAGCCACATGTACTCATAGCTAACCAGTGAGACACTGACATCAGCCACATGTACTCATAGCTAACCAGTGAGACACTGACATCAGCCACATGTACTCATAGCTAACCAGTGACACACTGACATCGGCCACATGTACTCATAGCTAACCAGTGACACACTGACATCAGCCACATGTACTCATAGCTAACCAGTGACACACTGACATCAGCCACATGTACTCATAGCTAACCAGTGAGACACTGACATCAGCCACATGTACTCATAGCTAACCAGTGACACACTGACATCAGCCACATGTACTCATAGCTAACCAGTGAGACACTGACACCGGCCACATGTACTCATAGCTAACCAGTGACACACTGACATCAGCCACATGTACTCATAGCTAACCAGTGACACACTGACATCAGCCACATATACTCATAGCTAACCAGTGACACACTGACATCAGCCACATGTACTCATAGCTAACCAGTGAGACACTGACATCGGCCACATGTACTCATAGCTAACCAGTGACACACTGACATCGGCCACATGTACTCATAGCTAACCAGTGACACACTGACATCAGCCACATGTACTCATAGCTAACCAGTGACACACTGACATCGGCCACATGTACTCATAGCTAACCAGTGACACACTGACACCGGCCACATGTACTCATAGCTAACCAGTGACACACTGACATCAGCCACATGTAATCATAGCTAACCAGTGACACACTGACATCAGCCACATGTACTCATAGCTAACCAGTAAGACACTGACATCAGCCACATGTACTCATAGCTAACCAGTGACACACTGACATCGGCCACATGTACTCATAGCTAACCAGTGACACACTGACATCAGCCACATGTACTCATAGCTAACCAGTGACACACTGACATCAGCCACATGTACTCATAGCTAACCAGTGAGACACTGACATCAGCCACATGTACTCATAGCTAACCAGTGACACACTGACATCGGCCACATGTACTCATAGCTAACCAGTGACACACTGACACCGGCCACATGTACTCATAGCTAACCAGTGACACACTGACATCGGCCACATGTACTCATAGCTAACCAGTAACACACTGACATCGGCCACATGTACTCATAGCTAACCAGTGAGACACTGACATCGGCCACATGTACTCATAGCTAACCAGTGACACACTGACATCGGCCACATGTACTCATAGCTAACCAGTGACACACTGACATCAGCCACATGTACTCATAGCTAACCAGTGACACACTGACATCGGTCACATGTACTCATAGCTAACCAGTGACACACTGACATCAGCCACATGTACTCATAGCTAACCAGTGAGACACTGACACCGGTCACATGTACTCATAGCTAACCAGTGAGACACTGATATCAGCCACATGTACTCCTAGCTAACCAGTGACACACTGACATCGGCCACATGTACTCATAGCTAACCAGTGACACACTGACATCAGCCACATGTACACATAGCTAACCAGTGACACACTGACATCAGCCACATGTACTCATAGCTAACCAGTGAGACACTGACATCGGCCACATGTACTCCTAGCTAACCAGTGACACACTGACATCAGCCACATGTACTCATAGCTAACCAGTGAGACACTGACATCGGCCACATGTACTCCTAGCTAACCAGTGACACACTGACATCAGCCACATGTACTCATAGCTAACCAGTGAGACACTGACATCAGCCACATGTACTCATAGCTAACCAGTGACACACTGACATCAGCCACATGTACTCATAGCTAACCAGTGACACACTGACATCGGCCACATGTACTCATAGCTAACCAGTGAGACACTGACATCGGCCACATGTACTCATAGCTAACCAGTGACACACTGACATCAGCCACATGTACTCATAGCTAACCAGTGACACACTGACATCGGTCACATGTACTCATAGCTAACCAGTGACACACTGACATCAGCCACATGTACTCATAGCTAACCAGTGAGACACTGACATCGGCAACATGTACTCATAGCTAACCAGTGAGACACTGACATCGGCCACATGTACTCATAGCTAACCAGTGAGACACTGACATCGGCAACATGTACTCATAGCTAACCAGTGAGACACTGACACCGGCCACATGTACTCATAGCTAACCAGTGACACACTGACATCGGTCACATGTACTCATAGCTAACCAGTGACACACTGACATCAGCCACATGTACTCATAGCTAACCAGTGAGACACTGACATCAGCCACATGTACTCATAGCTAACCAGTGACACACTGACATCAGCCACATGTACTCATAGCTAACCAGTGACACACTGACATCAGCCACATGTACTCATAGCTAACCAGTGAGACACTGACATCGGCCACATGTACTCCTAGCTAACCAGTGACACACTGACATCAGCCACATGTACTCATAGCTAACCAGTGAGACACTGACATCAGCCACATGTACTCATAGCTAACCAGTGACACACTGACATCAGCCACATGTACTCATAGCTAACCAGTGACACACTGACATCGGCCACATGTACTCATAGCTAACCAGTGAGACACTGACATCAGCCACATGTACTCCTAGCTAACCAGTGACACACTGACATCGGCCACATGTACTCATAGCTAACCAGTGACACACTGACATCGGCCACATGTACTCATAGCTAACCAGTGAGACACTGACATCGGCCACATATACTCATAGCTAACCAGTGAGACACTGACATCAGCCACATGTACACATAGCTAACCAGTGACACACTGACATCAGCCACATGTACTCATAGCTAACCAGTGACACACTGACATCGGTCACATGTACTCATAGCTAACCAGTGACACACTGACATCAGCCACATGTACTCATAGCTAACCAGTGAGACACTGACATCAGCCACATGTACTCATAGCTAACCAGTGACACACTGACACCGGCCACATGTACTCATAGCTAACCAGTGACACACTGACATCAGCCACATGTACTCATAGCTAACCAGTGACACACTGACATCGGCCACATGTACTCATAGCTAACCAGTGAGACACTGACATCAGCAACATGTACTCATAGCTAACCAGTGACACACTGACATCAGCCACATGTACTCATAGCTAACCAGTGACACACTGACATCGGCCACATGTACTCATAGCTAACCAGTGAGACACTGACATCAGCCACATGTACTCATAGCTAACCAGTGAGACACTGAAATCGGCCACATGTACTCATAGCTAACCAGTGAGACACTGACATCAGCCACATGTACTCATAGCTAACCAGTGAGACACTGACATCAGCCACATGTACTCATAGCTAACCTGTAAGACACTGACATCAGCCACATGTACTCATAGCTAACCAGTGAGACACTGACATCAGCCACATGTACTCATAGCTAACCAGTGAGACACTGACATCAGCCACATGTACTCATAGCTAACCAGTGACACACTGACATCAGCCACATGTACTCATAGCTAACCAGTGACACACTGACATCAGCCACATGTACTCCTAGCTAACCAGTGACACACTGACATCAGCCACATCTACTCATAGCTAACCAGTGACACACTGACATCAGCCACATGTACTCATAGCTAACCAGTGACACACTGACATCGGCCACATGTACTCATAGCTAACCAGTGAGACACTGACATCAGCCACATGTACTCATAGCTAACCAGTGAGACACTGACATCAGCCACATGTACTCATAGCTAACCAGTGACACACTGACATCAGCCACATGTACTCATAGCTAACCAGTGACACACTGACATCAGCCACATGTACTCATAGCTAACCAGTGACACACTGACATCAGCCACATGTACTCATAGCTAACCAGTGAGACACTGACATCAGCCACATGTACTCATAGCTAACCAGTGACACACTGACATCGGCCACATGTACTCATAGCTAACCAGTGACACACTGACATCAGCCACATGTACTCATAGCTAACCAGTGAGACACTGACATCAGCCACATGTACTCATAGCTAACCAGTGAGACACTGACATCAGCCACATGTACTCATAGCTAACCAGTGACACACTGACATCAGCCACATGTACTCATAGCTAACCAGTGACACACTGACATCAGCCACATGTACTCATAGCTAACCAGTGACACACTGACATCAGCCACATGCACTCATAGCTAACCAGTGACACACTGACATCAGCCACATGTACTCATAGCTAACCAGTGACACACTGACATCGGCCACATGTACTCCTAGCTAACCAGTGACACACTGACATCAGCCACATGTACTCATAGCTAACCAGTGACACACTGACATCAGCCACATGTACTCATAGCTAACCAGTGACACACTGACATCAGCCACATGTACTCATAGCTAACCAGTGACACACTGACATCAGCCACATGTACTCATAGCTAACCAGTGACACACTGACATCAGCCACATGTACTCATAGCTAACCAGTGACACACTGACATCAGCCACATGTACTCATAGCTAACCAGTGACACACTGACATCAGCCACATGTACTCATAGCTAACCAGTGACACACTGACATCAGCCACATGTACTCATAGCTAACCAGTGAGACACTGACATCAGCCACATGTACTCATAGCTAACCAGTGACACACTGACATCAGCCACATGTACTCATAGCTAACCAGTGAGACACTGACATCAGCCACATATACTCATAACTAACCAGTGAGACACTGACATCAGCCACATGTACTCATAGCTAACCAGTGACACACTGACATCAGCCACATGTACACATAGCTAACCAGTGAGACACTGACATCAGCCACATGTACTCATAGCTAACCAGTGACACACTGACACCGGCCACATGTACTCATAGCTAACCAGTGACACACTGACATCAGCCACATGTACTCATAGCTAACCAGTGAGACACTGACATCGGCCACATATACTCATAGCTAACCAGTGAGAACCTGACATCAGCCACATGTACTCATAGCTAACCAGTGACACACTGACATCAGCCACATGTACACATAGCTAACCAGTGACACACTGACATCAGCCACATGTACTCATAGCTAACCAGTGACACACTGACATCAGCCACATGTACTCATAGCTAACCAGTGAGACACTGACATCAGCCACATGTACTCATAGCTAACCAGTGACACACTGACACCGGCCACATGTACTCATAGCTAACCAGTGACACACTGACATCAGCCACATGTACTCATAGCTAACCAGTGACACACTGACATCAGCCACATGTACTCATAGCTAACCAGTGACACACTGACATCAGCCACATGTACTCATAGCTAACCAGTGACACACTGACATCAGCCACATGTACTCATAGCTAACCAGTGACACACTGACATCAGCCACATGTACTCATAGCTAACCAGTGACACACTGACATCAGCCACATGTACTCATAGCTAACCAGTGAGACACTGACATCAGCCACATGTACTCATAGCTAACCAGTGACACACTGACATCGGTCACATGTACTCATAGCTAACCAGTGACACACTGACACCGGCCACATGTACTCATAGCTAACCAGTGACACACTGACATCGGCCACATGTACTCATAGCTAACCAGTGACACACTGACATCACCCACATGTACTCATAGCTAACCAGTGACACACTGACATCAGCCACATGTACTCATAGCTAACCAGTGACACACTGACATCGGCCACATGTACTCCTAGCTAACCAGTGACACACTGACATCGGCCACATGCACTCATAGCTAACCAGTGACACACTGACATCAGCCACATGTACTCATAGCTAACCAGTGAGACACTGACATCGGCCACATGTACTCATAGCTAACCAGTGAGACACTGACATCAGCCACATGTACTCATAGCTAACCAGTGAGACACTGACATCGGCCACATGTACTCATAGCTAACCAGTGAGACACTGACATCGGCCACATGTACACATAGCTAACCAGTGAGACACTGACATCAGCCACATGTACTCATAGCTAACCAGTGAGACACTGACATCAGCCACATGTACTCATAGCTAACCAGTGACACACTGACATCAGCCACATGTACTCATAGCTAACCAGTGACACACTGACATCAGCCACATGTACGCATAGCTAACCAGTGAGACACTGACATCAGCCACATGTACACATAGCTAACCAGTGAGACACTGACATCGGCCACATGTACTCATAGCTAACCAGTGAGACACTGACACCGGCCACATGTACTCATAGCTAACCAGTGAGACACTGACATCAGCCACATGCACTCATAGCTAACCAGTGAGACACTGACATCAGCCACATGTACTCATAGCTAACCAGTGAGACACTGACATCAGCCACATGTACTCATAGCTAACCAGTGACACACTGACATCGGTCACATGTATTCATAGCTAACCAGTGACACACGGACATCAGCCACATGCACTCATAGCTAACCAGTGAGACACTGACATCGGTCACATGTACTCATAGCTAACCAGTGACACACTGACATCGGTCACATGTACTCATAGCTAACCAGTGACACACTGACATCGGCCACATGTACTCATAGCTAACCAGTGACACACTGACATCAGCCACATGTACTCATAGCTAACCAGTGAGACACTGACATCAGCCACATGTACTCATAGCTAACCAGTGAGACACTGACATCAGCCACATGTACTCATAGCTAACCAGTGACACACTGACATCAGCCACATATACTCATAGCTAACCAGTGACACACTGACATCAGCCACATGTACGCATAGCTAACCAGTGACACACTGACATCAGCCACATGCACTCATAGCTAACCAGTGACACACTGACATCAGCCACATGTACTCATAGCTAACCAGTGACACACTGACAACAGCCACATGTACTCATAGCTAACCAGTGACACACTGACATCAGCCACATGTACTCATAGCTAACCAGTGACACACTGACATCGGTCACATGTACTCATAGCTAACCAGTGAGACACTGACATCGGCCACATGTACTCATAGCTAACCAGTGTGACACTGACATCAGCCACATGTACTCATAGCTAACCAGTGAGACACTGACATCAGCCACATGTACTCATAGCTAACCAGTGACACACTGACATCAGCCACATGTACTCATAGCTAACCAGTGACACACTAACATCGGCCACATGTACTCATAGCTAACCAGTGACACACTGACATCAGCCACATGTACTCATAGCTAACCAGTGACACACTGACATCAGCCACATGTACTCATAGCTAACCAGTGAGACACTGACATCGGCCACATGTACTCCTAGCTAACCAGTGACACACTGACATCAGCCACATGTACTCATAGCTAACCAGTGAGACACTGACACCAGCCACATGTACTCATAGCTAACCAGTGACACACTGACATCAGCCACATGTACGCATAGCTAACCAGTGACACACTGACATCAGCCACATGTACTCATAGCTAACCAGTGACACACTGACACCGGCCACATGTACTCATAGCTAACCAGTGACACACTGACATCAGCCACATGTACGCATAGCTAACCAGTGACACACTGACATCAGCCACATGTACTCATAGCTAACCAGTGACACACTGACATCAGCCACATATACTCATAGCTAACCAGTGACACACTGACATCGGCCACATGTACTCATAGCTAACCAGTGAGACACTGACATCAGCCACATGTACTCATAGCTAACCAGTGACACACTGACATCGGCCACATATACTCATAGCTAACCAGTGACACACTGACATCAGCCACATGTACTCATAGCTAACCAGTGACACACTGACATCAGCCACATGTACTCATAGCTAACCAGTGACACACTGACATCAGCCACATGTACTCATAGCTAACCAGTGAGACACTGACATCAGCCACATGTACTCATAGCTAACCAGTGACACACTGACATCAGCCACATGTACTCATAGCTAACCAGTGACACACTGACATCAGCCACATGTACTCATAGCTAACCAGTGACACACTGACATCAGCCACATGTACTCATAGCTAACCAGTGAGACACTGACATCAGCCACATGTACTCATAGCTAACCAGTGACACACTGACACCGGCCACATGTACTCATAGCTAACCAGTGACACACTGACATCGGCCACATGTACTCATAGCTAACCAGTGACACACTGACATCAGCCACATGTACTCATAGCTAAGCAGTGAGACACTGACATCAGCACATGTACTCATAGCTAACCAGTGAGACACTGACATCAGCCACATGTACTCATAGCTAACCAGTGACACACTGACAGCGGCCACATGTACTCATAGCTAACCAGTGACACACTGACATCGGCCACATGTACTCATAGCTAACCAGTGACACACTGACATCGGCCACATGTACTCATAGCTAACCAGTGACACACTGACATCAGCCACATGTACTCATAGCTAACCAGTGAGACACTGACATCGGCCACATGTACTCATAGCTAACCAGTGAGACACTGACACCGGCCACATGCACTCATAGCTAACCAGTGACACACTGACATCAGCCACATGTACTCATAGCTAACCAGTGACACACTGACATCAGCCACATGTACTCATAGCTAACCAGTGACACACTGACATCGGCCACATGTACTCATAGCTAACCAGTGAGACACTGACACCGGCCACATGTACTCATAGCTAACCAGTGACACACTGACATCAGCCACATGTACTCATAGCTAACCAGTGACACACTGACATCAGCCACATGTACTCATAGCTAACCAGTGACACACTGACATCGGCCACATGTACTCATAGCTAACCAGTGAGACACTGACATCAGCCACATGTACTCATAGCTAACCAGTGACACACTGACATCAGCCACATGTACTCATAGCTAACCAGTGAGACACTGACATCGGCCACATGTACTCATAGCTAACCAGTGACACACTGACATCAGCCACATGTACTCATAGCTAACCAGTGACACACTGACATCAGCCACATGTACTCATAGCTAACCAGTGACACACTGACATCGGCCAAATGTACTCATAGCTAACCAGTGACACACTGACATCAGCCACATATACTCATAGCTAACCAGTGACACACTGACATCAGCCACATGTACTCATAGCTAACCAGTGACACACTGGCATCGGCCACATGTACTCATAGCTAACCAGTGAGACACTGACATCGGCCACATGTACTCATAGCTAACCAGTGACACACTGACATCGGTCACATGTACTCATAGCTAACCAGTGACACACTGACATCGGTCACATGTACTCATAGCTAACCAGTGACACACTGACATCGGCCACATGTACTCATAGCTAACCAGTGAGACACTGACATCAGCCACATGTACTCATAGCTAACCAGTGAGACACTGACATCAGCCACATGTACTCCTAGCTAACCAGTGACACACTGACATCGGTCACATGTACTCATAGCTAACCAGTGACACACTGACATCGGCCACATGTACTCATAGCTAACCAGTGACACACTGACATCAGCCACATGTACTCATAGCTAACCAGTGAGACACTGACATCAGCCACATGTACTCATAGCTAACCAGTGAGACACTGACATCGGCCACATGTACTCATAGCTAACCAGTGACACACTGACATCAGCCACATGTACTCATAGCTAACCAGTGACACACTGACATCAGCCACATGTACTCATAGCTAACCAGTGAGACACTGACATCAGCCACTTGTACTCATAGCTAACCAGTGACACACTGACATCAGCCACATGTACTCATAGCTAACCAGTGACACACTGACACCGGCCACATGTACTCATAGCTAACCAGTGACACACTGACATCAGCCACATGTACTCATAGCTAACCAGTGAGACACTGACATCAGCCACATGTACTCATAGCTAACCAGTGACACACTGACATCAGCCACATGTACTCATAGCTAACCAGTGAGACACTGACACCGGTCACATGTACTCATAGCTAACCAGTGAGACACTGACATCAGCCACATGTACTCATAGCTAACCAGTGACACACTGACATCAGCCACATGTACTCATAGCTAACCAGTGAGACACTGACATCAGCCACATGTACTCATAGCTAACCAGTGACACACTGACACCGGCCACATGTACTCATAGCTAACCAGTGACACACTGACATCGGCCACATGTACTCATAGCTAACCAGTGACACACTGACATCAGCCACATGTACTCATAGCTAAGCAGTGAGACACTGACATCAGCCACATGTACTCATAGCTAACCAGTGAGACACTGACATCAGCCACATGTACTCATAGCTAACCAGTGACACACTGACACCGGCCACATGTACTCATAGCTAACCAGTGACACACTGACATCGGCCACATGTACTCATAGCTAACCAGTGACACACTGACATCGGCCACATGTACTCATAGCTAACCAGTGACACACTGACATCAGCCACATGTACTCATAGCTAACCAGTGAGACACTGACATCGGCCACATGTACTCATAGCTAACCAGTGAGACACTGACACCGGCCACATGCACTCATAGCTAACCAGTGACACACTGACATCAGCCACATGTACTCATAGCTAACCAGTGACACACTGACATCAGCCACATGTACTCATAGCTAACCAGTGACACACTGACATCGGCCACATGTACTCATAGCTAACCAGTGAGACACTGACACCGGCCACATGTACTCATAGCTAACCAGTGACACACTGACATCAGCCACATGTACTCATAGCTAACCAGTGACACACTGACATCAGCCACATGTACTCATAGCTAACCAGTGACACACTGACATCGGCCACATGTACTCATAGCTAACCAGTGAGACACTGACATCAGCCACATGTACTCATAGCTAACCAGTGACACACTGACATCAGCCACATGTACTCATAGCTAACCAGTGAGACACTGACATCGGCCACATGTACTCATAGCTAACCAGTGACACACTGACATCAGCCACATGTACTCATAGCTAACCAGTGACACACTGACATCAGCCACATGTACTCATAGCTAACCAGTGACACACTGACATCGGCCAAATGTACTCATAGCTAACCAGTGACACACTGACATCAGCCACATATACTCATAGCTAACCAGTGACACACTGACATCAGCCACATGTACACATAGCTAACCAGTGACACACTGGCATCGGCCACATGTACTCATAGCTAACCAGTGAGACACTGACATCGGCCACATGTACTCATAGCTAACCAGTGACACACTGACATCGGTCACATGTACTCATAGCTAACCAGTGACACACTGACATCGGTCACATGTACTCATAGCTAACCAGTGACACACTGACATCGGCCACATGTACTCATAGCTAACCAGTGAGACACTGACATCAGCCACATGTACTCATAGCTAACCAGTGAGACACTGACATCAGCCACATGTACTCCTAGCTAACCAGTGACACACTGACATCGGTCACATGTACTCATAGCTAACCAGTGACACACTGACATCGGCCACATGTACTCATAGCTAACCAGTGACACACTGACATCAGCCACATGTACTCATAGCTAACCAGTGAGACACTGACATCAGCCACATGTACTCATAGCTAACCAGTGAGACACTGACATCGGCCACATGTACTCATAGCTAACCAGTGACACACTGACATCAGCCACATGTACTCATAGCTAACCAGTGACACACTGACATCAGCCACATGTACTCATAGCTAACCAGTGAGACACTGACATCAGCCACATGTACTCATAGCTAACCAGTGACACACTGACATCAGCCACATGTACTCATAGCTAACCAGTGACACACTGACACCGGCCACATGTACTCATAGCTAACCAGTGACACACTGACATCAGCCACATGTACTCATAGCTAACCAGTGAGACACTGACATCAGCCACATGTACTCATAGCTAACCAGTGACACACTGACATCAGCCACATGTACTTATAGCTAACCAGTGACACACTGACATCAGCCACATGTACTCATAGCTAACCAGTGAGACACTGACACCGGTCACATGTACTCATAGCTAACCAGTGAGACACTGACATCAGCCACATGTACTCATAGCTAACCAGTGAGACACTGACATCGGCCACATGTACTCATAGCTAACCAGTGACACACTGACATCAGCCACATGTACTCATAGCTAACCAGTGACACACTGACATCAGCCACATGTACTCATAGCTAACCAGTGAGACACTGACACCGGTCACATGTACTCATAGCTAACCAGTGAGACACTGACATCAGCCACATGTACTCATAGCTAACCAGTGAGACACTGACATCGGCCACATGTACTCATAGCTAACCAGTGACACACTGACATCAGCCACATGTACTCATAGCTAAGTAACCAGTGACACACTGACATCGGCCACATGTACTCATAGCTAACCAGTGAGACACTGACATCGGCCACATGTACTCATAGCTAACCAGTGAGACACTGACATCAGCCACATGTACTCATAGCTAACCAGTGAGACACTGACATCAGCCACATGCACTCATAGCTAACCAGTGACACACTGACATCGGCCACATATACTCATAGCTAACCAGTGACACACTGACATCAGCCACATGTACTCATAGCTAACCAGTAACACACTGACATCAGCCACATGTACTCATCATAGCTAACCAGTGACACACTGACTTCGGCCACATGTACTCATAGCTAACCAGTGACACACTGACATCAGCCACATGTACGCATAGCTAACCAGTGACACACTGACATCCGCCACATGTACTCATAGCTAACCAGTGACACACTGACATCAGCCACATGTACTCATAGCTAACCAGTGACACACTGACATCAGCCACATGTACTCATAGCTAACCAGTGAGACACTGACATCAGCCACATGTACGCATAGCTAACCAGTGACACACTGACATCCGCCACATGTACTCATAGCTAACCAGTGACACACTGACATCAGCCACATGTACTCATAGCTAACCAGTGACACACTGACATCAGCCACATGCACTCATAGCTAACCAGTGAGACACTGACTGACATCGGCCACATGTACTCATAGCTAACCAGTGAGACACTGACTGACATCGGCCACATGTACTCATAGCTAACCAGTGACACACTGACATCAGCCACATGTACTCATAGCTAACCAGTGACACACTGACATCAGCCACATGTACTTATAGCTAACCAGTGACACACTGACATCAGCCACATGTACTCATAGCTAACCAGTGACACACTGACATCGGCCACATGTACTCATAGCTAACCAGTGACACACTGACATCAGCCACATGTACTCATAGCTAACCAGTGAGACACTGACATCAGCCACATGTACTCATAGCTAACCAGTGACACACTGACATCAGCCACATGTACTCATAGCTAACCAGTGACACACTGACACCGGCCACATGTACTCATAGCTAACCAGTGAGACACTGACATCAGCCACATGTACTCATAGCTAACCAGTGACACACTGACATCAGCCACATGTACTCATAGCTAACCAGTGAGACACTGACACCGGTCACATGTACTCATAGCTAACCAGTGAGACACTGACATCAGCCACATGTACTCATAGCTAACCAGTGAGACACTGACATCGGCCACATGTACTCATAGCTAACCAGTGACACACTGACATCAGCCACATGTACTCATAGCTAACCAGTGAGACACTGACATCAGCCACATGTACTCATAGCTAACCAGTGAGACACTGACATCGGCCACATGTACTCATAGCTAACCAGTGACACACTGACATCAGCCACATGTACTCATAGCTAACCAGTGAGACACTGACACCGGTCACATGTACTCATAGCTAACCAGTGAGACACTGACATCAGCCACATGTACTCATAGCTAACCAGTGAGACACTGACATCGGCCACATGTACTCATAGCTAACCAGTAACACACTGACATCAGCCACATGTACTCATCATAGCTAACCAGTGAGACACTGACACCGGTCACATGTACTCATAGCTAACCAGTGAGACACTGACATCAGCCACATGTACTCATAGCTAACCAGTGAGACACTGACATCAGCCACATGTACTCATAGCTAACCAGTAACACACTGACATCAGCCACATGTACTCATCATAGCTAACCAGTGACACACTGACATCAGCCACATGTACTTATAGCTAACCAGTGACACACTGACATCCGCCACATGTACTCATAGCTAACCAGTGACACACTGACATCAGCCACATGTACTCATAGCTAACCAGTGAGACACTGACATCAGCCACATGTACTCATAGCTAACCAGTGACACACTGACATCGGCCACATGTACTCATAGCTAACCAGTGACACACTGACATCAGCCACATGTACTCATAGCTAACCAGTGACACACTGACATCAGCCACATGTACTCATAGCTAACCAGTGACACACTGACATCAGCCACATGTACTTATAGCTAACCAGTGACACACTGACATCAGCCACATGTACTCATAGCTAACCAGTGACACACTGACATCGGCCACATGTACTCATAGCTAACCAGTGAGACACTGACATCAGCCACATGTACTCATAGCTAACCAGTGACACACTGACATCAGCCACATGCACTCATAGCTAACCAGTGACACACTGACATCAGCCACATGTACGCATAGCTAACCAGTGACACACTGACATCCGCCACATGTACTCATAGCTAACCAGTGACACACTGACATCAGCCACATGTACTCATAGCTAACCAGTGACACACTGACATCAGCCACATGCACTCATAGCTAACCAGTGAGACACTGACTGACATCGGCCACATGTACTCATAGCTAACCAGTGAGACACTGACTGACATCGGCCACATGTACTCATAGCTAACCAGTGACACACTGACATCAGCCACATGTACGCATAGCTAACCAGTGACACACTGACATCCGCCACATGTACTCATAGCTAACCAGTGACACACTGACATCAGCCACATGTACTCATAGCTAACCAGTGACACACTGACATCAGCCACATGTACTCATAGCTAACCAGTGAGACACTGACATCAGCCACATGTACTCATAGCTAACCAGTGACACACTGACATCAGCCACATGTACTCATAGCTAACCAGTGAGACACATGGGTACATTTGACCAATGTCAGTGTCTCACTGGTTAGTTATGGGTAAGGTCCTTTGGGTAACATAAAGCTTTATGTCAGCTTTATGTTACCCATGAAACGCTTTCAAATAAAGTTGGGATGAGCTTGAACAAGTGCGGAGCCTTCCTTCTGTTGCATTCTTTGGATTCAGTCTCCAGGTACCAGCACTGCTCTTTACTGGGACTCTGGGAGTGAGTGGTTTTTCTAATATTCACCATGTTACGTGTGGTCATGCAGTACAGCCCCCTCTGCTGGGTGTGGTCATGCAGTACAGCCCTTCTGCTGGGTGCAGTCATGCAGCACAACCCCCTCTGCTGGGTGTGGTCATGCAGTACAGCCCTCACTGCTGGGTGTGGTCAAGCAGTATAGCCCCCTCTGCTGGGTGTGGTCATTCAGTACAGCCCCCTCTGCTGGGTGTGGCCATGCAGTACAGCCCTCTCTACTGGATATGGTCATACAGCACAGCCCCCTCTGCTGGGTGCAGTCATGCAGCACAACCCCCTCTGCTGGGTGTGGTCATGCAGTACAGCCCTCACTGCTGGGTGTGGTCAAGCAGTATAGCCCCCTCTGCTGGGTGTGGTCATGCAGTACAGCCCCCTCTGCTGGGTGTGGTCATGCAGTACAGCCCCCTCTGCTGGGTGTGGTCATGCAGTACAGCCCCCTCTCCTGGGTGTGGTCATGCAGTACAGCCCTCACTGCTGGGTGTGGTCATGCAGTACAGCCCCCTTT